>NW_006921729.1:6901273-6924022 GCF_000298275.1 Orycteropus afer afer
TGTTTCTCCTGCTTTATCTTGCTTCTTTGTGTGGACTGTGATGCTCTGTTGTCTCCGAGGCATTGTGATGTTTTTGTGTTTATATTTAATTGGTACATTGGAGTGACTTGCCCACGATATTTGTTTTCTTTGTATGTTATTTATGCAAGCAGGGTACTGTGCTGTGCTCCTCTATTCACTAGTTGACAGCACTTATATGCTTACCACCTGTCTCCTTTCCTGTTGTCAGCCTCTTGTATGTCCCTGCTGACCTTTGCAAACAGAGCCTGTTCTTAGGTCCCTGGAATCCAAATGAGAATGCTATCACTTTAAAATCCATAATGGTTCCCGCTTGTAAACATTCAACATGGCTGCACCCTCAGTCACTTTAAATATCCAAAATGGCTGCTACTTGTCAAAATTCAAAATGGCTGTGCCTTTGGTCACTTTAAATATCCAAAATGGCTGCTGAATTTAAACATCAAAATGGCTGTGCCCTCTGAACAGTGGAAAGTTAACATCAGTAAGTGCCTAAAGGCATCCTCACTTTCAGCAAGCAAAGTTGTATCGTCTGCGCATCTCAGGTTGTTAATGATTCTTCCTCCAATCCTGATGTCACGTTTTTCTTCATATAATCCAGCTTCTCGGATTACTTGCTCAGCATATAGATTGAATAAGTGTGGGGAAAGATACAACCCTGGTGCACTCCCTTCTTGATTTTAAACCATGTAGTGTCCCCTTGTTCTGTTCGAACAACAGCCTCCTGGTCAAGGTACAGGTTCCTCATGAATACAATCAAGTGTTCTGGAATTCCCATTCTTCTCAATGTTATCCATAATTTTTCATGATCCAGACAATCAAATGCCTTTGCATAGTCAATAAAACACAAGTAAACATCTTTCTGGTATTCTTTGCCTTGAGCCAAGATCCATCTGACAACAGCTATGATAGCCCTTGTTCCACGCTTTAATCTTAAGGGAAGCAGATGTCACATCTTCCTCCTACAAATCAGGTGGTAGGTCGGAACCACTGAGCTTTCAGTTAGAAGCCAAGTACTTTAACCACTAAACCACCAGGGCTCTGTAATCCACTTCTGTTATCCATACCCTTGTATAATTTCTTCCCCTTGAGTGTGGGCAGGACTGATGAGTTCCTTCTAATAAAATTGAATATGGCTAAAGTGATGAGATGTCACTCTCATGATCATGTTACATAAAATTTTATAATACCTGCAAAAGATGAAACCTGTGTAAGGCAGAAACCTGTCAGAGAAGAAAAACGAAAATATTTTCCACTAACAGAGAGCAAAAAGTGGTGAGACTGCACCCTGTCAAAAATGCAAGACGCTGAAGAACTGGGTGTGGCAGGCAGATTGTCTTCTGGTATTGCCCACAAAGTGAAAAAAGCAAACCCACTGCTGTGGAATCACTACCAACTCCTGGTGACCCTGTAGAACAAAGCAGAACTGCCCTATAGGATTTCCAAGGCTGTAATCTTAGCCAAGGCAGGCCCATTGAGTTCTGGTTCTCATAGGTTTCATTGTAACTACCCAGGCTTTTCATAGATTTTCTCCTTTGATTATTTTAATTTTTTTTAGAGACTCAATCAACTGTATATTCAGTTCTTGGGACCCTATAGTCAGACACTGCAGGGGGATGTCAGTGCAGTCTAGAACTGTTGTTAGCTGCCATGCAGCTGGTGGGACTCATGGGGACCCACGCACAAGGAACAAAACACTGCCCAGTCTTGTGCCATCCTCATGAAGGGTTGTACATTGGACCTTTGTGATTTTCTTTTCTAATTTTTTTTAAATTGTGATTTGAGTGGAAGTTTACAGAGCAAATTGGATTTCCATTCAATGGATCATACACATTTTGTCTCATGACATTGATTGCAATCCCCTCAATGTAACAGGTCTCTTCTCATTTCCCCTGTGTTCACCATTTTCTTTCGTCCTTCTTTTCTGTCCCTTCCTGGCTTCTGAGCTTTATCCCTGGACAAATGCTGCCCTTTTGACTCCCTAGCTGGTTCTGAGGGAGCTCTGGTAGCATAGTGCCTAAGGCATTTGACTGCTAATCAGAAGGCTGGCAATTCAAACCTACCAGCCACTCCTCTGAAGGAAGGTTGGACAAACTACTTCTGGAGTGATACCGTCTTGGAAACCCAAGGAGGGGTCGCTATGAGTCGGATCCAAATAAGCTGTGCTGTGGAAAGGCCCACAAGGCAAGGAACTGAGGGTGGCTCCTGGTAATAGCCAGCAAGACACTGAGGCCCTCATTCAGACAGCCTACTGGGGACTGAATCCTGCCAACTACCATGTGATGGTGGCGTGATTGTTTCCCTACTTGAGCCTCAGCTGAGACCTCAGCCTGGCCGACACCATGATGACCATCTTGTGAGAGATGCTGAAGCAGAGGCTTAGCTAAGCTGTGCTCAGGCTCCTGACCCACAGAAACTGTGAGATAATAAATTGGTGTCGTTTTAAGCCGCTAAATCTGTGGTAATTTGTCACTCACCAACAGGTAATGAACACAGTGGGCATATGTTTTTATTCATTTTGGGTAAATATCTAGAAGTGGAATGACTCAATCATATGATAGGTATACATTTAACTTTTGAACAAGCTGCCAAACTTTCTAAGTGGTTCTGTTTTTACACTCCTACCAGCTGTGTGGGAGAGTCCTACTTGTTCCACATCCTCAACAGCATTGAATATCTCATTGTGGTTTTTAGTTTGCTTTTACTAGATGACTGATGAAGAATAAACCTGTTTTTAACTAGTTAAACATCTTGTTCTAATTTTGTCTTCCCAGAGAAATACATCTTGTTTGTTAGCTTATTTTATTTTATTTTGTTAATTGAGTTATATGGGTGAAAAGACACGATTCCTGCTTTTAGGAAACTCACAGTACAATGAAAATATCCACTTATTATTATTTGTAAAATATATAATGGGGAATAGAGGCTATGATGTATATGGCCCATGCTGATGAAATGTAGATAAATGAGTAATTCAGGGTACTCATGGCTAGGATGAAGTCACATGCACCACGAGGCCATGAAGTAGGTGTTTGGCAATTTCACTGTAAGATAAGGAATCTGAGGCTAACAGTGTTATCAGTTGAGATGGGCCAGGCTATGCTGCAGTGGGAGGCCCTGGGTGGTACAAACGGTTAAGGTGCACGGCTGCTTACCAAAAGGTTGGAGTTTCTAGTCCACCCAGAGGTACCTTGGAAGAAAGGCCTGGCAATCTACTTCCAAAAAAAAAAAAAAACCATTGAAAACCCTCTGTCGATTCAATGGCAACTGGTTTATGCTGCAGTAACAAACAGCTGGCCACATTTCAGTGGCTTAAAAGAGCAAAGGGTTTATTTTGTGCTAAGGAGCCCTGGTGGTGCAGGGCTCTTGGCTACTAACCAAAACTTGGGCAGTTTGGCTCCACCAGCTGCTCTGCAGGAGAAAGATGTGGCAGTCTTTTTCCATAAAAAAAGGAAACCCTGTGGGCAGTTCTACTCTGTCCTATAGGGTTGCTATAAGTCAGAATTGACTCAGTGGCAGTGGGCTTGGTTTTGGGATTTTGTGCTTATTTACAAATCCATTGTGGGCTGGCCTTGGACTCCGTTCTGCATCACTGTTGTTTTTGTCTAGGCCTGGCTGGCAGAGCATCCTCCATTTGGAGTGTTGCTGGTCAACAAGAAAGAAAGGAAAGAAAGCATAAGGAAAATAAAACATAGCAAAGCTTGTATAAACAAGCTGTTGAACTCTCTGCCTAGGAATGGCACATGGCACTTTTTCTCACTTTTCATCAGCCAGTGGAATTTCCAATGGGGTGGGGAAATATAATCCTATCACTCAGAAGTTATTTACCCTAAAGGGCAGAATCAGGATTTAAGATTCTTAAGACTCTAAGAATCAGAGCTTATGATTCTAAGCCTATTGGTTTTCCCCTCATACCACTGCTGTCCCAACTGATCCTTGAAATAATATTCTTTCATTTTCCTGCTGTTCTCATAGTATTTGTTCTAAGGCTGAAATATTCCTGTATTCATTTTTCATCAAGATGGGCCAATACGTCATGTAAAAAGAATTTATTTATTTAGTATATATGTATATGTTATTTATATACAGATATGTATTTTCAGTTTCTTCCTTTCCATTTCAGAAAGCTGTTAGTAATGAATTTTCATTAAAGCAATTCATTAAAGCAATTCAAGATTGGAAAACAAAATAAGCTCCGACACATTTTCTAACATAATCAACACAAACCCAATGTGAGAACCAAACAATTATTACCTTCAGAATCAGCCCCAGATTATTAACATGCAATTATACTCAGAAAAGTAACCCAGCAGGGGGCTGTGTTTGTTTTCTCTCCACCATTTGCACTGTACATTTTCTCAGTGGATATGGACTCTCCCCTGCCCCCCACGTGCCTCCTAATATTTGAACAGTGATGGAGATTCATCTGGAACTCAAAAGTGAAAAATTTGTTTCTTCCTAGTAATTTCAAAGACACACTAAATCAGACATGGTCAGATGTGGCCTGTAGATGTATATTATGGGGCTCATAGTGTTTTTTGAAAAAAACAAATCAGCTCTGTCCATACTTAAAAATCTTACATAGAACTTTGGATTTGCAGCTTCTCTTGGAAAACCGGAAGAACTGGCAAGTCTGGCAACATTTGGCAGATGCCACGCAAAAGATGCCTCTTTAGGAGGGCTGCCCAAAGCCCCACATTTCCCACCTCAGGCCTCTTCACTCATTTGAGTTTCCTAACTGAGGGCAAAGAAGACTGGAGCACTTCCCAGCATCCCTCTCTCCTTGATTCTCTCAGTTCTCTCAGACCCAGCTCTTAGAAGCTACAGGTTGCCCCAGAGCTGCTCAGTAGGGAGCTTTCCTAAGGCACTCTGCCAGGAAGAGCCAGCTGCTATAGCAGCAAGGTACCAGTGAATTCCACCTGGGCCCGTGCACACATTTGCCCGGCTCTTGTCACAGATTGCCGGCAATGCTAGCCTTCCTTCCTGGCTTGGTTCCCTGGCTTGCCTGTATGCTTCTGCCTTGTTAAAACAACAGTCTACCCCTTGCTTGATCTCATGAGGTGTACAGATTCTCTGAATTGGCTGTCTCTTTCGCTTTTCTGAAGAAACTCTGGTGGTATAGTGAGTAAAGCATTTGGCTGCTAACCAGAAGGACAGCAGTTCAAACCCACCAGCTGCTCTGCAGAAGGAAGATGTGGGAATCTACTTCCATAAAGATTTACCGCCTTGGAAACCCAATGGGGGTGGCTATGAGTTGGAATCGACTTGGTTTGGTTTGTTTTTTCCCTTTTCTGATAGTGTTCTCCTGGCTGGTGAGCTTCCTGCCCCCCTGCAGCTCCGCTCACAGCCTGGCCACTTTCTCTGACTTTGTCTGCAGCTCAGGCTCTCAAGTGGGCATGGTACTGCTGAAGTTTTTGTTGGCTTAAATTTTACTTCCTAACATAAAGGAAGCCTGTAACAGGACTTCAGGAAGTGGATGACATGAAATGACCAAGGGAACAGAATGGAGTCCAGAAACTGATCCCCACATATATAGCCTCCTGACTTAGGACAAAGGTGACACAGCAGTGTAGTGGGAAAGGATAGTGTTTTCATTCAAATGTTGGGACAGTTGTATATCCATATGAGAAAGAATCTGCCTTTATTTGTACCTCACACATACACAGAAATCAGTTCCAGGTGGATCACGCACCAAAAACAAGAAGGTATACTTAGGAGGCCATCTGCAGGACCCTGGAGTAACTTTTTTTTTTAAATTTAGTTCACTTATTTAATGGTTCTACACCAAAAGCAGGATCGAGACTCTATACTGGGCTCTGTGTTGGGCAGCAGAGATATAAGAATGAAAAAGACCCAGTCCCTGCACTCAAAGGACACAGTTTAGTTGGGGAAGAGATAAGGAAACCGATGATTACAACAGAGTATGAGGAGAACCAGAGTAGTTTGTTCTGGTGGCCCAGAGGTGGAGGTACTTAACTCAGTCTGTGGTGAGGTAAGGGAGGGCTTTCTGAAGGAGGTGATGAATGAGGGTGGGCGTGTCTTCTGAGTTAGCCAGGGGGAGTAAGGAGAAAGGCATGCCAGGCATGTACAAAGCAAGGAACGTCAGGGCAGAAGGATTGCTACCACTTCTTCAAGATGCCTAGAAATTCTCGTGATATATTTGCTGGCTTCTTGCTGAGAAATATCATGTTTGTTAGGCACATTCATGAGGACATGATGCAATGTCCAGAAAGGGTATCATTATCCTTGTTTTTATAAAGGGAGGTAGATTTGGAGCACTTGGATGACTGGCTGGTGAAAATGGTGGAAGAAGAACTCTAGTGTTTTGATGTTTGTTTCTGGATTCTTTTCAGGTGGCCACCAGTTCAGCCCTGGCCCAGCCTTTGGGACATCACAGAGCCCTGTGGACTTGGAGGGCAAGAAGAAGGATGTTCCATGCAGTGTTTGGCCAGGTTTACAATTAGCCACATTGGTTTCAGGCTAAACTGCATGGCTAAGCTAAGGGACTGGAACAGGGCAGCCTATATGGACAGGATCACAGAGGGCTAGGGTCACAGGTGTACTAAGTCAAAATTGTCCATTTTACAGTAAATGGCTCTAAAGGAAAAGGAACTCTGGTGGTGTGGTACCTAAAGCATTTGACTGCTAACCAGAAGGTTGGTGGTTCAAACCCATCAGCCACTCTGTGGAAGGAAGACTGGGCAATCTACTTCCGTAAAGATTTACTACCTCGGAAACCCAAAGCAGAGTGGCAATCAACTCGATGGCAGTGAGTTTGGTTTTCTTTTGGTCTGCCTAAAAAAGAAGGGAGGTGGCTCTGGAAGAAAATGTACACTTGGATGCCATGCCAACCATCTGCCACTAGGTGGAGATCGAACGCAGCCAGAAACCTGCAACGTGAGGGCTTTGCAGTAAAGTAGCAACACCTACACAGAGAAGGTGTCTATGCAGTATCTCCAACAGAGGCTGGGATGCAGGGGAGGGCTTTGGACACATGCAAGACCTCAAAGTCCATCCATAAGCCTGCCCAAGATCTGCCTTGGTCCATTCGCAAGTGATGTCCTCACTGGCCTCCTGAAGTCTGTGCAGCCCCCAAACCAGCAGATACAGGGAACAGAAATGAGGAAGCTCATTCTTGCTTTCTCTGCATTTATCTCTGGGGTTTACAAGCAGCAGGATTTTGACTTGGGGAAGATTATGATGCCCAAGGTTGGGCAATCTACTTCCGTAGTGATACCACCTCAGAAACCCAAAGAGGGGTCGCTATGAGTCGGGTCTGATTTGACAGCACATAACAACAACAACATCTCCTTCACATGTAACTAAAATAAACATCACCCTGCCCATATAATCCCAAGTGACCCCATATGAGCATGATGCCAACTGGTAAAGTGTATCTTTCTAGATTTTCTCATGGTGAGGTTTTGGATGGCTCATCAGACCTGCTGTCCTTTTTTGGCTCCCCCATTTTGCTATCTACTGGGAAATCCATAAGGATCACAAGACTCTTAGCATTTTGGAACCTCAGTCTTCTCATCTGTGATGTGGGAATAATTATAGCTTGTGTCTCAAAGGGCTGCTCTGAGCATCACAGAGGAGAAAAGACACAAGAGGTCTTTACAAACTGTTAAGGGATCGATCTGTATGTCTATTATGGCTACTATCCCTCCACTGACGGTGCCAAGCCTTCCTTGGTACTATTTATTCTTCTTCCTACCCCCAGAAAGCATTTATTGTGGTTCTTAGTGCTTCACCACTTAACAACTTCCCTGACCCTGTGATTCTATTTTCCCTATCAAGCTGACTAGTGGCAGGGGTGGCTTCAAACCCAAGCTTCTGGATTCAAAATTACCCCCCTCCCTACTACCCCAGATGGCCTCCCTTGATCAAAGACAAATTGCTGAAATGGAAAAACATGTATCTTACTTTCCACATTTTCATGTATTACCAGATGGAGGCTTAAAGTACTTCTTGCTGGGGTTCTCACCTCTCTTTTTACAAACTCCATCCTCAAGGCTCCTCTTTGGGTCTGGTTGTTCTGTATTCTCCAGCTACTTCTCCTGGAATAGAGCAGGAGAGAGATGGAACGTGGAGGGAGAGGGCTGGAAAAGCAGGTGGAAGCGCCCTGCTCACAGCATGTCACGCAGTGGGGAGGGTAGAAGCTGCCTTTGTAGGAATGAGGAAGAGGTGGGGCTCCCTCAGCCCTGGGCACTATTTGGCTTCTATTTCAGAGAGTGACACTTCTAGGGTATATTTGTCATTGACCTGTTCAGGCCTATTGGCTGGAGTCACACTGGGCACAAAGGATGAGAAAATACAAGCCACTCCTCCTCAGGGCACAGCCTCCCACCTCCTCAGAGCTGTGCCCTCCCACTTTGGGCTAGTGAGGCAGCCTGTAAAGGACCCTCCCTCTCTGCCCCTTTCTCCAAGGAGACCTGGGAGCTGGCCTGGCTCTGTCACCATCTGTGGAGAGAGATCAACAAAGATGCATCTCCTCTCGGTTCCCAGTTCCCAGTGATTCATTCATAAGATGGTGGAGGATCTACACCAGAGGGGCATTGGACCAGATCCCTTTTCAGTTTTTGTGTCTGTTTGTATGCAATTCATGCCTAGTGTTTGAATTTTAAGCTCAGTAGGAAAGGACGAGTTATGAAAAGAGAATGGTAGGAGATGGATTTTGTAGAAGATGGATTTTGTAAATATTTCACAGTTCACATTAGCTCTGAATTAAAGGAAGGAGGCCAGCTGGACAGGAAGGATACCGATTATTAAGAATCCTTTGCAGCCTAAGATTCTGGGATTCATTGACTGGATCATATTCATTTGTTTTCATTAAGGTGTAAATGACTGGCTGATACATTGTGCCACTATCCTTACATTTTACATAGGAACAATAAATAAAATTTAACTCAGCCAGATTCTCCAGATATGAGTTCTAGGAGTAGACAAAAAAGAGATGAACCTCTGTGGGAAAGCCCTCCTAAGTTGCCAGCTGTATCCTGTAATAACCTCTGCTTGATCTTCCAGGTAGGAGTTAGTTCTAGTGGGTCAGACAAGCCAAGATGGACCTGGAGCCATGGCTCAGTGACACCTCCCTGGGACTGTCATCCCCTCATCTCAGGCCCAACAGTCACCTTTGGCCAACTCATAACTGAATGATAAAATTGGCTCCTCTCCCTGCCACCTAGTGTCCTGGGGGAATGGGACTAGAAAGAAAACTCTACTCTTCTCAGAAAAACCCTAAAGGCAAATATTTAGTCATGTGGTTAGATCTCAAGTCCCAGTTTCCAATTCAGCAAGTGTGGGTTCTGAACGTAGGGGCAGCAATGTTCGGATGGAAAGCCGTTAGATCATCTACCATTTACTTGCTGGATGCTTTCCCGCTGGCCACTACCAGGAAGATAGACCAGTAGTCCAATGACTGAGTGGTGAGGATGACATCCAAGGAACCCTGGGGCAGATAGTGCAGTGGGAGCACAGAGCAGGGCCACCTGTCCCACAGAGGAAGTGGGAAGGAGTTGTTGGTAGGAGGGCAGCACGCGGCAAGTGATGAAGGGGCTGAAGGGCCTTCCAGACAGAGAGGCCACTGTGTGAAAACTCTGATGCAGAGAAGAGGGTGTGCACACATCAGGCTTGATGAGCAGCTTTGCCTTGCTGGAAGAGGAGCCCGTGGCCAGATGAGGACAGAGGTGAGCAGGCCTGAGGAAGAGTTCCCAAGGAAAGAACACCCCAGGGAACACTAACAACCAGTTGCTGCTGAGTTGACTCTGAAACATGGAGACCTCAAGTGTGCCCTGTGGAGTTTTCAGTGGCTGATTTTTGGAAGTGGATCACCAGGTCTTGTTTCTGAGGTGCCTCTGGGTAGACTTGAACCTCCAACTTTAGCAGTTTGTACCACTCAGGGACTCCAGGGATACACTAAACACATTGAAAAACAAACAACCACCACAAACTACAAGCTGTTGAGTCAATTCCAACTCATGGTGACCCCATGTGTACAGAGGAGAACTGCCCCTTAGAGTTTTCATAGCTATAACCTTTCAGATGAAGATTTCCAGACTTTTTTTCCAAGGCACTGCTGGGTGGATTTGAACCACCAACCTTTCAGTTAGCAGCCAAGTGTGTTAACCATTTACATTACCCAAGGCTTCCAAAAGTACACTCCAGAGTCATATCAACAACATGGGCAGGAAACCAAACACTCCAGAGTCTGGTCCCCATGACACCCTGGACCAGGCAGGTCAGAGTGTGCAGAGCAAGGCTGGGCTACCTGAAGTCGTGAGGGCAGAGATTCTCGCATAGTAGATTAAACATGACTTACTTGGAGCGTCCTTACCAGGCCCCCAGTAAAGGTCACTGATCTGAGTGTCTGACCTTGGGACCTATAACTTCATTTAATGGGACATTTCTGCTTGGTGTCATCTTGCCCTGGTATTTATAGTCAGTCCCTGTGTAAAGGGGTCAAAGCCCAAGACAACCAGGGTAGGGGGAGAAAAATGGGGTTGTTAGGAGTTTCCAGAGGCTAAGGGTGGCCAGGATGCTCCTTGCATTACAAACCTTCTTGGAGCCCAGGCTTGGGGCCTCATCCTATGCAAGGGTCTGGGCTGTGTGATCAAGAGCCCTTCCTCCAGCCCCACAACAAGTACAGCATCCTCAAATACAGAACCATGTCCAGCTCGAGACAACAGGGATACAGGAGCCCCTGCCTGGCTCTGTAGGCCTTGTGGGCAAGGTATCCTCCTTGCTAGTCTGGTCCAATTTGGGTGTTGGGGATACGGTCATATTCCATCTTCCCTAAGATGAAAATCCTGGCACTGATGGTCACAGTACCCAGAGTCATGGAAGGGGGCCCAGATCAAATGTCAGTACTGGATAAACCAGTTGCATCCAATGGACCAACCCTCAACCTCTTGGGAGTTGTGAATTCTCTGGGAAATAAGTTGCTTCCTCCTTGAAGGTTTAAGGATTGAGAGGGACAATGTGTGTAAAGCTGAAGCAAAGGCCCAGCTTAGTCCTTCCAGTTGCAGCCTGGCCTTGCAGAGGAGCTCTCTCCTGCCAACCTGAGCCAAAAGAATGGAAATGCTCTCTCCCAGCCTTAAGAGGCCTGGTAAGGCAACGGATCCCACCTTGGCATGCTTCTCGGTGCTCTGCAGCTGTAGCCTGCAGGGGGCAGCAGTGGGACGCGCAGCTGAGACCAGGCCTCTCCCCTGCCCGTCTCTCCCAGCAGTCTGGGATAGAAAGTTATCCTTTGCCGCAGCCTCGCCAGTGAATGCAGGCTGGGTCGATTTATTTTTAAATGGGGGATGTTTGAGGTTCCTTTTTGAAAGCCTTCACATCTAGCATTCAAAGAAAATAGTCAGTCTAGACCATCAGGCCCGATAGCAGCTTGTATTAAAGTTGGGCCCATTTTTTCCAGTAAAAGTGTCTCCCTGCTCCAAGCCTGTGCTACCGCCCTCGCTCCTTCCTTCTCCTCTTGTGACCTTTTATCTCAGCAGGAGCCCTGACTAGAAAGAGGGTTCTAGAAATGTGGTGTGTTTCTCATTAAATTTCTGCAGCATAAAATTCACGTGACACAGAGCTCTTCCCTGCTCTCCGCCCCGCCCCTTTGCCTTCCCTATATATTGACAATATCGCCAGCTGCTTAGGTTTTACTTAATTTGAGATAATTGAAGACTGAAATTTTGATGGTATAAAGATTTTTAAAAATTTGTTTCTAGGGTGCTGTTTGGTTTATTTTTTTTCGGCATCGAGGGGGTCAAACAGAATACCAAATAGAATCAAATCAGTCTTCTATGAGGCCCAAATGCCCCCCTTTTCCTTCTCTTCCCCAATTTGTAAATTTCTTTCTTTAAAACTTAAGGCTATGATTTGAGGGATGGGTGATTCTAAGGTTGGAGGCTGCTGGGTGGCCCCAGACTTCTGAGGGGCTCTAGGGAGTCCTTAGGGGGAGGGGCTGCAAGGAGTCTGTGGCTCTAGGAAAGGGTCATCTCTGTGAACTAGCTGCTCTGCCCTTGCACCTGTTAGAAGGCTCTCACCTGAGCCCAGTGGAGTTAGAGGAGACAGAGAGGGAGGAAGGGAGGGAGAGAGGGGGGTGGAGAGAAAGAGAGGATTGGGACCTAGGAGATGAATGAGGAAAATGTAGATCCATGCAACTGCCAAGCTTCTTTTACCTGTCCCTGGGGCCAATGGCCTGTCTTCTCCTTGAGGTTGCAAGCCCACACTACTGTGAACTGTTAAGCCAGAGTTGGAGTTTGCAACAGTGTGCAGCTGGTATCTCCAGATAGGCCCAAGGTAACATGCTTAAAGCCAAGACCTGGGGGGGGGGGGCTTCAACTGAGTCACACCTGAGCAGGTGAATGAGTATTAGAGTTGCTTTGGTGTGACCTGAGGGCCTCTCCTCTGCAGCGTTCACCTTCTGGGACTCCTGTTCCCTTGTGCCCCATGAATTGGTCTCTGTCAGTGTGAGAGCCTAGTCTTTCATCTTCCTTTGAAGAATTGAATACTAGAGCTCCTGGGGCAGCAGCATTGTCACTGCTTCATGTTGATTGAGGAAAGGCCCCCTGCCCCTCACTATGCTGGTGTGGAGGCTGGTGGTCCACAGATGAGAATGTTCTTGGCTATCTTGATACCTGGCTTTCCTGCTGACTTTTGAAACCTTTTTTTTTTTTTTTAAATCCTCCTGGGGCATCATCCAAGGAGTTCTGATGGTGCAATGGTTAAGGCATTCAGCTGCTACGGCTGGTGGTTCAAACCCAACAGCTGCTCCATGAGAGAAAGATGAGGCAGTCTGCTTCCAAAAAGATTTATAGCCTTGGAAGGCCTATGGGGCAGTTCTACTCTGTCCTATTGGGTTTCTATGTGTCAGAATCTATCAGATGCCAGTGGGTTTCATTTGATTTGGGGTAATCACTTGCCACTGTCATTATTCATACAAGCCTTTACAATTCAGCCAAGCCACACAGGCCTCCCACCACTCGTCTGTCAGTTTGTGATACTGTGGTGGCTTGTGTGTTGCTATGAAGCTGGAGGCTATGCCACTGGTATTTCAAATACCAGCAGGGTCACCCATGGCAGACAGGTTTTAGTAGAGCTTCCAGACTAAGACAGACTCAGAAGGAAAGGGGCCATCCACTTCTCAAAGAATTGGCCAGTGAAAACTTTATGAATTGCAGTGAAACACTGTCTGATATATTACTGGAAAACTTTATGAATAGCCCTGAAACATTGTCCAATATAGTGCCAGAAGATGAGCCCCAAAGGTTGGAAGGCACTCAAAATAGGACTGGGGAAGAGCTGCCTCCTCAGAGTAGAGTCAACCTTAATGATGTGGATAGAGTAAAGCTTTTGGGACCTCCATTTGCTGATGTGGCATGATTCAAAATGTGAAGAGACAGCTGCAAGCATCCATTAATAATTGGAACATGGAATGTGGAAAGTATGACTCTAGGAAAACTGGAAGTTGTCAACAATGAAATGGAACGCATAAAGATTGATAACCTAAGCATTAGTGAGCTGCAATGGACTGGTTTTGGTCATTTTGAATCAGACAACCATATGCTCTACCATGTTGTTGTTGTTTTTGTTGTTTGCCGTCGAGTCGGCCTCGACTCATAGCGACCCCTCCTTGGGTTTCCGAGGCAGTATCACTACGGAAGTAGGATTGCCCAACCTTCCTTCCGAGGAGTGGCTGGTGGGTTTGAATCGCCAGCCTTCTGGTGAGCAGTCAAGTGCCTTAGGCACTATGCTACCAGAGCTCCTATGCTCTACCATACTGGGAATGAAAAATTGAAGAGGAATGGCATGACATTCATTGTCACAAAGAATGTTTCAAGATCTATCCTGAAATACAGTGCTGTCAGTGATGGATAATATCCAGACGTGTACAAGGAAGACTAGTTAAGACTACTATTATTCGAATTTATTCAACAACCACCAAAGGAAATTATTATTTTTTTAACCAAATTCTGCAGTCTGAAATTGACCAAACATGCAATCAAGATGGATTGATTATTACTGGTGATTGGAATGCAAAAGTTGGAAACAAAGAGGAATCACCAGTAGTTGGAAAATATTGCCTTGGTAATACAAGTGATGCTGGAGATCTCATGATAGAATTTTGTAAGACTAATGACTTATTCATTGCAAATATCCAAACCCACCAGACACTCCACGGAAGGAAGTTTGGGCAATCCTACTTCTGTAGTGATACTGCCTCGGAAACCCAAGGAGGGGTCGCTATGAGTCGGGTTTGACTTGACGGCACATAACAACAACAACAAAGTTTAACTACACATGTGAACTTCACAAGGTAGAATACATAGGATCAGATTAGCCACATCTGTGGAAAGAGGAGATGGAGAAGCTCAATATCTTCGGCTAAAACAATGCCAGGAGCTGACTGTGGAACAGACCATCAACCGCTCACATGAAAGTTCAAGCTGAAGTTGAAGACAATTAAAACAAGTTCATGAGAGACAAAATATGGTCTTGATTATATCCCATGTGAATTTAGAGCCCATCTAAAGAATAGATTTGATGCACTGAACACCAATGACAGAAAACTAGATGAACTGTGGGATGATATCACGAACATCATCCATGAAGAAAGCAAACAGTCATTGAAAAGACGATAAAGGAAGAAAGGACCAAAATGGATGTTGAAGAGACTCTGAAACTTGCCATTAAATAGAGAGTAGCTAAAGCAAATAGAAGAAATGGCAAGATAAAAGAGCTGAACAGAAGATGTCAAAGAGCAGCTTGAGAAGACAAAGTCAATTATTATAACGAAATGTCTAAAGATCTGGAGTTAGAAAACCAAAATGGAAGAACACGCTCAGCATTTCTCAAGCTGAAAGAACTGAGGAAAAAATTCAAGCCATGAGTTGCAATACTGAACAGTTCTATGGGCAAAATATTGAATGATGCAGGAAATACCAAAAGAAGATGGAAGGAATGCACAGTCACTGTAACAAAAAGAACTGGTCAATGTTCAGCCATTTCAGGAGGTGGCATATGATCAAGAAGCAATGGTATTGAAGGAAGAAGTCGAAGCTGCACTGAAGGAATTGGCGAAGAACAAGGCTCCAGGAACTGACGGAATACCCATTGAGATGTTTCAACAAATGGATGTTGTGCTGGAGGCACTCATTTGTCTATGCCAAGAAATTTGGAAGACAGCTACCTGGCCAACTGACTGGAAGAGATCCATATTTGTACCTATTCCCAAGAAAGGTGATCCCACAGAATATGTAAATTATCAAACAATGTCATTAATATCACATGCAAATAAAATCTTGCTGAAGATAATTCAAAAGTGGTTGCAGCAGTGTATTGACAGGGACCTTTCAGAAATGCAAGCTGGATTCAGAAGAGGATGTAGAATAAGGGATATCATTGCTGATGTCAGATGGATCCTGGCTGAAAGCAAAGAATACCAGAAAGATGTTTACTTGTGTTTTATTGACTGTGCAAAAGCTTTAGATTGTGTGGATCATGAAAAGTTATGGGTAACATTCAGAAGAATGGGAATTCCAGAACACTTAATTGTGCTCATGAGGAGCCTGCCCATGGACCAGGAAGCTGTCATTTGAACAGAACAAGGCGATACTGCACGGCTTAAATTCAGGAAGGCAGTGTGTAGGGTTGAATCCTTTCACCATACTTATTCAATCTGTATCCTGAGCAAATAATCCAAGAAGCTGGACTATATGAAGAAGAACGTGGCATCAGGATTGGAGGAAGGCTCACTAACAACCTGCGATATGCAGATGACACAGCTTTGCTTGCTGAATGTGAAGATGACTCGAAGCACTTACTTATGAAGATTAAAGACTACAGTTTGTAGTATGGATTACATCTCAACATAAAGAAAATGAAAATCCTCATAACTGGACCAATAAGCAGCATCATGATTAATGGAGAAAAGATTGAAGTTGTCAATGATTTCATAGTACTTGGTTCCACAATCAACACCAATGGAAGTAGAAGTCAAGAAATCAGATTACGTATTCCACTAGGTAAATCTGCTGCAAAAGACCTCTTTCAAGTGCTGAAGAGCAAAGATGTCTTTTTGAAGACTAAGGTGCTTCTAATCCAAGCCATGGTGTTTTCAATCACCTCATATGCATGTGAAAGCTGGACAGTGAGTAAGGAAGACCAAAGAAGAGTTGACGCTTTTGAGTTGTGGTGTTGGCGAAGAATACTGAAAGTACCATAGACTGCCGGAAGAACTAAGAATCTGTACTGGAAGAAGTGCAATTGGAATGCTCTTTGGAAGCGAGACTGGCCAGACTTTGTGTCACCTACTTTGGTCATGTTGTCAGAAGGGATCATTCCTTGGAGAAGGATATCATGCTTGGTAAAGTGGAGGGTTAATGAAAAAGGGGAGGCCCTCAATGAGATGGATAGACATAGTGGCTGCAATGATGGGCTCAGATATAGCAATGGTTGTGGGGCTGGCGCAGTGTTTCATTCTGTTGTACTTAGGGTTGCTATGAGTCGAAGCTGACCCAATGGCAACTAACACCAACAAAAACTTAAGCCTCAGTTCTAAACAATAGAATAGAAACTATGAGTCTGAGAGTCTTTATAGTCTGGGGTTGTATTTGAGGTTTGCTCAACTCCCTTGTGCCTATACTGTATGCCTATATAGTCTACAGCAGGGGTCAGCTCAGGGCCACCTGTTTTTGTAAATAAAGCTTTATTGGAACACGGCCACACCCATCTTTCATGTATTGTCAACAGAGTTGAGTAGTTGCAAGAGAGACCTTATGGCCTGCAAAGCCTAAAATATTTGCTACTTAGCTCTTTACTGAACAGGAGTCCCTGGGTGGTACAGATAGTTATGCACTTGGCTGCTAACTGAAAAGTTGGCTGTTTAAATCCACCTACAAGTGACTTGGAAGAAAGGCCTGATGAGCTACCTCCAAAAACCCAGTCATTGATGGAGCACAGTTCTACTCTGACACACATGGGGTCACCCTGAGTTGATTGGATCAATGGCAACTGTTTTTTATTATTATTATTATTATTATTATTTTTTAAACAGAAAATGTTTCTTGGTCAATGGCTTCAATTTTATTTTTCCTGGAGAGGGGCAGAGTTGTTCCTGCATCCTTGGCAATTTTGTTTTGTGGAAGAAGATCCTGGTGACAAGTGTCTTTTTTTTTTTTTTTTAATTGTGATTTGGGTGAAAGTTTACAGAGCAAATTCACTTTCCATATAGCAGCTTACATACACTTTGTCTCATGACATTGACTATGATTTACCACAATGCAACAGCTCCCCTCTGACTTCCTCCCCATAGTTACCTCTTCCCTGTGTCCTTCCCTCCACGCACTCCCACCCCCTGAGCTGTCTCCCTGTGCATACACAGCCCTTCTTTCTCCCATGATTGTTCTCTCCAAGGAGTGTATCTACCTCAGGTAAATGTTCAGCTCATCTGCTTATCTTTTGTTTGGCTGGAAGTCGCAGGAGTGGGTTCAATTCCAGCCCTGAAGGGCAGCTAGGGGCCATAATCTAAGTGGTTCCATCAGGCTCTATCAGACCAGCAAACCTCATCCACCCCCACCCCCCCTTTTTTTTATGATTTTGAATTTTGTTCTATGTTGTTCTCCCACTATATCCAGGATCTCCTACATAGATTCCCCTCCAAGTCATTGACAGTGATAGCCGGGCACCATCTAGTTCTTCTGGTCTCATAGTTGTATAGGCTGAGGTTCACATGGTGTACCAGTCGCTTGGACTAATTGTGTCCGTGAACCTTTGGTTTTCTTCATTCTTCTTTGCTCTGGATGAGGAGAGACCCATCATTGCATCTAGATGGCCACTTGCAAGCTTTTAAGATTCCAGTCGCTACTCACCAAAGTAGGATGTGCAACAATGTTTTTGTGTAGTATGTTATGCCAATTGAGCTCGACGTCCCTTGCAACTATGGTCCCAAGCCCACATGTCCAACTACTCAGTCCCTCTGGGTAGCTTGCTGTCCAAGAAGTGACTACAAACTTGTCCCTTGTCAGCTCTACTATATACCTGGGAATTTGTACATAACATATCAATACACTTGTAGAAACATATTCTGCCAACCCTATACATGGGGTGATTAGTGTCTTGAATGAAACAGAGAAAGCTGTTCCAGGATCCCAGCCAGAGGACAGGTAAAGGAGTCCTATACTTTTTTGTGGGAGACTTCATATTCATACTAACTTGACAGATGGGGAAACTAAGGCAGTTGAGGTCAGATGCTCATTCTGGCCATAGGTTAGTTTCCCCAGAAGCAAACTCTTAGATGAGGACTTAGGCCATATGACCCTGGGAGATTGGTTAAGAAAAGGGTGAGCGCTCAGGCAAAGCCCAGAAGTAAGTTGTTTCATCTTGATCCTACAGGAGGCGCTTTGGAGTGTAAGTCCCATCTCAGACTTTAATACACAGCACTGTCAGCCATCTGCTAAGGATGGCACTGGGTGTGTGGGAGGGGGTCGGGCAAAAACTCCCAAGTGTTTCCAGATCTCTGCAAGTGTGGGCAAAGCAGTTCTAGTAGCTTGAAGGCAGGTTTCCTAAGAGAGTCACAGGTGCAGGTTTCAGAAGCAAGATCATATACAAACTGGAGGGCTGCGCAGCAGAGATGCGAGGGCATCTAGGCAGAGCATTGATTGTGTTGTTACCTCCCATATAGAAATGTCTGACTGAGCAACAGCATGCCTATCAAGTTGTGCCTAGGTTCAATCTGGCAAAACAAAATTTGGCACATTCGTGAGGGTGCTCTGAGCTTGAAGTCCTCTGAGGAAGGGACTTTGGCATTTTTGCATTCTCAGACTGGCCCAGAGCAGACTAGGCTTGGTGACTGCTTTGAGAGCTGCATGGGGAGATTCTTGGAAGAGGTGCTGGAGTCAGGCTGAAGAGAGCCAGTCATGCCCTGGGCCCTGCTTACCACTAGGAAATCTGTCTTGGGCCGGACAGATCAGGAAGATTCCAGGGATGACTCGTTTGCCCTTAACAAAGGTCTTTTCTGAGACTGAGTTTCAAAGACTTTCTTTACCACATGGAAGATTAAGTTCTCCCCAGAGGCTGCAGCCAGGCCCGAGGATGGTATGACATGGTGAGAGATGGATGAATGGATGGATAGAGAGATAGGTAGGTGGATGCATAGATAGACAGAAAGGTGGATGGCTGGGTAGATAGATATGGTCTCCTCTGACTCATGGAGACCTTAGGTACAATGGAACAAAAAGCTGCCCAGTCCTGCATCATCTTCATGATCACTGGAATATTCAAATGCATTGTTGTGGCTATTGTGCCAGTCCACTGGGGGTCTCCCTCACCCTTGCTGGCCCTCTGCTTCACCAAACATGATGTCCTCCTCTAGTGATTGATCCCTCTTGATAACTTGTCCAAAGGAAGTGAATTGGGCACTGTTCTCTTGTGATCCATAATGTTTCTATTGGCTAATTCTCAGAAATAGATCTCCAGGCCTTTCTTACTAGTGTGTCTCAGTCTGGAAGCTCTGTTGAAACCTGTCCATGAAGGGTGACCCTGCTGGTATTTGAAACACCAGTGTCATGGCTTCCAGTATTACATGTCAACACAGTATGACAAACTGACAGACAAATGGTGGTGTATGAAATGCTGGGATTGTGATGGATAGGAGCAGGGTGGGATTTTGTTTCTAGCTTGTTTTTATACATTTCAGAACAAGTAGAACAGTGGCTGATTCCATGTGTTTTTATTAGTTCGGTCACATCGCTGAAACTTTTTTTTTCCTTTGGGAGAAATGAACTGAAAAACTATTAGAAATAATGAGAGTTCAGTAAGACAGCTGGTTACAAAATAAATGCACAAAAATCAATAGCATTCCTATTTCCAACAGCAACCACTTAGAAAAAATAATGGGAAAGAAAGGTCCCATTCACAATAGAAACAGAAGACATTTACCACCTCGAAGAAGCAAACTTCCAGAAGACACGTGTGCTGCCTATTCCTCCCTCTGTCCCAGGCATCCCTTTGTGGTGGGAGAGAATTGTTATGGCTACAGCTTAGATTCCTGGCCCCTGCTCCTCAGTTCTTTGCTATGGGAGGATCAGGGCCAGCATTTCTCCTGCTTACTTGGTGGGAGGTTTTCATCTATGCAGAGGCATGTTGAAGACATAAGCTTGTGACAGCTGCCCTGGGAAGCTGCTGAGGGGCTGCTGGACCTGCTGGTTACCCATGTGGTTACTGTGGGTGGTCAGCTAGCCTAGGGCAGGGCCTGGATGGCAAAGCATTGGATAGAGTAGGTAGCATAGGTTTGTTGTTGTTATTGTGCTGTGGAGTCGGAACTGACTCATAGCGACCCCTCCTTGGGTTTCTGAGGTGGTATCACTATGGAAGTAGATTGCCCAACCTTCCCTCTGAGTGGCTGGTGGGTTTGAACTGCCAAGCTTCTGGTTAGCAGTCAAATGCCTTAGGCACTATGCTATCAGAGCTCCATAGGAGGTGATGCTCATTTCCTGGAAGGGTGAACTCTGAAAACTACAGGGTTGACCACTTTTACCAGTCTGGGGATGTCTCCTTGCTGAACACAGTAGCAGTATCCAGTTGGAACAGGGAACAAAATGCATAATTTGGTAAGGATTTTATCCTGTTACCAGGATGGTGCTATGTCTGGGATGGGGTTAGGTCAAGGGAAGAAATCCAGGGTTAATTTATCCCAGGATCATTCTAGGGCTACCTAGGTGGAAGTATCACATACATTAGGATGTTTTCCTTTGCAAATGACAGAAATCCTAGTTTAATCTGTTCCCCCTGCCTAAAAACAAGACAAGACAAAACAAAACAAAACAAGAGTATCCCACCCATTTTCCCTCAGCACTCTGCACACCAGCTTGACTGCCAAACTCCAGCACCTCCAACTCTGCCTTAGGAGCTTGTTTTGCCCATTAAAGCAGCAGACTAGAAATGAAGGGGTAGTAAAACCTGCTGGGAATAGCCTACCACAATAACAGGCAAGAGAGGTGGATCAGTACCCAGCTCCCTTGCCCCTTGGATGATGAGATGGCTCTGAAATGTGTGTTCTAAATGGTCTCCCAGAGTTTCTGAGTGGCACTGAGCCCAAGTTCCTCTCAGCAGGCACCTTTTATTGGCTTCCTGCTCCCCTCTGTCTCATTCCCCATTTCCCTATTGGAATCGCTTCTCACTTAAGCCACTTGCCTGTGAATCCTTATTTCAGAGTTCTCTCTCTGTGAGTATGTGTGTGTGTGTGTGTACTCAACGAAGAATCAGAGAAAGATTGACGGATTGATTTAGTCTGATATAACTGGAGTCTAGGCACAGATTTTGTTCAGGTAGGGTTGGATCCAGGGGACTCAAGCAATATCATTAGGATGTGATATCTCTGTTCCCACTCTGCTTTAATTTCAGGCAAATCCTCTCAACACAGTGCCTCCTGGAAGTTCCAGGCTTATATTTTCCCAATTGAACTACCCTAGCAGAAAAAGAGAACTTCTTTTTATTAATAGTTCCAAGAAAATTTAGGATTGCAAATCACAGGCCTGACTTACATATCTTTGAACCAATCACTGAAGCCAAGTGGATGGTATTATCTGATTGGCCAGTCCCGAGTCATATGATTATGGTTTCTTTCAGGTCCTCTTCTGCACATTCTTATTCTACTTCTCCCACCGATTCCAGCTGCATACATCAGAGAGATCAGACATAAGGATGAGGGACTTGTATATTGGAGGGAGATAAAGGCAGATACTTGTGTGTACATGTGCTGATATCTGTTGAAGAGAGAAGCCACCAGTAACACTAGACCAGATTGCTTGCTAACCATCAGACAGTATCAGCGAACATTTTCAGAGACTCTGTGGTTAAGCCAGACCACTTTTTTCCTTAAATTTGTGAGATGAATAGCAAATGAACATCCCAGCTGAAGGACTGTATCCTACCCTTTTTCAGGATGAGTGATTTCTGTAAAAGAAACAAATCTTTCACAAGAAAATAGAAGGTGAGTAGGAGATGAATCAAGGAGCTCTGGTAGTGTAGTGCTGAAGGCACTTGACTGCTAACCAGAAGGCTGGCGGTTCAAACCCACCAGCCACTCCTCGGAAGGAAGATTGGGCATTCTACTTCCATAGTGATACTGCCTCAGAAACCCAAGGAGGGGTTGCTATGGGTCGGGTCTGACTCGATGGCACATAACAACAACAAGAGATGAATCATCTAGAGAGTGACTACTGTGTCCCAGTCATTGTCATGCCACTCTGTGTATGTGATTTCATTTAACATCAACCCTATGATGCTCATCTTGTAGATGCCACCAAGGAACTGGGGACATTATGTCAGGTGTCAAAGAAACAAAACAGGCCCTTCAAGTCCAGACTGTTTGAGCTTTCAGCCATGATGTCTCCACTCCTTCAGACACTTTCTCTCAGAGAGTGGTGTAGGGAGAGGGAAATTTGCTCTGCTGGTTGTGTGGCTAAATAAACTATTTTCCCACCAGATTAAGTACTATGACACTGGAAAGGAGAAACTTAAACAAATGGGGCATACAGTCATACACAGTGTAAGAATTAGGAGCAATCCATCAGTGCTTGTGAAATCACATATAGTTTAGTTAGAAGAAGGCTGAGTAGTTTGCTCACATCCAGGCTGGAGAAATCTGTCTATGTAGGAACTCTGGTGGCATAGTGCCTAAGGCATTTGACCACTAACCAGAAGGCTGATGGTTCAAACCCACCAGCCACTCCTCAGAAG
>NW_006921729.1:6924207-6925679 GCF_000298275.1 Orycteropus afer afer
TTTTTCATAAGAACATCTGCAGTTCTTATGGCATTGTCCCCAGAGACTAGCACATGCCTGGCACACATTGGTTCTCAGTGAATGAACAGATAGATTTTTTTTTTTTTTTTTTTTTTTGTAGAGCAATATTACTTTCCAGACATCTTTCCCTAACAACAAACAAATCATTTCTGATGGTTTCATGGTAGTTCCTACTAGTTCAACACATTAAAGCTTTATTAAATTAGTAGTTTATAATAATGATATATTTATATAATTCTTGATTTTTGGATATTTGGGTAGTTTGCATTTTGGAGGGATATAAAACAATTGTTGTAAACAAACAAGCTACCAGCTAAATCTCTGTACATTTTCAAATAACTTGCCTAGGATATGTGAGCAGAAAAAAAAAATTGCTTGGCTAAACAGCGTGCATGTTTTAAGGCTTTTTTTGGATGCATATAATCACATATATATCCGTGCATAATAAGGAAAAATTTATCTTTTAAATTATTAAATGACTAGGGTTTGCCCTTGGCACAGTCTTGGGTTAGAGCTATCAGTCATATCTTGGTACATCTCAGCACTCTGAAGCTAATTAATTAATTTTGGGGTATTATTGCTTAGCCCTGGTGGCTCAGTGGTTAAAATGCTTAGCTGCTAACCAAAAGGTCAATGGTTTGAACCCAGCAGCTACTCCATGGGCGAAAGCTATGGCCATCTGCTTCCATAAAGATTATAGCCTTGGAAACCTTATGGAGCAGTCCTACTCTTCCTACAGGATCACTAAGAGTTGGAATCGACTCAATAGCAATGGGTTTGTTTTTTGTTGCTTAAGAGAAGTGGACCACTGGAGAAGATTGGAAAATTCTTTGCTTGCTTTCTATTTCCACCATACTGTTCTGGAGTCTTAGGTAAATCTCTGGGGAGGATGAGTCTCTGGTCAAGGCCCAGCAGTGCCATGTCTCCTGTAGCTTCTATCATGCATTGCCTTCTCTCCACCCCCAGAACCTCATTAGTGTTTCACAGACAGAATTTGGATTCCAAAAATGCTTGTGGAATTGAGTGTTGGCAAGAGTGTGGGTAACCCAGACTTGCACACACTGCTGGTGAGAGTGTTAATTGGTACAGCCACTTTGAAGGCAATTTGGCAGCGTTTGTTAAAATGTAAAATGTGCAAACCCTGTAATTCAGCAATTACACCTCTCCATGTCTTCTTGGGATAAAATTTTGCACATGTGCAGGATGTTCACAGCAGCATCAATAATAATAGTGAACACTGGAAACAACCCAAATGTCTGTCAATAGGAGAAGGATGGAAAAATCTCAGAAAATATTCTGTATTGTGCAGTAGTTAAGGAAAACAAAGTAGAACAGAGTTGGAAAATTGGGTCCTGGGGGCTAAATCTAGGCCAACTGGCATATTTTATTCACTTTGCACTATATATATATATATATATATATATATATATAAAACTAGCATAGTGGCTAAA
>NW_006921729.1:6927005-6928851 GCF_000298275.1 Orycteropus afer afer
ACAACAAGGAGCTCTGGTGGCGTAGTGCCTAAGGCATTTGACTGCTAACCAGAAGGTTGGTGGTCTAAACCGACAGCCACTCTGTGGAAGAAAGACTGGGCAATCTACTTGCATAAAGATTTACCACCTGGAAAATCCAAAGGGAGTTACTATGAGTTGGAATGGACTCAATGGCAGAGTGTTTGGTTTGGTTAGTCTGGAGTATTCTCCAACAGTGAGCAATTAGTTTTTCTTTTTTTCCCCCAAGATTATGAATTTATGGATTTATGCAATAATTAATATGTTTTAATCCATTGCAGTGATGATCATTACTGATGCTCAGATTGTCCCATTGATGATTTTCTTGCTTCTTGATACAATTAGATGATTCAAGTTCTCCTTATGTATTTTCTGACTCAGATCTGAAAGTAGCCATTTCTTTAAGCAGCTCTGGTTCCTTTCAATGAGAAATGGTTTATAGAAACTGCAACCTGAGTGCTAAAGGTTCTCATTGCTATTGTCATTTTCATTCTCTTTATTTCTAGGCCTCTTGAGTGGCTAGAACTAGGAAGTATAAGGAATATCTGTCTACCATCTATCTATTTTTTAATAAAAAACATATAATGAATTTGAACCAATGCTTCCAGTTCAGTTTCAGGATTACAAGGTTTTTACTCTGAATTTCCTTCTTCCTACACCCAGAATTTTGGTTCTCAAGGACAGTATGAATGATAAAATAAAATAAAACAAAACTCATTGCCATCAAGCCAATTCTGCCTTACAGCAACCCTATAGGATGGAGTAGAATTGCCCCATAGGATTTCTGAGGCTGTAATCTTTATGGATGCAGACTGCCTCATCTTTCTCCCACGGAGTGGCTGGTGGAGTCAAACCACCAAGCTTTTGGTTAGCATCCCTATGCCTTAACCATTGTGCCACCAGAGATCCTTGTCTAGTTATTGCTCAAGGATACCCTCACTGCCTAGGTTTTTGGTTGGGGCAAATCTACACTCATATGTCCCATACATATATATTCCTCTGGGTCTTCCTCATTCCCTGATTCTCCCCTTTCTCATGCAGTCCCAGCACTTTAGTCTCAGGCATATGTTCAATATAAGTTCTGTTACACTTATATCTTTCCTCTACCAGAGTCCTATGGCTTACTGAAGATGGAAATATTCTCACTCTGCATGAGAGGTATGGTGGGGAGAGAGAAATGGAAGCAGTATTGTGGTGGTGGGTGAAAGACGGGCTTTCGATGTGGGTTGTTGCTTGTTTTCTTCTGAAGGAAAGCAAATATGTCACCACTGTGAGAATTAATTTACTTCCAAAGAGCCCCATGAGTTTTATACAAAGGGATGACTATGCCTCACATAAAGAAAATACTGACTTTAGTTCTTGTCAGTTACTAACTTTATTCTTAAAATTCTCTCCCCTCTTGCTTTGAGTTGCACTACAGATATTTCTGGTATTAACTGACAATAAAAGTCTCAGTCTCAGACAGCTATTCTTATTCCCAATACTTTTCTTTTGCCATGGTGAATTGGATGGGGTGGTCAGGGGGTGGAATGAGCAGGGTAAGAAGAAGTCCTTTCACTCTGCCACAAATGTTTAAAGGGTCTTTGTGGTTAGTACTCCACAAAGACTTAGACTTTCCCTAAGCATTTATTCAATCTCAAAAACTGCCCTGGGTTCTGAGACTGGTCTGGTCTAGGTTAAACCCAGTGTGGTGGTTAAGTCTGTGTGTCAGCCTGGTTGGGCTGGTTGAGTGGCTGGGCAGTTGGTAGTTGTTATTCCCCATGATGAGACTGCCAATCAACTCCATGGTGGGATCTACCACAAGCAGCTGAGTAGCTGCTTTGGGTAT
>NW_006921729.1:6929391-6935670 GCF_000298275.1 Orycteropus afer afer
TGAGCCATTTTTTGCTATGCAGCCTCACCAGAATTGACTTTCAAGGCTTTGAGACTCAGAGTGGGAGCCTCTGTATGTTCTGGAAATGCTGAGTTTTGTACAAATGGCATCATTGACACACAGCTCTTAAACTCACTCTCAAGGATCCCTGAGAGCATATGTGAAAGATATCAGTAGCCAGACATGGAAAAGGAGAGGAAGTAAGAAAGAGGGTACCAGCCTGCTGGTTGTGCTAGGTATTCTAGACTCTGGTGTTTTCATAGCAGCTGAGCCTGGGATGCTCTTCTTTCTATTGCATTATTTTGCAAATATTCCAAAGAGTGTCTGTTGTAAATATCTTTTGATTTGGCGGAGGCGTCAGGGAACTAGCAGCTGGGAGAAGAATCGAAGGTACTCTGCAGTGGTGGCTGATTCCTTAAATGCTCATAAATTCTTCATGCTGCGGCAACAAGAAATATATAAGAAACACACTATGAAAATTCTCTTATGTATCCTTTTCAATCCGTGCCTCTGCAGAGAACAGGGGCACCAGCTGAAAACTAAATAATAACTCAGTTCTCCCAAACCCACAATAGGATGAATAAAGGACTGATGGGCTTGTCTCCCCAAATTTGGGTCTCGGGAACCCCCAGATAACAACATTAAAATCCCCACTAGTATGGGGACTGTGGTGAGTGGAGGAAGGAAAGAGAAGAAAGAAGAAAGTGTTAATGCCAGTCTCCCAACAGAGCAATTGCTTTTCTCTGGTGAAAGAAATTATTGTGATGGAGGTGAGAGCAATGAGTGTACCACAGCATACTGCAACAAGTGTGGGTTCACAGCCAGATATGTTGTTAGTTGCCATGGAGTAAATTTTGACTCATGGAGACCCCATGGGTTCAGAATAGAACTGATCTGTAGAGTTTTCAACATTATGACCTTTAGGAAGCAGATTGCTGGATGGGTTTGAACTGCCAAGTTTGGCTAGTAGTTGAATGCTTAACCATGTATGCCATCCAGGGCCTCTTAAAGCTGGATATACCTGGGTTCAAATCCAAGCCCTACTGCTTACCAGCTGCATGACCTGAGGTAAGTCATCTAACTTCCAGAGCTTTAGTTTCCTTTTGTGCACAATGAGACCAATAACTACTTCATAGAGTTGTTGGCAGATTAAGATCATGTATGTGAAGAACATGGCATATGGTATGTATTTGTAAATGCTATTTGTTAGTTTTACCCTATGTCTGATTGTAGCCTTGAGAAGATGATCAATAGGCAACCATTTCTACCTTATGTGAAGGCAAGAGAACAATAGGGAAGGGTGACAAGAAGAAAAGGGACTATGGCTTGGTGAGTAGCAGAGTGGGGCTGACAGCTGAATGCTTGTTTTCTGGTCCCTGGCTCTGTCTATTTGTGGTGGTTAAGTTTGTGTGTCAACTTGGCTGGGCCTGGTTGAGTGACTGGGCAGCTGAATGTAGTATTCCCCATGGTGAGATTGGTAATTAACTCCATGGTGGAATCTATTGGAGCAGCTGAGTAGCTGCTTTGGGTATGTGGTCTGCTTCCAGTATATAAGAAACAGCTTTGGGAATTGTCTCTAGCTTATGACATGCTTGAACCCTGCATGTAGCGGAATCATTGTTCAGCAATCTGCCATGCTCTGCCAACCTTGGGACTTTCAATAGACTTGAATTAATGGCCTGCAATGTGGTTTGGTAACATCAGGACTGTGCTTGTTACTTGTCAACCTTGAACTTGTCAGTCTTAGCAGCCAGCGGCTGTCTGAGTGAAGAAAAGCCTCTAGCTTCAGTGGGCTGGGAGGAGGCAGAGCTGAAGCCCAAGGTCAAGGGACTTTCACCCAGTCCCTAGAGCCTGTCACTTTGAACTCAGACTTAAAGCCCCCAAATTGTAAGAATAACCTCCTGTTTTTAAGGCCATCTCATTTGTGGTATACTCCTGTCAGAGTGACACTAGGTTACCAAAACACTACTAAAGGGGCCACATTCCTGATAAGTCAGTGCCTGAATACCTGGAGAAACTGGGCTATCCCTGGGGACCAGGCATGTGCTTGTTCTCTGACCCTCAGCCATCTTTTTTTAGGAGAGGTGACTGAGACCAGGGCAGCCTTGCTTATGTGGGCCTTGGGTTTACTTGGACAGCATCCTTGGCTGGCTGTTTGTGTCCCACCTGTACTACCTTCAGGACAGAGCACTGCACCCCTTCAGACAATGTATCTCTGTTTAAATGGACTTCTCTGGCTTGCTTAGGACATATTTCTTTTGAATTATTCAGGATTTTTGGGTGTATGTGTATATGATGGACCTAATTCAGATTCATGTGAGGTTATGCTCAACTCTCTGAAGCTGAAAAACCCCTAAAGAAAAAATGAATCAAAGTTAAAAAAATCACTTTACAATGAGTCTCTCTCTCTCTCTCCCCTTCCCTCTTTTCCTTCTTTCCTTAGTCTCTCCAATTTTATTTTTAAAATACACTTGGTGATAACCCTAGTTGTGTCATCATGGTAAAATCCTGGTCTTTCCATACATATATATAGGAGCCCTGGTGGCGCAATGGTTAAATGCTTGGCTGTTAACCAAGAGGTTGGCAGTTTGAACCCATCCATGGCTCCACAGGAGAACGACCTGGGAATCTGCTTCTGTAAAGATTATACCCAAGAAAACCTTATTGGGCAGTTCTACTCTGTCATATGGGGTTGCTATGAATTGGAATTGACTCAATGGCATCCAACAACAACAATAATGACACATTACCTACGAAAATTACATCAGGTCCATTTTATCCTCATAAAACGGAAGTATTTTGCAGAACTGAGCTACCCAATATGAGGTAGCAGCATGGCATACTGGCAAAGTCAATGGATTTGGCTAGAGAGGGCCCGAGTTTGCAACCTGGCCCTATAACTCCTACTCTAAGTGACCTGAAGTAAATCACTAAACTGCTTTGAGTCTTAGTTGAACATGATCTTGGTTTGCTTACTTTTCGTGTGTGCCTCACTGTTTTTGTAATATTTGTGTTCTGGTTGGAACTGGGATTGTGATATGTTTTGAAGGTTAATAAGCACTAAACATTGATACTGACAAGTTAGGTGATTATTTAAAATCACACCTTCATATCTTGGAATGTTTTGGGTTATGTCAAGGTGTGAGGAGAGAAGCTAAGCATTTCCCAAGGTTCTATGTTAGGCAAGAATGAAAGGAACTGAAGATGTTTGGATAAGGAAAGAGAAATGAATGTCCCTCATTTTTGAAGTCAAGAGTTAGAGCATTGAAGAAATAAAGAACACATACAATGTGAAGTGTGGAATATGGCAATGGATCATTCTCAACAATCTTAGAAATACCAGTCAGACCCAAACCCTGATCTTCTGTGTCTGTTCTTCTCAAAAAGAGCCACTGATACCTGGGATACATCTGCCTAGAGACAGAGCTTTCTGGAACAAGTTCTGATGGACTTGAGTTGAATCTGTGCTAAAATGCCAGCACCATGGATACTTTGGGTTTGGCTAAAACCAGTGACACCAAAGAAGTCCCAGGTTCTCCACAGATCTCAATACATATGATGGGGCAAGACCCAAGGAAGAGAAAAAGCAGAAGGCTCTGAATTCCGAGTAGATTGTCAAAAGTCTTCTTCAAGGAGGTTTCTTTGTATTGCTGTTGGTGCTGGGTCTCCTGACCACAGGAGGTGTGCTCTGGTACTCTTGCCTATAGCTCCCTGACCCGGGGGTCCTTTTGGAACAACTGTCAAATGGGTCATAAAATAAATGTAATAGAAATGTTTTGTAAACAACACACTTCATATAACTTTAAGATGTTGTAACCATTATTATCATTACAAGGATCTTCAATGGAGTAGTTATTCATAGCAAACAGAGATTAGACTTCACCTCCCCCTGGCAGTTGGATTCAGTCCTTGTCTCTGTTTCTAAAATAAAATTCTCACAGAAATGCACCTTCATGGAATCTTTTCCTGATGATGCCATTTTCCTCTAAGTATTTACTGGTAAGTTCCCTTGAGCAATATTATCCCCAAGACACCTTAATGTGGATAATATCCAACCTCTTATTCCCTTGAAAAAGGCAAACAATTATGGTAGTTTGCAGTGTGGTGCATTTGACAATCTATCATCTTTATAAAGCACCACTGGGAATTTAGAAAAAGATGAGATTTTTGTTCCTGGCAAAATGGAAGATTTGAAATTCTATTACTGAGCAATTAAAAATGTTAGATAAATATAAGAAACATAATTTTAAAGGCATAGATGACTTTGCAAGAAAATGAAGTCCTTAGGGACCAGGGATGAATGGGAGTAGGAATGAGTCCAGAGATGTGAATGAGTGTTAATATTGTTGGCTGTATAGAGGCAATGGCAATCACAGATATAAAGAGAGAGAAGGCACTGGGTATGGGAAGAGTTGGACTGGAGTTTTTCTTCTGCTGCATATGAAATAGATTCTGTGAACCTTGGACATGGGCTGCCCATAAGGTGGGTTTTGTGCTCAAATTCCATTTAGTCATAAGGTTTAAAAATAAGCAAGCAGAGAATTTTAATTTAACATGGGCCCAGAGTGATAGAGGATCCAGACATCTAGGAAAAGCAAATGGAGATCCTCTCTAAATGCAAAGAAATTCTCTTCATAGAATTCCAATTAATAATTCAGAAGACAGTTGAATAATAATTTCAAAATATACAGTTAAAATCCTAGCAACAATAGCTTAAAATCTGAGAGACGGGTGTCAGAAATCCAGTATGTTTTTTTTTTTTTTTTTTGGGGGGGGGAACACAGCTGTGGTAGTTATGGTTGTGTGTCATCCCCATGATGAGACTGGCAATCAACTCCATGGTGGGATCAACCACAAGCAGTTGAATAGCTGCTTTAGAGATTTGGTCTTCTTCCCATATATAGGAAGCAGCTTTAGAAACAGTACCTAGCTTATGGCACGTTTGAACCCTGCATGTACCCGAGTCGTTGTTCAGCAGCCTGCCATGCTCTGCTGATCTTGGGACATTCAATGAACATGAAATAATGGCCTGCCATGTGGTTTGGTAATATTGGGACTGTGCCTTGTTACTTGTTGACCTTGGGTTTGTCAGCCTTAGCAGCCAGCAGCTGAGTGAAGAAAAGCTTCTAGTTTCAGTGGGCTGGGCACAGGAGGTAGAGCTGATGAAGCCCAAGGTTGAGGGGCTTTCACCCAGCCCCCAGAGCCTGGCACTTTGAACTTGGACTGAAAGCCTCCAAACTGGGAGAGAATAAACTCGTTTGTTCAAGCCATCCCATTTGTGGTATATTCTTCTCAGAGCAGCACTAGGTAACCAGAACAGAATATGGTACCAAGAGAGTGGGGTGCTGCTCTGACAGATACTTAAAATGTGGAAACAGGGGTGGAGTGCATCCTTGACCTGAGACCCTGGCAGAGAGACCCCAGCATGCAACATGAGAGATAGCAGCAGCAGAGCCTAGAGATGGGCATGAGAGATGGCAGGAGCAGAGCTGAGAGACTGGCATGAAACAGTAATACCCTTACCAGCCCATGGAGGAAAAGAAAGCTGGGTGCCATTGTGCAGGCAGTCTCCTGGTGGAGTGGGTTGCCTTTGGGCATTAATTTGTAGAAGGGACCTGCATGAAATGGAGTAGCAGGTTGGCTGGCCCATGGAGCAAGAAAGCTGAACACTTTTTGGGTAGGAAGATTTCCAGTGGAGTGGGTTGCCTTTGGCATTAATCGGCAGAAGTGGAGAGACCAAGGAAATGGAAAGCAGAGCTGGTCAGCCTCCAGGGTAGGAGGATGGCCTTTGGGGGGGGATCCACCATAGCCCCCTAGGTTTCAAAGAGCCAGACCATCACCAACTTGGTTCTGGAGTATGGGGCTGATCCTTCATGTGAGTCAGTGGCATGGAGCCATAGCCGCTGTCCAAGAGTAAGGGGGCAGGGCTGCCATGCCCAAGAGGGAGAGCGATAGGGCCCCCCAGGCCAAGGGGATGAGGTTGCCACTCAGAGGAACTGGGCAACTGGAGCCACCCAGTGAAGGAGATCTGTACAGATCCCACCCATGTACAGGTGCCAGGTTGACAAGGGGTGGAATTGTGGTAGTTAAGGTTGTGTGTCAACTTGGCTGGGCCTGGTTGAGTGGCTGGGCAGCTGGTGGTAGTTATTCCCCATGATGAGAATGGCAATCAACTCCATGGTGGGATCTACCACAAGCAGCTGAGAGACGTGGTCTGCTTCCTGTACATAAGAAGCAGAATTGGGAACAGTCTCTAGCTTATGGCACGCTTGAACCCTG
>NW_006921729.1:6937425-6983819 GCF_000298275.1 Orycteropus afer afer
AGATAGAAGAACTGAACAGATTTCAAAGAGCAGCTTGAGAAGACAAAGTCAATTATTATGATGAAATGTCTAAAGACCTGGAGTTAGAAAAAACAAAAGGGAAGAACACTCTCAGCATTTCTCAAGCTGAAAGAACTGAAAAAAAAAATATTTAAGCCTCAAGTTGTAATATTGAAGGATGCTGTGGGCAAAATATTGAACAATGAAAGAAGCATCAAAGGAAGATGGAAGGAATATACAAAGTCACTGTACCATAAAGATTGGTCGATGTTCATTCATTTCAGGAGGTGGCTTATGATCAAGAACAAATGGTATTGAAGGAAGAAGTCAAAGTTGCACTGAAGGAACTGGCAAACAACAAGGCTCCAGGAATTGATGGAATACTCATTGAGATGTTTCAACAAATGGATGTTGTGCTGGAGGCACTCACTCCCTATGCCAGGAAATTTGGAAGACAGCTACTTGTCCAAGTGACTGGAAGAGATCCATACTTGTACCCATTCCAATGAAAGGTGATCCCACAGAATGTGGAAATTATCTAACAATATCATTAATATCACACGCAAGTAAAATCTTGCTGAAGGTAACTCAAGAATGATTGCAGAAGTATATTGAAAGAGGACTTCCAGAAATGCAAGCTGGATTCAGAAGAAGACACAAAATGAGAGATATCATTGCTGATGTCAGATAGATCTTGGCTGAAAGCAAAGGATACCAGAAAGATGTTTACTTGTGCTTTATTGACTATGCAAAAGCATTCAATTGCATGGATCATAAAAAATTATGGGTAACATTGAGAAGAAAGGGAATTCCAGAACACTTAATTGTGCTTATGAGGAACCTGTACATAGACCAGGAGGCTGTTGTTCGAACAGAACAAAAAATATTGCATGGTTTAAAATCAGGAAGGCAGTGCGTTAGGGTTGTATCCTTTCACTATACTTATTCTATCCATATGCTGAGCAAAAAATGTGAGAAGCTGGACTACATGAAGAAGAATGTGGCATCAGGATTGGAGGAAGACTCATCAACAACCTGTGATATGCAGATGACATAGCTTTGCTTGCTGAAAGTGAAGATGACTTGAAGCACTTACTGATGAAGATTAAAGACTACAGTTTGCAGGATGGATTACATCTCAACATAAAGAAAATGAAAATCCTCACAGCTGGACCAATAAGCAGCATCATGATTAATGAAGAAAAGATGGAAGTTGTCAACGATTTCATATTACTTGGTTCCACAATCAACATCAACGGAAGCAGCAATATGAAATCAAATTACATATTGGACTAAGTAAATCTGCTGCAAGACCTCTTTCAAGTGCTAAAGAGCAAAGATGTCTCTTTGAATACTAAGGTGCATCTAAGCCAAGCCATGGTATTTTCAATCACTTCATATACATGTGAAAGCTGGACAATAAATAAGGAAGACCAAAGAAGATTTGGTGCTTTTGAGTTGTAGTGTTGGTGAAGAATAGTGGAGGTACCATGGACTGCCAGAAGAACTAACAAATCTGTCCTCAAAGAAGTACAGCTGGCATACTGCTTAGGAGGAAGAATGGCCATGGCCAGACTTTGTCTCACCTACTTTGGTCATTTTGTCAGAAGAGACCATTCCCTGCAGAAGGATACCATGCTTGGTAAAGTGGAAGGTCAACGAAAATGGGAAAGACCCTCAATGAGATGGACTGACAAAGTGGCTGCAATGACAGTCTCAGGTATAGTGAGGATTGTGAGGCTGGCACAGGACTGGGCAGTATTTTGTTCTGTTGTATAGAGGGTCACCATGACTCAGAGCCCACATACACATATACATACACAAATACTTCATCAAGTGGTTCAAGTCTACCCAGAGGCACATCAGTAGAAAGTCCTGGTGATCTAATTCCAAAAAATCAGCCAAAAACTTATTGAGCACAGTTCTACTCTGACACACATAGGGTCTCTGTGAGTTGGAATCAATTCAACAGCAACTGGTTTTAAGGTCACCCACTGAACCTCAATTTCCTTACCTGTAAAAAGATACATGAATCCCTACTTGTAGAAATGTGAGGATCAAATGAGATGAAAGATATGAAAATGGAGAGCATACTGTCATCAGAATATAAAATTATCACCTCAATTCTGTGCTTCATCAGACACTTAACTGAACATAAATAATAATAGCTACCACCTATCACACCCACTAAGTAGGAAATCTTCTTAGGCTGTCAGCCATGGACAAGCAGTATCTTCATCTACTGAGGGCTTATTAGAAATGAGGCGTCTCAGGTCTCACCTAGTCCCACAGACTCAGAATCTGCATTTTAACAAGATACTCATAATTTGCATGCACATTATAGTGTGAAAAGCACCTTTCTAAGCACATGGATTACTCATTTAATCCTTAAAAAAACTCTCTGATTCAAGTCCTGATTCCAGAGGGCTTACCCAGTCTAGAGTCCCAATACCTAGCACCTAGCACAAGGCCTGACCCAAAGTATTGCTCCTGAATAAATATATATTTTGTTCTTTTTCCCATTTGGAAGGATGTGAAGAGGGCTGATGAGGGGATGATCTAATCTGGGAAAAAGTCATATTCCACAGAATTAGGGGAAGTTGAGGCCCTGATTCCCTGAACTTTATCTAATTCAAGTTTACAGTAGAACAGAGTGGGAATCTGGAGTGTCTTACTCCAAAACCCTTGAAGCCATCACTAGCCCCAAATTGTGCACTATATTCTTGCAGAGGAAGAATTAGGAGTCAAGATCAGGCAATCATCAAGACTCAGTCTTATGCATTTGTTAGGTGGCTGTGTTTGTGGTTGTGAAAGTAGCCAAGGGGACTCTGGAGGAGGGTAGAGCCTTAAGAGCCAATGACCCTGGAGAGGCTGGCATCATTTGTAAGCCAGTGAATAGATTGCTCTGAGTGTGTTTCAGAAAGATGTTGCTTCATTTCTGGCCATCTCACCACATGCCTAGAGGAAATCATTAATCAGCCTTATCACTTAATTAAAGCTCTCCAATATTTCATTGGAGATTAATATCTATTTGCAAAGAGCTGAAGTTTCAACCATTAGGTGCAGTGAACTCAAACTGAGAATGTGGACAATTCTAAATTCTATCAACACCTCCAGGGCAGAGCAATGTATATGGGATGACTTTGAAGGTCTCATAAGGCACTTTATATGGAATAATTATTACTACTAAGCATCATCACCACTATTACTAAATACACCTACTCCTCACTTATCGACTATCTTGTTGGAACCCTCACCTTGTGTAATGAAAAATGGTCAGCCGCTGTGAAAAACAGTTTGGTGGTTCCTCAAAAGGTGTGCATTGTTTTTCAAAATTCTTTTTGAGGCATACAAGCAAAAATGGAAGCCACTGAACTGTGAGAAGGCCACAGGTCAGAGACTGGAGGTGCTGTTTCCTTCTTCCTGGCCCTGCCCTCTCTATCTCCCCAGTGCCTAGTCAACTTGACAAGGGTACTCTGTGTCTACTTCCACAGCCCCTGGACATGGCCTGGACACAGAATCACCAACTGCCTGTTGGAAATAATAATAATAATAAAACACACAATACCTCAGCTAGCTATTACCACAATTACTGTATGGAAAAAAAAAAAAAAACCTCAGAAAATTCCCATGGCAAAAAAACAATAAGCATTTATTTCAGGTCATGGACCTTTGGGTTGAATTGGCAGTTCTCTAGTCTTGGCCAGGCTCTCAGCTGGGCTGGCTAATGCATCACCAGCAAGCAGTGCTCTGCTCCATATGACCCCTCATCTTCCAGGAGGCTAGCTTGGCCCTGTTCTTGTTGCAACTGGGCAGGGAGGAGAGAGAGAAAAGCATGCAAGGTTTCTTGAAGGCCTTGTTCTGGACTGGCACCCTATCCTTTCCACCACATTTTATTGGCCAAAGCAAATCACAAACTGTCCCACATTCAAAGGATAAAGAAGTAATCTCCACTTTTCAGTGAGAGGAACTGCAACTACCATTTCTATGCAGTAGGGACCATGCAAAGTACTGTTCATGCCTTATCTCATTCAATCTTTACAACCATCCTATGAAGTGAGAATTATTATTCCCAGTCTATAGAAAAAGCAATGAAAGATTTTGAAAAGTTAAGGAACATACCCAGTCATAGTTACTAAGTGTCAGAGCTGGGATTGGAATCTAGATCTGAGTTAATTCCCTTAACCACTGCCTCCCAAAATGCCAAGGTTTCATTATGCTTTTCTCACCTTTTGGACCCCATGACATTCCCACAAAAGTCTCCCCCAACATTTTATTGGCAAAGGATTACATCTGTTGGAATGTTTTTTCCAGCAAGTATCTGAGAACATGTGTATAGTTGGTTTAAGCCATCAGGAAATATGTTGCTTCACACTACTGAACAATAGTCTAGAGGAAAGTGGACATCATCTTATGGCTCTGCTACTGTGCCTTTATGATAACACTGGCTAGACTATCCTCTATATGGAGACTTCATCATTAAATTGGCTTTCCTCATGATGCAAATATAGCTGTAGATGCCCCAGGTTTCTTCTGTACTGCAGAGGAGGAAATGAATAGCTATTAGAAGTGCCCTCTTTAGAGTGAGGAAATTTCCTTGCCTGAAACCTACATTCAAGTCTTAATGGCCTGTATTTGGTCACCCGGAAGCTCTGGTGGCATAATGCCTAAGGCATTTGACTGCTAACCAGAAGGCCACTCCATGGAAGGAAGACTGGGCAATCTACTTCCATAGAGATACTGCCTCGGAAACCCAAGGAGGGGTTGCTATAAGTTGGAACTGACTTCATGGCAGTGAGTTTGGTTTTTGGTTTATTTATTCACCCACACATTCCTGAACCAATTCCTCAGAGTTGGGAAGTATCATGAGATGACTTACTTAGGCCTGGAGAAATTGAACATTTAATTTTGTTAGAGGCATGGGATTAGGCTGATTGGGTTAAAAACAATAAGAATACTGTCCCCACCCCTAATCTCCATACTGGGAAAAAATTTCTCCCCATTTTCCAGGAAACTTCACAATAGAGATAGGATGAAAAAGATGTTGGGAAAACAAACACAATTTTCACTGCATGGATAATCCCCAAACTTCTCCTTGAGTTCCATTTTCTTTTTGCCTATTCAGGAATTTGCTGGCCTGATCAGAAAGGCTTCTTTCTTCCTCCCCATGAGTTCCTGGACTGTGGTGATTCTCAGTAGGTCCTGTCTTAGGTGAAACTGTAATATGGGCATTCCTCCTCTTTATGGGCTCAGCTGCCCTTGAAGATATTAAGATCTGCCATGGCTTTCCAAATTAGGCCTACTCCCTCACTCCATCATCCTCTTCCTCTTCTTCCTCCTGCTCCTATTTTCTTGGGGATTTCTAGGTGGGAAATCAGCCAGAACTAAGTGGATGGCCTTGTTTGTGCTATGCTATGGTGGGTGAGACAGATCTGTGAGCTGCAGTTCTGTCTTTACAAAAAAATTCTATGGACTTATAGTGACATGGAACCACAGGTATATTCTTGTGGAAATGTTGTTAGGTGCCACTGAGTCAGCTCCAACTCATAGTGACCCTATGTACAACAGAATGAAACACTTCCCAGTCATGTGCCATCCCCACAATCCTTGCTATACCTGACCCTCCAAGCTGTGGGAATGGGGGAATTATATTTGGAAAAAGTTCCTTCTGATATCCCTCATTCCAAAAATTTTTTTGTGGGGGGAGCTCTGTGCCTAAAGCATTTGACTGCTGACCAGAAGGCTGGTGGTTCAAACCCACCAGCCACTCCTCAGAAGGAAGATAGGGCAATCTACTTCTGTAGTGATACTGCCTCGGAAACCCAAGGAGGGGTCGCTATGAGTCGGGTCCGACTGGACGGCACATAACAACAACAACAACAAAACAAACTTGATAGCTTTGTTGAAAGAACATTGGACTAGAGTTCAGGAAAACAACTTAAACATATAAAGGACCTAGCCAGAGTCTGACACATAGTGGGTATTCAGTAAGTGGTAGCTATCATTATCACCATCATTACTTCCACATTGTTCTGTTAACTAGCTTGTAAACCTTAAGTGAGCTTGGATAGGTCACTTAAACTCTTTGCACATTGATTTTCCCATTAAGAAGTTTGTGCTCTTACCTACAAAATGGAAATAGTACACCCTGCCCCAACATGGTTGAGTTATTGTGTAGTTCAGATGAATAAAGGCTGTGGATGTTTTTGTAAACAGTAACATATTCAAATGTGTAGTACTAGCAGGTTGCTTTGCCAGTGTCTTGCTTTGAGGAATGAATATTTTCAATACACGTTAATTGAGTATTCACTGTTGTAGGACCCTGTGTTGGAGGCACAATGTTGAATAAGATCTATGCTTGGCTTTCAAGAAGTTCACAGTCTACCTACGGACACTGAGAAGTGACCAATGAATTACAATAGATCCTATGGTGTAGGTCAACCCAGGAGCCTAGAGGAGGTTAGCAAATTCAGAAATGATTTCTGTATGGGAAGGGTCAAGAAAGGAGTCCTCAGATATGACACTGTGCTGAGTCTGAAGAATGAATTAGAGTTAACCAAGTGCAGGTGGGGAAGCAGTGGGAACAGCTAGGGAGAAGAAGATGTCTTAGCTTCCTAGTGCTGCTGTAACAGAAATAACACAAGTGGGTGGCTTTAATAAATAGAAATTTATTTTCTCACAGTTTAGGAGGCTAGAAGTCTGAATTCCAGGCACTGGCTCTAGGGGAAATCTCTCTCTGTTGGCTCTAGGGGAAAGTCTTTTTCTCAGCTTCTCTAGCCTTGGTGTTCCTCATTTCCTTGGTGATTTTCATGTGGCATCTATCTTTCCTTCATTTGTACTTGTTTGCTTCTTTCCCAAATTTGCTCTTTAAGGTTTAAGACACATCCAACACTGGTGTGACCTCATTAACATAGCAGAGAAAACCTTGTTCCCAAACAGGATTACAGGTATAGGGGTCTGGATTCCAAAACATAATTTTTGGGGACACAGTTCAATCCATCATAGGAGAGGAGTATGATGGAGCTGGATGCTGATCAGCCTGGTTGGAGTGTGGTGATGGGTATGGGAGATGTGGGTAGTGGCAGACCAGACAGGGACTTATATACCATGCTATGAGTTTGGAATTTATCCAAAGAACAAGCTACTTGTGGTCTGTGGAGACTCCCAATCATGTTAGCTGTTTTGTGGAAAAGGGGCTGGAGAGGAAAAGCCTGAAGGCAAGTGACACCAGTCAGGAGGCTGTTGCAGGAATTCAGGAAGGGGATATGAGGGTGTCACTAGGTCTCTGGCTTGAGTGAATGGTTAGGGCTACTCAGAGAGATGGCAAATGCAGGAGGAAGAGCCAGCTAAAGGAAGCAGCATACTTAACAGAGGGCCAATGGCTCTAGATGTCACCCAGGAAAACCTCCTCTCAAAGATGGGTTTCGTGAAAATCTGAACTGGGGGCCAGGGCACATTGGTGCTCAGATTCTCTGTGCTCCTCTCCATGTCCTTGGTGAAGTTGGCTTGGCAAGCAGGACAAAGCTGAGGCACATACGTGTGCTGAGTGGATGAGTCCATAGATGCTGATAATTGGTATTCTGTCAACCAAGACGGGCAGCAGGAGGGCTTTTGTCTGTGTTTGTGTGGCACTTGCTTGGAGTGACTCTGAGCAATTTAAATGTTTCTTTGCTGCTTGCAGATGTGGCTGCATGGCAATGCATTCTTTTGTCTTGTCCAAATATTAATAAAAATATTTTGTATAGAGCTGTAGGCGTCTTTCTGGAAGGTCTAAGGGCTTTGAACACGTTCTGGCTGAGGGAGAATTGATCTCTGCAGGGGAGGAAGCTATGTCTCTGTGTCACACACTGAGTCCCTCAGCTAAGGATTTGTGGTTGATGGTGAAGAGAAGATTCAAACTGTTTTTTTCAGACATGTTAGCATCTTACAAGGTGGCCTAGTTGCTGCAGCAGGACTGGGAGCTAGCACAACTGCTCCCACTTGAGCTGAGCCAGGAAAGAATACCAGATCACACCCACCCAAAATGGCTGAACTAATCACAAGGAGCATGATTTCCTTGCACCTTTCAGGCCACTCACTACTTTTCACTTCGGATAAAGGAGTCCTAAAAAACAAAAATAAAAACAAAAACCCCAAACCCAAACCCACTGCCATTGAGTCAATTCTGACTTATAACAACCCCCAGAGGGTTTCCAAGGTTGTAAATCTTTACGGAAGTAGACTGCCTCATCTTCCTCTTGAGGAACGGCCATGGGTTGGAACCACCACCTTTTGGTTAGCAGCCAAATGCATTAACCACCGTGCCACCAGTGCACCTGTAGAAGAGTCATAGGTAGAGAAAAAGGAGCCCTGGTGGCACAAAGTCTAAGCTCTCATCTGCTAATGAATCATTAGCCGTTCCTTGGGAAAAGACTTGGCTTTCTGCTCCCATAAAGATTACAGCTTAGGAAACCCCATGGGACAGTTCTACTCTGTCTTACAGGGTCACTATGGGCTGGAGTGGCACCCCAAAACAACAGGATGTTTCAGAGTGGGAAGACCCAATACTTAAAGGTGCCAATAATCCCTAAATAATAGTTGAGATGTACTTCTTTTAACTACATGTCACTTTTTTTTTTTTAAATGAAAGTAATACATGTTCATGGGATGATAATAATCCCTAAATTAAGTGTTTAATGAAATTCTTTTAACTATATATCATGTCTTTTTTTTTCCCAAATTGAGGTAATATGCACTCTTGTTTAAAAAAGTCAAATTGTACAAAAAAGGCTTTGTTCTGGTTACTTAGTGCCACTCTGACAAGACTATACCACAAATGGGATGGCTTGAACAAACAGGAGTTTATTCTCTCACAGTTTGGAGGCTTTAAGTCCAAGTTCAAGGTGCCAGGCTCTAAGGGCTGTGGGAAAGCCCCTCGACGTTGGCCTTCAGCTCTGCCTCTTGCTCCCGGCCCACTGGAGCTAGAGGCATCTCTTCACTCAGGCAGCTACTGGCTGCTGAGGCTAACAAGCCCAAGATTGACAAATAAAATGGCAGGCTGCTGAACAACGACAGGGCTACAACCAGGGTCCAAGCATGCCATGAGCTAGAGACTATCCCCAAGGCTTCTCTTTATATACAGGAAGCAGACCATATACCCAAAGCAGCTACTCAGCTGCTTGTGGTAGATCCCACCATTGAGTTGATTGCCAGTCTCATCATGAGGAATAACTACCACCAGCTTCCCAGCCACTCAACCAGGCCCAGCCAAGTTGACACACAAACATAACTACCCCAGACTTATAAAGAAAAACCACTATTTCTGGTTTTACTTTTCCTACCCTGAACCCCTTCCTCAGAAACAGACCTTATTAATGCTTATAGCTATTTCTCCTGGACATTTCCTCTACATCTTTAAGTATGTTTGCTGCAGTTTATAGATTGATCGGTTTTGGACATTATTTATTGACCTCTTGATGAAGATTTAGCTCCCTTCCACCACCTTTCCATCTCTCCAACCACCCAATATAATACTACTCTTTTTTGTTTTAGTTCATGGGTTAGATTTGTTACTGTCAGTGATTCACTTACAATTTATTTCTTGTTTAGTCAATAACAGCATCTCCTGACTCTTTGTTTTGTAAGATGATGGTGTTAACATCTCTTCAGATCTGCTGTCCCTTTCCAGTCTCATCCCCTGTACCTCAGCGTCTGCTCGGTCCTGGTGGAGGATGCTTATAGTGTGCTCTGTTGCCCTGAGGCCCTCTTGTCTGTCTCTTGGTCAATTTTAAAATGGAGAATCAGCAAACAGTGAGTCCACTGTATGACGATGCAAACATTGTTTACTACAGAGCCAAACAGTACACTTTGATGACGGTTCCTTCCTTGGATGGTTGTTTTACTTTTGGTCTTTTCCTGGGGTGGCACAAGTGGTTTGTGCTGGGCTGCTAGCTAATCTAAAGGTTGGTGGTTTTAACCTACCCAGCAGCTCTGTGGGAGAAAGCCTTGGTGATCTGCTTCTATAAAGATTAAAAAGAACAACCTCTTGCCATCAAGTTGATTCTGATTCATAGTATCCCTATAGGGCAGAGTAGAATTTCTATCATGGGGTTTCCAAGTCTGTAATCTTTATGGAAGCAGACTGACACATATTTCTTCCACAGAGCAGGTGGTGGTTTCAAACCGCTGACCTTTACATTAGTAGCCGAGCACATAACGACTTCAGCACCAGGGCTCCTTCCATAAAAATTACAGCCAAGAAAACCCTATGGGACGGTTCTACTCCACCACATGAGGTCACCATGAATCAGAATTGACTTGAAAGCAATGAGTTTGGGTTTTTATATTTGGGTTAACTTCAGGAAAACTCAAAGGCAGTAAGTTTGGTTTTCTTGGTTCTGAAGTTAATCCTTTCATTACCAAATTATTTTTTGTTTATAAGATTTTGTAGAGACATGTTTTTTTTTTTTTTTTTAAATTGATGGAATACACGCTGAATGAAGCATTGAATGTTTTCAATTTTTGTTAGGTATGATGGATTTTGATAAATATTATGTGGGATACTTGTGCCTCAATGGACTCTTGTGGTAGGATAGGTGGAATGAGGCATAGAAAAAAATATTCACTTGAATATTACCTAATCCCAAACACTACACCTTCCCAACAACAAACAGGAAACAGCAAATATACTTACAAGCCTTATCTTGCTGTACAGAAGCCCAAAGAGAAAATATTTACATAATCACTCCTCCAGGATGGAGCTATGTCTCAACATAGATATATGTCCCCAGTGAACTTGCTTCTGTTTTATGCAGTTACATCGGGTAAAAGCCACCCAAGAAACCCCAGAACTGGAAAATGTAAGTTGTACTTATATGTATCATGGGTTATGAAAGAGTTAAAAAAGGGAACCCTGGTGATGCAGTGACTAAATGCTCAGCTGCTAACTGAAAGTTTGGCTGTTCAAACCCATCAGCTGCTCTGTGGGAGAAAAATGAGGCAGTCTGCTTCTGTAAAGATTCACAGCTTTGGAAACCCTGTGGGAAGTTCTACTCTATCCTATAGGGTCGCTATGCGTCTCTTTAAGTCCAAATTCTCACGGAAGGTTTAAAATCTCTCAAATCTCCCCACATCTACCTCCATCCTTCCATCCTCTGCTCCTGTTTGGGCTAGTTTGGGGCTGATAACCTGCCTTTCCAAGACTTTCTTTCACCTTCTGGGCTGGCTCTACTGTTTCCTGGATCCCATGTTTACTGACTTGTTTTGTTGAGGCTCATATTCTAGTGACTTCTTAAGAAAGGCCAGATGGGAGGTAATTTTTTTCACTTCCCCATAACTTGAAATGCCTTTATTCTGCTCTTATCCCTAAGGGCTTCCACTTCATTGATGATCCCTGCTGAGTCACTGACTTCACCCATGGTTGCAAACTGGTGATTTTCTCATTTCATTGTTCCTTCCACAGTTATTAACTGGCATTCTCCTATGAAGAAGATTTTTTTTTCCATCATCAACTGCATAGAAATTACTATTACTTAAATAAATCAGAGAACATGCTTCTTTTCCTGTACAGACTAGTTTTCAGAGTAAGGAGTTGGTGCAAGAGTCACAGGCCAGGTATCATTTTTATGTCAGTTGAAAGAATTTTGTGAAACAGAAAGCAAAAGTAGGACCACCCTTCTATGGGGCAGATGCATAAGCAATGCTCTGTCACTTTTGGATTTCTTCCTGTTTGGGAATCATAAGGACAGTGAGAGGCCTGCACCAAATTATTTCAAGTCCCAAGGCATTGTGCAGCACAGGTAGGGAAAGAGGACAGATTGCACCTACTGGGAAAGCTTCTAGACCTCTCCAGTGGCATTGCACAAGGAATATCCTAGGCACAAATTGACCTGTTGTTGTTCTAGTGTTTTAAAATTTCATGCTCCAGATGTTTTTAGAATAATTGCTGTGCCTAGCAAACCTGTGCCCGCCTTAGCGAAGGCAGCCTCCTCCTTGTGTCCCCTCCCCAAGCCCTGTCCTCACATGGGGGCTTGTGTAAAGAAAAAAAGATCCCAAATGACTTCACACTCCTATTTGGTTAATCTGTTGTGTTACAGTGAATACCTCTGGGTTTGGAATTCATTGAAGCTTTGCAGTTAGAGGAGAAAAGGAGGACATTTAAAATGTTTCATAATCCTCTTGTCTCTTGGAGCAAAGATTGTTGCAATTGTTGGTTCAAAGGAACCCGGCCTTATAATTGTCCCAGGGGAAAATATGCAACCAATGCCCCAAAGTGTCCTTGTGTCTGTGTATGTGTGGGTGTGTGTCTGTATCTACACATTCACCTCCTTCTCTTTGGTTATAGAAGTCATTTCTTTCCTAACATAGATATGTGTGTACCCTCTGCTTCTGTTCTGGTCCTCTGCTAGGCAAGGAGATATGGAGATAGGCACAGATGGTATGAGCATGGCCTTGGTGGTAGAAATCCATTTCTAAACACTCCCCAGAGACAGCTTCTGTAGGCAAGTCATAACTGCTTGCCAAGAGTTTCCTTATGAGGAAAAGGATGAAGTGGAGCTGGACAGAAGTCCTGTTCCCAAACTGTCCTGCATAGTAGGGGCATAGAAATATTCCCTACTTGGCCCTGCACAAAGGCAATCTCTGAATCCCCCCTAGACCTGCAGTTCTGCCTCTATGTGTAAAATGGATGAAAAATGGGAATCTAGTGGAAGTAAATGGGAAAGCTCTGTGCTCACAGGCAGGAGTTTAGTTGTTAAGTGGAAAGAGCTTACCAGAAGATTCTTTGCCAAGAACTTTACCTCCTACACATGTCAAGGAGGACCCTTCCTTCTCCGGGAATGAGGACATCAAAAGGCAGAGCTGGAAGTAGGAGTGTGGTGCAGTCACAGGACTCAGGCCTTCAGGACTCTACCAGAGAGGGGCATGGCTGGCAGAAGCCAGAGAAGCCTATGTCCTTAGCTTTTTCAAGCTTCTACTTCAAGGACTCAGTCTTCCTAGGATTCCTATTTGCTTTGTAATTTTTTTTCTTTCAGAATGGAACCTTCTTTATGGATTTTGTTTTCCTTGTTAATTCTTGAATGTTGTAAAAATTAAAGCACTTCAGAGAAAGTTCAAGTCCTCCTCATACCCTTATCCCATGGAAAGAACTACTGTTAACAGATGGGTGTACAATCATTCAGACTTAGAAAATGAATATGTAGGTATATGAATAGTTTAAGTTTTATTGCATAAATGGAATCTCTTTGATTCTGTATCACACACACACATGTGCACACACACACACAGAATTTTTTCCCCTTTCCCATGAAGTCCTGTATCATCAGCATCTTTCCAGGCCTGCTCACATTTTCACAGAATTCTACTGTCTGGTATTTCAGTCCCTCCTTCTTCCTCTTTAGGGAGCTCTGGTGGCATAGCAGGTAAGGCATTTGGCTGCTAACCAGAAGGTCGGAGGTTCAAACCCATGGACTGTTCCATGGGAGGAAGATGAGGCAATCTATTTCCATAAAGATTTACAGCCTTGGAAACTCAATGGGGGTCACCATGAGTCAGAATGGACTTGATGGCAATGGGTTTTGGTTCTTCCTCTTTGCTTGTCTAAGGACTTGACCCCAGACACCAGTTGGGTCTGTGGAGTTATTGATGACTTCTCATCGCCAACACTTTTTTCCCACAAAGGAGGGATGGATGAAGGTGTATCTGTTTTAGCAAACGTTTTCCTCTCTGTATCTACAAACGATGGTGACATTCTAAGAAAGAGAGAGTGCATGGAAGCAGGAGGGACCCCACAGCCACAATACTCTGATTTGTGTTTTGGGAATCCTGCTATTCATTCTTTCATTCTCTCCCCAGGATGGTAAGTTAAGAAGCTCTGAGCTGATCTCTGCTCCTCTGTTCAGCCTCATTTTCTTTTTCCCTCTTTTCCTGTTTGATTGAAGTGTAATCAAGATACAGTATGTTAAAAGGACAGTTTCATGATGTTTACAATATCATGTAAATGATGTAGTAACCACCTGTATAACCACCACCCAGACGAAATGCTAGTTCTGGGCAGGCTTCTTTGCCCTGGCCTGCCTTTCCACTGGCCCACCTTGTAGAAGCCCTATGACTGCCAGTGGGGCACCAGCACCAGAGCTGGGTCACTGTGCTTCCTAACCCAGATGTCACTCTTTCAAAACCTTCAAGACCTTTCCAAAGAGTACATGACCAGATAGGAACCAGCCTCTTTTTTGTTCAGCTTGTTGGTTCTTCTCAGCTCCATTTTCCTCAATTTCCCACTTCATCCTGGCCCTAGCTCCAGACCACAGTTCCCAGTAGCCACCCTATCTAGCCCAGAAAGGGTTAAACTCTGGCAAGCCCCAGCTCCATGAAGTTAATCTGGGTTTCTTGGCACTGATCTCAGTGCCTGTCATTTGCATTTCTTTCCTTTGTGCAGGCTTTTCTGCCTCCCTCTCCCCCAGCCCAGGCGCCCACATTAGCATACTGTGCCCGGGCGCTCCACTGCAGGGGGCCCCCCTGCTGGGTGCCAGCCTGTGCAATCTGCAGGCACCATCAATTTTTCAGCACTTTTCTCATTTCTCATTACAGTCAGGCCCATGTGGCTCTCCACTCAACACCCTGCTTAGCTTCCTGCCGGAGAGCAGGCGAGCCAGGGGCTATTGCCTCCTCCCTGCCCCCCACCCTCCCGAGCAGGCACTTGCTTGTTGAAGCTCCCACCATAATTAATCACAGTATTAATCCTGGCCAAGCCTGTCTTCCTGAATAATTATGTCAACATGCTCGGGCGCCTGGGCCCAAGAGCAATTTTACCAACCTTGAGAACTGGACCATCTCCCCCTAGTCAGGACTGCCATGGGTGGCCTGGGCTCTTTGCCTACCCCTGCTGCATAATCATATACATGCACATAGGCTTGCTTGCACACATGTTCAGGCACACACACTGCACAAAGTCACAGGCATTAGAGAGGAACAAAATTGTGGAGCTGACAGTAAACAGCATTTCTTTTCAAATAAGAAAACATGGTCACACAATGAAGGTACCAAAGTGGGTGGTTGTCATAGCAATGTGTGCATTATTAAGTGTTCATCCCAAGCTAATCTTATAATGAGGCTGTCTCATTATCAAGGTGAGGCAAAGTTGGCTTTTGCTCTCCTTTTTGCTGTGGGTGGGGTCCAGTCAGATCCCTGGCTCCACAGCTCCAAGCTGGGTCACCCACTTGCAGCATTCATCTTTTATTTGTTTGCCTTAACTTCCTTGCCTGGAGCCCTGGTGGCTCAGTGGTTAAAGAGCTTGGCTGCTAACCAAAAGGTTGGTGGTCAAACTCACCCAGCAGCTCTGAGGGAAAAAGACCTGGTGATCTGCTTCTATAAAGACTAGAAAAACCCTATGAGGAAGTTTCACACCGTCCATATGGGGGCTGTTGCTATGAGTCAGAATCAAATTAAACAGTAGCCTTCCATGCTTTTCTTGGGGGACAGATGCAGGAGGACCCAGGGCAGGGTTCCTGGTGCCTTTGCCTAGTGTATGCCCAATAGGGAGTTGCCTGCTATAGTTTATGAAACATTTAACAACACCAAGTAACTATGCTATCCCAGGCAACTGGGGCCTGTATCAGTTGTAACTACAGATTTGCCTTCAAAATACTCAGTCTCTTTGCTGTGCACCTGTTTCTCTTTACATGCTCCCAGGAAACCAACCTTAAGAACCAAAATAGAACCTTTTAGATTATGTCCACCATTTAATGGAGGCTCTTCATTGCAATTTAGTGATCTCCAAGATTCATAAAAAGTCTACCCATGACCTCAAGTTTGGGTGTTTGGTGATTTTTTTCCCTTTATGATCAGATGTCTAGTTAATTTTAAATCCATTTGGGGATTGTTTGAGATTGCTTTCTTTCTTTGTCTCGACTTGGGTTCTTCATAGTTTGCTACACAAGTCTATTCAGCTCAATTTTAAATTTCATACTGCTTGTGAAATGGTCTGTACCTTATACAGTGAAGCCTGTGAGAGTCAGAATTGATGGGACTGCCTTGTTTTTTTGGGGGGTGTTGTGAATTTTCTGCCTTTGACAGGGTGCAGTCTTATTCCTTTCTGCAGGTCTCTATTAGTTGAAAATATTTGAGTGTTCCTTCTCTGATGGGTTTCTTCCTTACACAGGTTCTGGCTTTCACAGGTTTTACTGTATAATAATAGAGTGCTATGGTGAGCAGAGATGCCATTCTCTAAGGGACAGCCCTTGGTGACACATAGAAACTGCCAACACAGCCCATCTTCAATCAACCACTTCCTGCAAAGCCTTCAGCTGTGTGTCCTGCAGCCCGCTGAAAGGCTAGTATTTTATGGTAGGTTTTCTTAAAGTACAGTGTACAGACATCAGAATCACCAGGGGACTGACCCTAGAATTCTCTGACCAAAAGAGCTGCCATTTTCAACATATTTCTCAGATATAGATTTTTTTTTTTTTTTAAATGCTGGATACAGATTTTTCTTTTTCTTTTTAAATATGCTTCTTTTTTCTTTTAATAGTGTTTTCCTCTTAAAATATTTAATTGAATAATATAGGGATAGAGTGAAAGTGTTTCAAAGGAAAACTTTGAAGGAAAAATAGTGTCTAGTTCCTCAGTCTCTGTCTTCAGGCACTGCTACAGTTTTCAGTTTCTGGTATATCTTTCCAAAGATATACTCTGCATACATATGTGTATAAATCTCTTTAAAATCCACAAATGGCAGCATCCTAAATGCACTGTCTCTCACTTGTTGTCTTCACTGTACAATATATCTTGGCTATGGTTTCATATCAATATATTGAGATCGTTCTCACTTTTAAAAATGGTTGCACAGTACACTGCATGGGATGTACTATGTCTTATGGGTTTCAAATAAAGCTGGTGTCTACTCCTAATCAGGCACATTTATTTCCCCAGGCTTTAAGAATAAAGTCTCATAAATCAGCAACAGCTCCTTCCAAAAAGGAAGCTGTGGATTTTTTTTTGTTTTTTTAATTCTTTCTTTTGACCATAGGGAAGCTTGTCTTGGTTTGGGTTCCCCCAGAGGCAGATTCTCAAACTAGGATTCCTGAATGATAGATTATCTGGAAGGTGATCCCATGAAACACCTGTAGGGAAGTGGGGAAGTAAGATAGGAGAGAAAGCCAGTAAAGGGTGAGTCATCAAGCATGTTACCACTCTGGGCAACTGGAGCTTAATGCCCTTGGGGAACTCTGGAAGGAAGTGTAGAGCACATTGGAAAGGTGAGGGAGTTGAGGTATTGTACACCACCTCCTATCAGCCACTACTGGTAGAGGGATGCTTGTGGGAGGTGGAGTGTTGCATTCCCCTGCACTTCTGACCTGCCTTACCAGCAAGCATTGGGCTCCAGTGACCACAGAAAGTCCTAGGGCAAAAAGATACAGGTGCCAGCGTCAGGAAGTTGGACAGGTGTGTACTAAAATGGTAAGATGAAGGGATATGAGTGGAGAACCAATAATGGCTGGAACCTTCTAGATTCATCTCTATACTCAGGAAGAATCATGGACACGAATGTGTTGCCAAAACACCCCTGCTTTCCCTGGCTCTTACCCTAGTAGTTAATGACTTTAGTGAGTTGAGTCATTCAATCTTTCAGAACTTTACTTTCCTCATCTGGAAAAGAGGTTAATACCACCTACCTCTCAGAATTGCTTGAGGATTAATGAGGATTTCCAGTTTTGGAAAAAGAGGTTCAAGCCCTGTGAACTGGTGATGACTGTTACTGTGTGGCAGTGAGCCTTCCAGGAAAGATGGCAGTTAGCATCCTCAGAAGCCACCCAAGAGTACCATGTTTGGTAAGATTAGAGTCCCCATTCCCTGTAGACATGAAGGTTATTCATAAAAATACCAAATGTCCAATTTAGACCAATCCACATGGCACCAGAATGCCAACAAGAAGAGAAACAGAATGATCCCAGGGAAATCCTTTCCATCAAGCAGGCAGCAGATCCTGCAATCCTGCAGTAGCAGTACTAGCTTGTTTGTCTTTCAAAAACAACCTTGACTCTACAGTCAGAAAGGTTCTTAAAGTTTGTGTAGTTCACTGGTTCAAACACTTTTAGCTGCAGAAAGCTTTCTTTAAAGAGAAATGTTCTCAGGAGCTCGGTATAGCAAAGTGGAGCGTTTCTCCAGTGGAATGTGGTAGGGGACCCTCTCTGGCCCATCTCCTCACCCCTAGCAGGACCCAGGCTCCTCTAAGTCTCCACAAAGCACAATCTGAAAAACAACTTATCTGTGCTGCACCTCTCTCTCTTTACATTTAACATGGGTTCATTTTATTGTATGTTAAGTATGTTTTGTTGTTGTTGTTATGTGCCATCCAGTCAGACCTGACTCAAAGCGACTCCTCCTTGGGTTTCTGAGGCAGTATCACTATGAAAGTAGATTGCCCCATCTTCCTTCCATAGAGTGGCTGGTGGGTTTGAACCTCCAGCCTTCTGGTTAGCAGTCAAGTCCCTTCGGCACTACGCTACCAGAGCTCCTAAAGTATATCTTAATTAATCTGATTTAAGAAAACAGCAACAACTAAAGTGGTCATCCCCCTCATGATAAATCTTTAGTGCATCTCTTTTAATTGAACAAAGGAAGGAATGGGACCCTTTGTCATTCTAGCCTGGGGCCTCTTTAAATGGGTCCAGGGAAACTTGGCCAAGACACTTTGAGAGGCAAAAAAGCCCAGTTTGGGCTGCACAACCTCAATCTTGGAAATGATGAACCTGTGGAGACCTCCAGCCCCTGGCTCGGATTCTGTGCTTTTAGAGTAAGTTTTTGTGTCCCTTTTCTTCAGACCTCTAAGTGGCCCCATCTCTAAGTTCCCAGTCCTGGTCCAAGTGTCCCTGGTTGTCAGCCCACTTTCTGTCAAGGTCAGCATGCTTATTTCTGCATCACTCTTGTTCTCAGGGAGCTCTGGTGGCCTAGTGCCTAAGGCACATAACTGCTAACCAGAAGGCTGGTGATTCAAATCCACCAGCCACTCCTCAGAAGGAAGATTGGGCAATCTACTGTAGTGATGTAACCTCAGAAACCCAAGGAGGTGTCGCTATGAGTTGTCTCAGTGGTTGAGTTGCATTTGCTTGTTCTTAGACACATCGTCCAACCCCAACCGAGAGTACTGCTTCCCAGCTGGCCCTGAGGGAGTGTCTTACGGGCCTCACCTCCCACCTGATAAACTTCTGCTTAGGGGAAGTGATAGGATCCCCAGAGAGGGGACGTGACTTGCCTAGGGAGGCAAAGCTGATCTTCAAGCTCTGATATGGAGCTATTTTGACCAGTGTGACTGTAAATAGTTTTTAGTCTACTATTTTCAGGTATCTTCTGTTTTGCCTTTCCTTCTTATCTAATTAGCCTCCTCTAGAAGGCTCTGTCACCATTCTAGTTATCAGCCAGATGGCCCCAGGGAAGAGCAAATTTCTGGCTACTGTCGGGTACATCTAGTCTACAGGAGGAACAAATGGACATAGAATTCGATATTCTGTCATTGGTTGGCAAGAACAACACTGATCTTTATGTTGTAACCATGCCACTTCCTGACAGGTGGACACCTGACCCTCAGTTTCCCCATTAGAATTCTGATTCCTTCCTCCTTGTATTGTGAAAATGAAGTAGAATGACATTTGTGAAGGGACTTTGGAAATAAGAAAGGCTACACACATTTGGCTGCTAATCAGAAGATCAGTAGTTCAACCCACCAGTCACTCCATGGAAGGAAGATGGGGTGATCTATTTCAGTAAAGATTTACAGCCTCAGAAACCCAATGTGAGTCGCTATGAGTCAGAATCGACTCAATGGCGGTGAGTTTACACAGCTGAAGGGATTATCTGGTTATTGCACCTTGTTGATTGTTGTGGAGGTGTAATTTCTCCAAAGCCAAGTGCCAACCTCATAGAGAGTCTGGTATGAAGTGCTGAGTGCACCTGTTTCTCCAGGGACCCTTGCTTGCTCTGCCTGGAGAAAGCTGCAACCTTCGTATGGCACCACCCAGTGAGGATGGGAGTCACCGGATAAAAGCCCCAGGTTTTAAGTTCTTTGGTGGGACAATTCTGAAGCATGTGCTCCTCATTATCTCAGAGGGTTCCCAGCAAAGTTAACCTCCAGTTGCCCAGCAGTAATCTGCTCCCTAATCCCCTCTTTACTGGCTTTTCCTTCCTTCCTTGTTTCGCTCTTCCCCTTCTCCCCCTCTCTCACTTCTGCTTCCTGTAGTCTTCTCCCAAATAAACTACCCATACCTAAGTCCCTGTTTCAGGGTCTGTTTTTGAGGGAACTCAAACCAGGACATATAGCCACTTGGGTAGCAGAGGAAAGAGGTCTGAGAGAGGATGTAGGGAGATCAGAGGTTAAAAAAGGAAAAACAAACCAGTTGCTGTTAAGTTGAATCCTACTCACAGCAATCCCATGTGTGTCAGAGTAGAACTGTGCTCCATAGGATTTTCAGCGGCTGACTTTTTGTAGTAGATCACCAAACCTTTCTTCTAAGGCACCTCTGGGTGGACTCAACCCACCAAATATATGGTTAGTAGCTGAAGGCTTAACCATCTGCATCACTTAGGTGACCCAGAGAAGGTTAAGGCTGTCTGTAACTCAGAGAGTAGCAGGATGTCAGGGACTATGGTTCCTTGTTGGGTGTCCCAGGAAGGTTGTAGGCCGGCCTTCCTGGAGCTGCACAGCTTGTTTGACCATGAGTGGAATCCTAGACTTCCAGCCCTGGGCTAGCTTGTCCTCCAGGTATTCTCTGCCTAAGCCTACTGCCAGGCACATCATACCCAACTGAGGTGGGACCACAGCACAACTGTCTTCTGTGCCACAGTGAAGCCTCAACATCTCCATTCGGTGTGTACCTACTGAGCACCTGTGCCCGGTGGAATGACTGGGATTGTATACTTAAAGCATTGGAGAATCTTCTGGGAATGTACTACAGTAACACTCCAAAGCAGTGTTTAAGCTAAACAACAACAGCAAAAACAACAGCAACATACAATGGGGGGAGGGAAGAGGAGGAAATTTAAGAATTAACTTATTGCATAAACTTGGACACATTTCACTCCTCTTGGTCCCTTTATCCCATCTGTTAAAAAAAAAAATTAGATGGTAGGACTGGTCCATGAGTTGTCCAAGTTCTGAGATTCATATGTGGCTTTATTCTCTTATTCTATTATTAGGTACATCTGGTAGAGATAAATTGAGACCAATTTGAAGGTTAGCCCATAGCTCATCTACACCATCCCTGAGAACATTTTTGTTCTCATAGTTTCTCAGCCAGGCCTGACCTCACTGGAAGGTTATTCTAGCTGTGGGTCTTATGTGTGCTATTGCCACTGTCATCCTGCCACTGATGTCACATGCTATAGGCACTGTCAGATAAGAGCTTTCCTGCTCCTTATCTCTCCTCTCTCCCCTCACTCCACTCTAGCGGGTTTGAAGGAAGCATGAAGAGTGGCTAGAAGGGAAGAATAAGATGGAGAGCTAAGAAAGAAGCTGATCATACAGCCTCTCCCCTTCCCCACTCCAGATTTTAGGCCATAAGTCAGATTCAAGTTAGGAAAGGGGGAGAAACTTTAAAGTTTTGCTATTCAACAAGACTGGACTTTCTTTTTTCTTTTCTTTTTTTTTTTTTTTAGTTATAATATTCTCTTTATTGTTTTAAAAGGCAACTGGTAAAGCTTGGACAATCTACTTCCGTAGTGATACTGCCTCAGAAACCCAAGGAGGGGTCGCTATGAGTCGGGTCTGACTCGATGACACGTAACAACAACAGGTAAAGCTTAGTAATTGTCAGTTATGATAACGTTTTTTTTTTCCCCCTCTATTTATTTATTTATTTTTAATGAATTTTATTACAATATAATTTATGTACAGTGAAATACACAAACTAAAGTGACAGGAATTCACTGCTTGATGGGAAAAAGAAAAGAAAATCTTTCAACAATCTTTCCAGCTATTTTAGCCTGGCTCCCCTCAAGGCCTTCTTCTTTGAGTGTCTAGTCACTCTTTGGTGCTGCCACATCCAACCAAGACCAGTTTTCCAACAAGAAAACTAATGATCTGTAGTGACCTAGTCACGCCTCCTCATGGTTGATTGTTGTTAGTTGCTGTCAAGTGGCTCCAACTCATGGCAACCTTATGTATAACCAAACAAAGTATTGCCTGGTCCTGTGCCATCTTCGTGATCATTGGTATGTTTGAATCCATTATTGTGGCTACTGTGTCGATCTACTTCACTGAGGGTTTCCCTTACTTTCACTGACCCTCTGTTTTACTAAACATGATGTCCTTTTCTAACGATCGGTCTTTTGTGGTTAGCAGCAGTGCACAATATTTTATTTCTGTCACAGGTCAAATTGGATATTGGTTGCTTCTTGGAGGAAGAAATAGATGATTCTTCATTTCAAAGGCTTAGAAAAGGGGCAAATTTGGCTTCTTTGTGTTAATTCCTTTCATACCCCCATTCTGTCCCTGCATGGATTATTTTTGTACTCGCTGCAGATATTTTTTGGTATGTGGATCCTGAGCAAGTGAGATTGATCAGGTGCCACCCAAGTCTCTGTGCAGGAAGGTCCTGCACAAACACAATGTGTGGTTACTGTTGAAAGGAAGGGCCATGGCTAGTGGGGAAAGATCACATGGCAAAGGAGTTTCAGGTACCAGATGTATCTTGCCCAGGCTGATTATCTCAGTAGAGTGATAATGAAAGCCAAAGTCACAGTGCCAGGCTTTGTGCTTAATCTGGGGAAGGAATGTCTGGCACAGAATAAGCATTCAATGAACGCAGGGAAAGGATGACCACAACAGACACTACTATTTAAAAAGGGGAAGTGCAGAAGGCACATAGTAGACACTGGTCCATAGCAATTCTGAAATCCCACAATAAAGAGAAAGAGAAGAGAACAAGTCTCATTCCTCTAAATGGGAGGGCATTGACTCTGTATAGCAAAAGGGGGAATGACCACATCATCTCTGTGTAAATGTGTTGGAGCTCGCCAGCTTGTCAGCTAACTAGTTGTGGCATCATAAGACTATCCAACAGTGTTCCAATTTGGCAGGAACTATAATTAGAAACAACCACTGGGGCCTGGAAAGATGAGGAAGATGGGACGTTCTTCCTTGGGCAGTGAGCAACAGAATTAAAGATGATTTGACCCAGGCATTGGGTGGGAAACCTGGAAAAATAAAACCAAATGTGTGTGGCTGCTTCTTCCCTTACTTGCACACAGGTTCTGTGTGGCACAGATTAGAGATGATTAATACAGTATTTACTTGACATTGACTAGTGTTTGCAGATTGGTGCAGAGCTGATACCTGACAAATAATCAAGTGATTGCCCCCAGATCAGGCAGTGAAAACACATAAACAACAGCATGGAAGAGTGGAAAGGGCAGTAACCACACAAGGGAGGAACCAACTGGGATATGGGGAAGAGAGGATAGGAAATCTCTGATTGTCTTTAAGAACTTCAAGGATGTATGTGTGTATCTATGTGTGTGTGCCCATCTACTATATAAAGAACTTGGGGTGAGCTGAAATGTGCTGCTTAGTCATACCCCCGAATGTCAGTTTTAGAACTAACATGTTCAAGCATGCCTATGTAGATGGGCCATATGGTCTCTTACCTACTTAGCCATTTAAAACTGGGAATGATAGAGTTAAAGATTACCAGCAGAAAAGTAAGGACAAGTGAGTGGAGCTTGAGATCCTGCCTTTTAAGACACAGAAATGGTGCCCAATCCTACTAGTAATCGTGCCCAGTCCACGTCTCTGTCTCTGACTGAGCAGGACAGCATCTCCTCTCCCCTGGGGGAGAGAAAGGAAGAGCTAGCAGTATCACTATGGAAGTAGATTGTCCCATCTTCCTTCTGGGGAGTGGCTGGTGAGTTTGAACCGCCAGCCTTCTGTTTAGTAGTCAAATGCCTTAGGCACTATGCTACCAGAGCTCCTAGGAGAGTGGTGAGTGAAAGGGAGGCTTCCTGCCATGGAAAGGAGGAAAAATGGGAATGTTCTCAAGAAGGGAATATCCCCACCCCCCTTTTTATATAATTTATTTTATTTTGTTGTTGAGAATATACACAGAAGAATGTATACCAATTCAGTAATTTCTTCATGTACAAGACAGTGAAATTGATTACATTGTTCAAGCTGTGCAATCCCAAGAAGGCAGGGGTTTTTAAAATATAATTTATTTTTCTTGTTGAAAATGACACAGAAGAACATACACCAATTCAACAGTTTCTACATGTACAATTCAGTGACACTGATTACATGCTTCAAGTTGTGCAAACATTCTCACTCCCCTTTTCCAAATTGTTCCTCTCCCATTAACATAAACTCACTGCCTCCTAAGTTTCATATCTAATCTTTCAAGCTGTTTTGTCAACTTGATCCCATATAGATAGCTCTTAAAAGAACACAATGCTCAAGGCAGATATTCTTTACTAGTTAGGCTAAACCATTGTTTTATTTTAAGAAGACTTCAGGGGATATTTTTGTTTTAAGGTTTAAAAATTATTTAAGAACAGTAGTTTTAGGGGTTCATCCAGCTTCATGGCCCCAGAAACTCTGGATTCAATGAGAATGAAATATTCTATTCTGCATTTTCTCCCTTTTGAACAGGATTCTGATATAGAATCCCAAGAAGGGAATTTTTAACCCAACATAGTAAGATATTTATTGCAGGGATTGTCAATTTCTTTAATGTTTCTGATCTGAGACATCTGAAGTTGATTACCTTAAAGGGCTGTCACCCCCAAACTGGACTTGAAGAGCATCACGTGAGCAATGTGGCCTTGTTCCAGGCCCAGTCATTGAGAGGGCATCCAGGAATGAGTATGAAAGCTGGCCTAGTCTGGGGGATCTTCTAGCCAGAGGAATTCCAAGAGGAGGGATAGAGAGCCAAGTTTCTTACTGAGAGAACATTCCCTCAGCAGAGAGCAGTGAAAGGCTTTTTTTGGGGGTCAAAGTCTGTAACCAGTATATTGTTGGCTGTAAGGACCTCTTTTATTATAGCATGGGCCACAATACCCACCCAGGTTTCACTATCAAGAGAGCCAGTTACACCATAAGACCTTAGCTTGCAATACTCATTCTTGTCCCAAAACCAGAGCTAGGAAGAGGCTTTAAGACAAAAAGGGCTTGAGCTTGTATTTCAAAATAGCAGCCACAAAACCACCCACTGACCCCAACTGGGCTACAAGATCAGGCACTTATGGAAGAGGTTGAGGAAATGTTTCCTTTTGATCCTTACTTCTATTTTCTAAGATAGTCAAAGGCTTGTGACTCAAGTGACCAGTGATTTGGTGAGTGTTAGGAACCATTTCCATCACTTTCTCCTGAGAGGTAGCTAAATGGTTATCTCCTTGGTCTGAACATAAGCTTGGGAAAACAGAATTTGTGCTGGGACAAGCTATGCACTCTGCTGGGTCTGCTAGGGTTTGGGGAGGGGAAGCTCTGGTGGGGTGTGGGAAGACATGCTGCATGAGCTGAAAGTGGCCTGTTCTTGGTACAACTCCCTCCCGGACAAAATCAGAAGGACATGAACACATAGAGAGGAGATGATTCTGGGGGAACTGGCAGCTGTCAGAGCAATTTTACAGAAAGCTGAAGAGAAGGAAAGCCAACTCTTTAGGACTGTAGTTGGTTAGGACTGAACTCAGAGTGTAAACTTGGAGCAATGTGGACAGAGGGACCGAGGAACCTCTTTTCACAGCACAGAAACCCTGACGTTAGGAAATGATGAAGTCAGTATAGAATGGTGGAGCAAAGAGGAGAGAACTTGAAATAATGAAGGAACTCCCAATTACTTGGTGAAGAGAAACTTGGATTTCATACTAGTTACTGCACTGAACTGTGGATTATTTTTACTGTGTTGCATTGATATGGAAAAAGGATATTTTAAAAATGTAAATTGATATATTTTCAGTTCCCTCATTTCTACCATAGTGGTTTCCCCTACCCTCCACCCTTGTTAAGGAACTAGGAGAGTTTCTTGAGATAATTGTTTCATGGGATAAAAGTGTCAAGGTAGAAATTGGAATGTAAAGCCTACAAGTTACTTCCTGATGTTTGGACTCCAAAAGCCTAAGCCCTCAGTGGACAGAGGAGACTATAGGTATAGACCAAATGTTCAGGAGATCTACCATGAGGGTGAGCAGAATGTTTGAGGAGAGGGCATCTCCCAGAGACTTGAGGTTCCCATTGGGGAAGGAAGGATCCAGAAAGAAAGTGATGAAATAATAGACTCATGGTCCTAGAGAGAGGTACCTCAGTTCTGGTTTCTCAAAAAGCACCAGGGAGACAGCAGAAGCCAACTTAGGCAGATGAAATCTGAGAGTGTGGTTCTATGTTCTGTTCCTTGGTAGAGCCCTGGGGAGGTAGAAATGGCTACATGGCATGTTTAGACAACCTGCTAAAGTTTCTGTCACTCCACATACTAGCATAGCATAGAAATAGGAAGAAAGTTGCTGGGCCTAAGAGGGCCATAGGATGGGAACAAGTGACAACTCAGCAGTAACTTGTATAGCTTGATGGCTGTGTATGATAGGACGAGGGATGTCTTAGCTGATAACTTAGGGGACAGGTGATTTTCTGGTCAGTTGTTTCACCCTACTCTGCCCCTGCAATGCCTTGGCTTTTTAGAAGTTCCCAGGAACTTAGACTTAAACTGTCTTTGTTTGGGTTTCCCTGAAAGCAGAACCTGAGACAAGGATTTATGTGTAAGTAGTTTATTTGGGAAGAGAACCAGAAAGCAGAAATGAGGAAATGGAGAGAGTGAATCAGGGAAGGAGAAAATGTCAATGAAACCCAAACGCAAAATCAAACTCATTGCCATCAAGTCAATTCTGACTCATAGTAACCCACATTGGGTTTCCAAGGCTTTAAATGTTTACAGAAGCAGACTGCCTCATCTTCTGTGAAGTAGCCAGTGGGTTTGAACCACTGATGTTTTGGTTAGCAGCCAAATGCCTTAAGCACTATACCACCAGAGCTCCTAAACATCAGTAAAGAGAGCATTAATGAGCAATTTACCACTGTGAGCAACTGGGGCTCAGTTTCTTCAGGGATCCACTGAAGATGAGCCTCCAAATTGTCTTGCTAAAGGACAGGGAGGCTGTTCCCAGTGAGACAGCAGAGAGACATGGTGACACATGTGCAGTGTACATGTACCTGTCCTCCACACCTGAGCTGAAAATCAGGTGCTCCAAAGGCAGGTGACATGGAGCATCCCAAGGGCCTGGTACACAACCAGGGCTGCACAGAGGGAAGCAATTGCCTGAGCTTTAGTTTCCATCACCCTGCTAGAGTGAGCTTGACAGAGAAATTAAATTGAGCAATAGAAAATTAAAGAAAACTATATTTGTTACTGGGTAGTGGTGGTTCATACCACTGGGTAGTGGTAGAATTCTTGCCTTCCACGCAAGAGACTTGGGTTCAATTCATGTGAAGCCACCACCTGTCAGTAATGCTGAACAGATTTAAATAGCACTTCCAGATTAAGAAGGACAAGGAAGAAAGGCTTGGCCATTTACATCCAAAAAATCAGCCAATGAAAACCCTATGGGTCACAGCTTGAAATCCTATTGTTCATGGAGTTGCCATGAGTCAGAGGCCAACTTGACATCAGCTAACAATAACACCATATTTGCTACACATCTGTGTTTTTAGACTGAGAGTGTATACCTGTTTTAACTAAATATTAACTAATGCCAGTCTGGTATAATGGAAAGAATGTAATTTTTGGAGTCAGATCAGCATTGGATTTGAACTCAGGTCCCATCACTTACTAGTTGAGTGACTATGGGTTAACCACTTCACCTCTCTGACCTTTACCTGTCAAGCCAGGAGTGGGGACTCTTACCTCAAAGGGTTGTTGAGGATTAACAGTGGCTCATGTGAAAGGCCTAATGATGAGTTTCAATATGCATTATTTTACTAAATCGACAGCCATCGAGTCAGACCCGACTCATAGCGACCCCTCCTTGGGTTTCCGAGGCAGTATCACTACGGAAGTAGATTGCCCCATCATCCTTCCGAGGAGTGGCTGGTGGGTTTGAACCGCCAGCCTTATGGTTAGCACTCAAGTGCCTTAGCCACTATGCTACCAGAGCTCCCTTACTAAATCTTAGTTTCCTTTAAATAGTGTTGGCCCACTTATTTTTAATGGAATATTTTTTGTCATTCAAAAAGTTCTTAGTAAAGATATCCCTTCTGGGTACTGTTGCAAACAGATTTAAGTGGGATAAATTCTGATGTCATGTCGTCATGATTCTGGAGGCTGGGACAGTCATACCCCAAAAGTCAGCCACTCAGAAAGTGGGGTCAGAACTGCCATCTGCTTCTTTATCTTTGAGCATGGCACACATCACACACTGGCTCATTTTCCAACTGAGCTTTGGGAATCCAACATTTTATTTTGGAATTTTTTTAGAGACTGGAATCATGGTAGAATTCCCTTTCTCTCTTCTTTCCAGTTTCTTTCACCACAAGCCAATAAAACCCTAATGTTCTTTAATTCATTGCTACAAGTGGTAAGACTTGCATCTGTATCTGGAAAAACCAAATCAACTGCAGCTGGACAGGGCAGGGAGAACAGCTATAAAAAGCAGTGAGGTGGCAGCCCTGCCTGGTGCACAACAGTCATTAAAAAATGGCTGACTCAGTAGAAAAAATCTTGTGAATACAAAGTCTGCCATCCTTCAGGGGCTGGGCTCAGAGGGAATTGCAGTTCTTGGTGCTGGAAGCAAGGTATGGACTGTACAGCAGGCACTCTGCTTTAGGCTTCCTTGTTCCTCATGGTGCCTTGCACAGCAGTTTTTGCTCCAGTGGTCAGCACTCACCTTGGGACCCCCTAGATTGACATCATCTAAGCACACTCCAAAATCTCAATAGCCCCCTCCTTACTCACAGTGGCAGCCTTAGCATCCTGTGGAAAGTCCTGGAAACTCACCTGTAGAACCTGGCTGAGCATCATTTCCCATTTCTCTTCTGAACCCAGTTACGCTGGTCTGATGTTCACAGTCTCTATTCCAGCTGGAATCTGCCTCTCTGCTCAGTCCTCTGGCTGAATATCTACTTGGCTTTTATGTTTTCTTTTCACCTCAACACTTTCTCTTCGCTAGACTACCTAGGCTTCTTGCTCCAAGTGGAGAGTTTATCTCACTGCATCACCATATGTATTAGTCACTTTTTATTGCAATAATGCAGCATAACAATAAACATTTATTGTTTATGCTTTTTGGTCTGTGGAGCAGCTGAGGGAGCTCTACTTCAGACTGTGAGTTGCCATGTGGTTCCTCTCTCTGGTTTCAGAGGCTCTTGGGAGCATGCTGTTCTCATGGAAGATAGCAGAGGCTCAAGAAGCCAAGTCAAAGGAAACAAGCACACTTAAAGCATCTGTTCAGTTTACATCCAGTGACATTTAGCAGTCAAAGTAAGTCACACGGCCAAATCCATTGTAAGTGGGCTGGGGATGAATTCTCTGTCTCCTCTAGTGGGAGGCACTGCAAAGTTACATGGTAAAGGACATGGATACATGATGCTATGGTGTGCAGAAGAGCTGGGCACAGTAATCCAACATGCCTCACTCTACTAGGCCCTGTGCTCTGGGCAGCCTCTTGTCTAGGAGAGCTGAACATCTGACTTCCAAGGAGATAAATTTCCTTTTGAAGTGTGAGTTGTCTTTCTGTGATTTACCAAAAGATGCCCTTAATTATCAAAGGGGCCCCTTCCTCGGGGTTAATACAGCCTCTGGTCTGGGTGCTTGACTAGGTAAGCAGAGGATGGGTTGGAATTCAGTGCAAAGTTCCCCCTGGGTGAGCACCCTTGTGCAGGGAACAATATGTCCATGTGGATGTTGTGATTCTGTGCACACCCAAGGAACAGCTCATGGGGCCTGGGAAAGCACTTCTGTGAAGTTATGCAGTGGAACAGTCTGGGGTAGTTTTCTGTTTTTGTCAATTCAAGTCAAAACCTTGTGTTTTTTTTTTTTTTTTACTCCACCTTCAAAAAGGAAATGAAGATTGTTCCTTTCTAGAAGCAGTTTTGCCAGCCAACCACATAGGCCAAAGCCAATGTGAAAGAAATGGAATGGTTATGAAATATTCATAATTGTAGAGTAACACATATGTCTTTAAAGAAAGGTCTTTTTATTCTTTGCTTGGGAATGACTGCATAACCCACAATTACACTTGCACCCCAACATCAGAGGGAACGCCACAGCTCTTTGGACAACAGTGATAATCAATTCTGACGGTACAGGCCTGAGTGAGATGATCTACCCTGACTAGTTCTGCAGTGCCAACGGTGTGAGGAGAGTGCTCCACCACTGCCATCCAGTTTCTTTGGTGGCCAGGTGTGTAAGGATGTCACTTTTACCTCCATATTTCATAATTATCAGAAACATGATCAATGGATTCTAATTCCAGAGTCCCTATCAACATGGATTCAGTTTGACTTTGCAGGCAAAACTCAGGTTTTATAGATGGAATTATTGACCCCAAATCCTTTAGCCAGCCCTAAGTCTTTTCCTTTGCCATGATCTCATTGTGGGTGGAGTGTAGCTCCCCTTCCCCCTGACTTTGGACTTGGCTATGTAACTTGATTGGGGTAATGATATATGGGTAGAAGTGAGGGTGTGCCATTTCAAGCCTACACCTAAGAGAACATGGGTGTTTCTTCTTTTTCTCTTGAGCCTATGAGAAGGACTTCTTCTAGGTAGCTGCGTTTCCCCTTAGCCTAAACCCTGGAATGAATAGATAGAAGATGAACCTCACTGAGAGCCAAGACTAGAAACATCCATATCTTGAGGCAGAGCCACTTGGCAAAGCCTAACCTGGATCAGCCAATCCCCAGATGACCAGTAGATCCACAGACTTGCAGATATGTGAGTGAAAAGGAAGGATTATTACTGTTATGGATGGAATTGTGTCTCCCCAGATATGCACTGAAATCTTAATGCTTGTACTTGTCAATATGACCCTGTTTAGACATAGGGGGTTTGTTATGTTAAGGAGGGCATAACAGAGTAGGGTTAGTCCTAAACCTAATCACTTCTGAGTTATCAAAAGAACACAATAGGCACAGAGAAACACAGAGGGGGAACACAGATGCCAAGTGAGGACTTGTTTATAAGCAAAGGAATGCCATGGATTGCTGGAGACATCAGAAACTAGGAGAGAAGCCCACAGAAACAATCAACGGACCCAAGATCCTGATTTGGACTTTCAGCTTCCAAAACTGTGAGGAAATAAATTTCTGTTCTTTAAAGTCACTCCCTTATGGCATTTCTGTTAAGATAGCACTACACAACTAAGACACTAAGATTTAGAGTGGATTGTTGTGCATTATTACAGCAACAGATAACTGATACACTTGTTCTAATAGAGTGCCACAGTATGTTGACCTTGGACATAAGGCATGGCTAGGACACAGAAAGGGTACCAGCAGAGAGACCAATCTCTTTTTGACTTTAGGGCTGGGATCTGCATGAAGGAAAAAGTGTGACTCAATTAAGATACAATTAAGATCCTCCTCCATAGTCTTCCTTTTATCTACTGCCTTCATTATCCTGGTTCTTTCTCTTCTCACCATGGGAATGGTGCTGCTGTTGCATGCTGATGAGTTTGTCTGTGGCCCAATTTCTGAACTAGAGATGTCTGGGAAATTAATTTAAATTTAAGCTCCTGTAGCCAGCCCTTGATAGACCCACAACTGAGTGCATTGGAGGACCTTGATTTCTCCTGGGCACTTTTTAGGTGCTTAGGGGTCAAGAGTCATTTGGAACTTGTCTAATCGAACATCAATGAGCTTTGAAAAATGTATGAAAATGTAGAGTTGTTTTAAATGACATAGCTTGCTCCTGGGAACCACCCCCACATGTAATGAAGATTATTTTTTTTTTTTGCATTTAATCTCAATAAATTGGCCACAGAGCAACTCACCCTCATGAAAGTATGAAATATATGCTGGTTTATAGCTGAGGCAGAATATGAGCATACTGACATGAGGTCCTCACTGAAGCAAGGTCATAAGCAAGTAGAAATAAGATTCAAGTGCAGAATTAACTCAAGAACCCATAACCCAAGTTACACTCTTTACTGGTTTTCAGATATAAAATGTGCTCCTTGTCAAGAGCTCTGGTGGCGTAGTGCCTAAGACAATTGACTGCTAACTGGAAGGCTGGTGGTTCAAATCCACCAGCCACTCCTCTGAAGGAAGACTGGACAATCTACTTCCATAGAGATACTGCCTCAGAAACCCACAAAGGGGTTGCTATGAGTTGGAATCGACTTGACGGCAGTGATTTTTTTTTTTTTTTTTTAATTTCATGTGCTCTCCAACTTTTGATAGTTCTTTGCTGTCTCTTTACCCCTTGTTCTGGTTATCTAGTGCCACTCTGACAAGAATATACCACAAATGGGATACCCTTAACAAACAGGAGTTTATTCTCACAATTCAGAGGCTTTAAGCCCAAGTTCAAAGTGCCAGGCTCTAGGTGCTGTGTGAAAGCCCCTCGACCTTGGGCTTCAGCTCTGCCTCTTGCTCCCAGCCCACTGAAGCTAGAAGCACCTGTTCACTCAGGCAGCTAATGGGTGCTGAGGCTAACAAGCCAAGGTCAACAAATAAAATGGCACAGTCCCGATGTTACCAAACCACACGGCAGGCCATTAATTCAAGAGCATTGTACGTCCCAAGGTTGGCAGAGCATGGCAGGCTGCTGAATAATGACATGGCTACATGCAGGGTCCAAGCATGCCATATGCTAGAGACTATCCTCAAGGTTTCTCCTTATATACAGGAAGCAGACCACATCCCAAAGGCAGCTACTCAGCTGCTTATGGTAGATCCCACCATGGAGTTGACTGCCAGTCTCATCATGGGGAATAACTACTACCAGCTGCCCAGCCACTCAACCAGGCCCAGCCAAGTTGATATACACATTTAACTACCACACCCCTTTAAATTGTCTTCTAAACCTAATCTGTCTAGGTCTCACCAGGTTTAAGTGAAACCACTTTCAGCCTGAAATCCTATAGTGCTTACTACAGTGGCTTTAAAAATTGTTGCTGGGTCCCACAGTGAAAAACACATTTTGCATCAATTCATAACACACAGAAACACACACACACACAGACAAAAGACACACACACACATACACACTATTATTTTAGTCTAGTTTTAAATTTCACTCTATGTCTTAGTTTGGGTTCCATGGAAGCAGACCCTGAGAAAACTTTCTTGTACAAGTGGTTTATTTGGGAGATGGGAAAAAACTAGTAGTGGAGTGGGAGAGTGAACTAGGAAGGGAAGAAAGACACTAAAGGGTGCATTAGCAATGATAGCTTAATCTCACTGGGGAACTCTGGGAACAATATATGTGGTGGTCAGCTTTTAAGTTGGCACCAATGATGCTCACCTCCTGGAATATATACCTCGTGTAATTTCCTCCTATAATGAATTGTGTGTGTGGCCGTGTGTCCAATAGCATATGGAGGAAGTTATGGTACTTATGGTAGGCTGTTTCTGAGATGGTCCCCGATTATCCCTACCATGAGGTACTCACACCCTTATGTGTAAATCCTCTATGTATCCTTATATATACCCTTCTCTCCTAAAGTGTGGACAAGGCTTAATGAGTCTCTTCTAACCAGTGTTGTTGTTGTTGATAGGTGTTATTGAGTCAGTTCTGACTCATAGCGATCCTATGTACAACAGAATGAAACATTAGCCAGTGCTTCACCATCCTCACAATTGTTGCTAGGTTTGAGCCCAATCTCACAATTGTTTGCATACTTTGGTCATTTGTTTGTTCTTTTGGCAGTCCATAGCATTTTCAATATTCTTCACCAACACCACAATTCAAACGCATCAATTCTTCTTTGGTCTTCCTTATACATTGTCTAGCTTTCACATGCGTATGAGGCTATTGAAAAGACCATGGCTTTGGGTTAGGTGCACCTTAGTCTTCAAAGTGACATCTTTGCTACTTAACACTTTAAAGCAGTCTTTTGTAGATCTGTCCAGTGCAATACTTGTCTGAATTCTTGATTACTGCTTCTATGGTGTTGACTGTGGAATCAAATAAAATGAAATCCCTGAGAGATTTGATCTTTTTTTCTTTATTATGATGTTGCTTATTGGTCCTGTTGGGTGGATTTTTGTTGAGGTATGAGCCATACATCTTCATCAGTTAAGTGCTTCCAAGTCATTTTCACTTTCAGCAAGCAAAGTTGTGTCACTTGCACATTGCAGGTTGTTAATGAGTCTTTCTTCAGTCTTGATGTCACATTCTTCTTCATACAGTCTAGTTTCTTAGATTATTTGCTCAGCATACAGATTGAATAAACATGGTGAAAGGATACAAACTTGACACACATTTTTCCTGATTTTAAACCATGCAGTATCTCCTGGTTCTGTTCAAATGACTGCCTCTTGGTCCATGCACAGGTTCCCTATGGGCACAATGAAGTGTTCTGGAATTCCCATTCTTCACAAAGGTGTCCATACAGTCAAACTCCTCTGCATAGTCGATAAAACACAGGTAAACATCTTTCTGGCATTCCTAGCTTTTAGCCAAGATCCAGCTGACGTCAACAATGACATCCTTTATTCCGTGCTTTCTTCTGAATCTGGCCTGAATCTATCAGTTCATTTCATGTACTGGTTCTGCATGAGCACAGTTAAGTGTTCTGGAATTTCCATTCTTCGCAATGTTATCCAATAGAAACAGCAAAAGTGAAAGGATGTCACTTTTAAGATTAGATTACACAAAGACTCTGGCTCTCACTTTTCTCTTTTCCTCACATGCTAAGCAGGAAACCAGCTACCATGTTGTGAGCAGCTCTACAGAGAGGCTCACATGGTAAGGAACTGATGTCTCCAGTCAACAGTGAGGACCAGAGATCTGCCAACAGCCATATGAGTGAGCTTGGGAACAAATTTTCCCCTAGTAGAGCCTTCAGATGACTGCAGCCTCTGCCAACACCTTGATTGCAGCCTTGAGAGAACCCTTGAGTTAGAGGCACCCAGCTAAGCTAGATTCATTACCTACAAAACTTGTGAGCTAATAGTTTTTCTTTTTAAGCTGCTAAATCTTGGGGTGATTTGTTATGCAGCAGTTGGTAACTAATACAGCACCTGACTTTTGAGGCCAAATCGTGAACAACATTGCATTTTCCACGTGGCCTCTCTTTCTCTTGGATTACTAGCTTGGGGGAAATCTAGTCACATATCATGAGAACACTCAAGAAGTCCTATGGAGAGATTTATGTGGTGGTGGACTGAGGCCTTCTACCAACAGCAGCATCAACTTGGTATGTATGTGAGTAAGATGTCTTAGAAGAAGATCAATTAGACCCCAATTAAGGCTTTGGATGACTATGGCCTCAGTGGACATTTTGACTGCAACCTCATAAGCAACCCAGCACTAGAACTGCCCAGTTAAGCTGCTCCCGAATTTCTGATACCCAGAAACTGTGAGATAATAAATGTTTATTTTTTTTTTCAGCTGCTCTATTTTTGGAGGTAAATTGTTATGTAGCAATAGATAACTAATACAGTGTAGAACAAATGACTCAGAGTTATTCTGCCCGAGGGATGAAGCAGAAAGGATATTTATCCAACAATACTGCTTTGGTTACCCAGTGTCGCTCTGACAAGAATATATTACAAATGGGATGGCTTAAACAAACAGGAGTTTATTCTTACAATTTGGAGGCTTTAAGTCTGAATTCAAAGTGCCAGGCTCTAGGGGCTGGGTGAAAGCCCCTCAGGCTTGGGCTTCAGCTCTGCCTCTAGCTCCTGGCCCACCGAAGTGAGAGGCTTTTCTTCACTCAGACAGCTGCTGGCTACTGAGGCTGACAAGCCCAAGGTTGATAAGTAAAAAGGCACAGTCCGAATGTTACCAAACCACACAGCCGGCCATTAGTTCAAGTCCATTTGTAAGTCCCAAGGTCAGCAGAGCATGGCAGGCTGCTGAACAACCATACATCTACATGCAGGGTCCAAGCATACCATAAGCTAGAGACCATTCCCCAAGGCTTCTGCTTACATACAGGTAGCAGACCACATTCCCTAAGGCAGCTACTCAGCTGCTCCCAGTAGATTCCACCATGGAGTTGATTACCAGTCTTATTATGGGGAATAACTGCCAGCTGCCCAGCCAATCAGGCCCAGCCAAGTTGACACACAAACTGAACTACCCCAATTCCACTCCTTGTCAACTTGGCATCTGTACAGATCTCTCTCACTAGGTGACTCCAGTCCCCTAGCTCCTCTAAGTGGCAACCTTACCCCCTTGGCCTGGCAGGCCCGGTTCCTCTCCCCCTTGGGCATGGCAGCCCTGCCCCCACTCTAGGGCAGCGGCTATGGCTCCATCCCATTAGCTCACATGAATGAGCAGCCCCACACTCCAGAACCAAGTTGGTGAAGGTCTGGCTCTTTGAAACCTAGTGGGCTGTTGTGGTTCCACCCAAAGGCCATGGTTCTACCCTTTCAGGCTGAGGCAGCTCTGCTTCCTTTTCCTTGGTCTCTCCTTCTGCCAATTAATGCTGAAGGAAACCCACTCCACTGGAAAACTTCCTGCCCAAAAAGCTTGGCTTTCTTGCTCCGTGGGCCAGCCAACTTGCTACTCCATTTTATGCCGGTCTTCTCTACCAATTAATGCCCAAAGGCAACCCACTCCGCCTGGAAGCCATCTATGCAATGGCACCCAGCTTTCTCCTCCATGGCCTGGTAAGCCTGTTGCTGTTTAATGCTGGTCTCTGGGCTCTGCTACTGCCATTTCTCATGCTGGTCTCTCTGCCGGTATCTCTCTGCCAGTCTCTTGGCTCTGCTGCTGCCGTCTCTTATGCCATACGCCAGAGTCTCTCTGCCAGTGTCTCAGGTCAAGGATGCACTCCACTCCTGTTTCCACATTTTAGGTATCTGTCAGAGCAGCACCCTACTCTCGTTACCATATTCTGTTCTGGTTACCTAGTGCTGCTCTGACAGGAATATACCACAAATGGGATGGCTTTAACAAACAGGAGTTTATTCTTACAATTTGGAGGCTTTAAGTCCAAGTTCAAAGTGCCAGGCTCTAGGGGCTGGGTGAAAGCCCCTCAGGCTTGGGCTTCAGCTCTGCCTCCAGTTCCTGGCCCACTGAAGCTAGAGGCTTTTCTTCACTCAGACAGCTGCTGACAGCTGAGGCTACCAAGCCCAAGGTTGACAAGTAAAAAGGCACAGTCTTGATATTAACAAATCACACAGCAGGCCATTCATTTAAGTCCATTGCAAGTCCCAAGGTTGGCAGAGCATGACAGGCTGCTGAACAACGACACGACCACATGCAGGGTCCAAACGTGCCATAAACCAGAGACCATTCCCCAAGGCTTCTGCTTATATACAGGAAGCAGATCATATTCCTTAAGGCTGCTACATCCAGCTGCCCAGTGACTGAGCCAGGCCCAGCCAAGTTGACATACAAACTGAACTACCACAAATACCTATCTGTTCAGGAGCCCTGGTGGCACAATTGTTAAGCACTTGTGCTAACCAAAAGGTTGGTGGTTCGAACCCATCCAGAGACTCCTTGGGAGAAAAATCTGGTGATCTGCTCCCATAAATATTTACAGTTTTGGGAGGAGGTGGGGAGATTACAGCTTAGAAGACCCAGTTCTAGTATGTTACATGGGGTTGCTATGTCAAAATGAACTTGATGGCACCTAATAATTATAACAACCCATTTGCCAATGGATGAGGGCTGCTTCTTGGGGGTGTTGATGTCCCAGCATTTCCTTGTGGGCAGAGAGGGTTTCAGCAGTCAGAGAAAGCTTGCAGGCAAAGAGATGCAGGTGCTGGCACTTGGAAGTCAGGCCTGTGTATACTGAAAGGTAAAGGTGAAGGGCACATGGTGGGGGGAGGGTGCTCTTAGGGTCAGCTACACTCTCAAACTCAATTTAAATCTCATCTATTGAACTTCTCTCCTCCTAGGCAAGCTTGGAAGAGCTACTCCCTTCTCAGGCCTGATTCCTCAACTGCTTTTTGTCCCTAGTAGAGGGTGTAAGATTGGGCAATTTACTTCATAGTGATACTGCCTCGGAAACCCAAGAAGGGGTCATTATGAGTTGAAATTGACTCAACAGCAATGAGTTTGGTTTTTGGTTTTTGAGAGGGTGGAAAGAGACACTCATCTCTTTAGACAACTGTGCCCAACTATGCTCTCTTTGTTGGGTGTTGCTGTTTCTTGGCTAACTCTGATTGTTGATACCTCCTGTGTCAGGAATTCAAAGGCTAGGCTTTTTGTGGCATGCATGTTTAGGTCGTTTAAGGGCCTTGTGGTAATTCCCCAAAGAGGATTGATCTCTCCCACCTCCACTCAGCCTCCACTACTGAGGTCTACCCAACAGCATCCTGCTGCCCTCATCCCTTGGCCTGGTGGGCAACCCAGCTGGGTGGAGTACAGGGAAGATTGGTCAAGTCTAGCCACTCTCTGTGGTATCCACTTCATCTTTGGGGAACTCAAACATTGGTTAGCAAACAGCTGAACTACAGATTGTTCTGGGTTCACCTCCTCTGCCCTGTGCTTCTATCTGTAGCCATCTTCCCTGATCACATAGGCTCAGGCCATCCCTGGGGGCTGAGGTGCCAGTCTCCCCACCTTGCAGGAATCCTGACCTTTACCACTGGCTCTTTGATCCTTCTCACTTGGCTTTGAGGTGAGAAAAGCATTGGTACTTATTGGGAGGAATCACTTCTCACATTTGGCACTGCCTTCCTTGAGTTGGCAGCTCACTTGTGGGTCATAGATTCTAAATAAGCAACAAGAAATTTCACCTAGCATCCTGCAATACAAATAAAGTGCCTTCCACAATGCTGGGCAGTAGAACATCATTTCCTCCCTTTCCTCACTCAGTATCCACAATGGAAGATGCACTAGTGTAGTTGGCCCAAAGACAGGGGGTTTTATATAAAAATAGGGCTGAGAGAGAGCGAAAGGAAAGAACTCACACATTCCTGGCTCCAAGTACAGAGCCTGGCATGGAGTGGGTGTTGTAAATATTCACTGAAAGAATGAAAAACCATGCTGATACAGGAACCTTTTCTATGGAAAGTAAATGTGGAGAGACACAGAATTCCACCATTAGTGCTTGTGGGGTTCTGAGAGGTGGTGGCTTTACTCAGGTCGTCACTGTCTGGTCTCCACCGGCCAGGGGCCTTTTCCTCCTGGTCAGGCTTCCCCTTCTTGGGTACCAGCTGTCTGCACTCCTCTCTGCCTTTATTTATTTATTTTTCTGTAAAATGAGACCCTCACTCTATGTCCTCCCTTCCAGAGCCTGTCCAGGCTCCCTCTCCCAGCCTCTTTTTCCTTCTTTTCTTGTTTCCCCCCATGTATTTCTGTATCTACTACAAAGGTCAGGAAAACAAATCAATGAGAAGGACCCAATAATCCTGAGACTTGACTCAGGCATGGGAGGTGGGAGAGAAACTGCTCAATAAAATGAAAGAGAATTTAAAAATTCCCTGAACAAAGCACAGCAAGGGGTCCTGATCAAAGAGCCAGGCAGCTTCATTCCTGTGTGCTTGGGCTGGAAGCTCTGAGGCTGGGGAGAGATTGGCTCCTGGGCCTCAGTCCCCCTCCCTCCCTCCTTCCCATCACATGTGCACATATGCGCACACACGCACGTGCACACACACACACTCCTTGGATTACCATATGACTCCTAAAGAAAAGATACAATGATGGATTTTGAGAATCTGAGAGCCAGAAAGCAGAGGATATTGGCAACCCACTTCTCTGCAGTGGTCTCATTTAGCAAGCCTGTGTCCAAGACTCATCTACCATCAGAGAGGTAAAATGCCCTTTGAAGACCAGATATGGGTACTGATAGTGACTGAGGAATAGGATGTTACAAGCTCTCCCTGGCTTTTTTCTGAACTGACCTTGGAAAAAGGTGAAAACCAAACCAAACCAATCCATAGATCTGTAAAGAGCAGACTCACTTTTTTTTTTTTTTTTTGTCTCCCTAGCGAATAGCCTCCCTTATATAAGGTCCTTCCTGACATTCCTGCCCATCCTCTCAGGCTTGATGGAAGACTCTACTCTCTACTGGGAGCACCCACTATACTCCAGTAGCCTTCCACTAGATCCCCTAGGGTAATTATCATCCTTCCTCATTTCTCTGTTTGCATGACAAACCAGATTTGGAGCAGACTGCCTGAGCTCAAGTTGAGCCATCATCCTTTGCTGGCTGTGTGATCTTGGACAAGTGACTTAATCTCAGTTTCCTCATATGTAAAATGAGGATAATAAATATATTTCTTATTTCATAAAATGGTTCTTCAAATACTTAAAGGCAACCTTTGCTCTTCCATGTTCAACAGGCTCTGTTTATTTCACAATTCTTCATATCATGGTTTCCAAAGAGACAAAAATGTTTTGAGCAAGGACAGTACCATCAGAGTAAGGACAAAAGCTCCCTACTTTGGGTAACCTCACTTGGATGGATGTATTCTGGTATTTTTGCTTTCAAGTGACTCATTACTTTATTCATGCTTATTGAATACAGGTGTAGAAAATATGTAGATCTCTATATATTCATAAGTGAAGAAGGCAATATATGTACATTTCTGCATTTATATGCATGTGTGTCTGTCTGGGTGCATGTCATGGGACTCTTTCCCAACTTATTTTCAAAGGGTTTTGAAGTGGCTTGCTGATTAAAGCAGAAGAAGATGAGTCACTTAATAATAAAATAGAATAAAGATTATTGGAAGAATACAGAAGTAGATATTTTCAGGTTTCTGAGTTGAAGAGGCCAAGCGTGTGCAGCAAGTTTGGCTGTTTCTTGGAAGTTAAGACTCTAAAGCAAACCCTCCTGGTTACTTTGGTAAACAACTGTTTTTACTCTATTTTTTTTGCAAAAAAGATTTTATTTCCTGTTACTACTTCTTGCTTGCAATTGGTCAGAGAAATGGCAGTTGGATCCAGGGTGATGAGAAATTTAGGTAGGTTTAGGAATTGACAGCTGGCAGCATGTTTGAGTCTTTATTCACTTACCCTGTCTTTGCCATTTTTGTATTTCAGCAGCAACAGAAACAAAAGTGAATCTTTACATTTCTCAGCTACTTTCTATACTGTTCTTTGAAAATCCTTATATATGGAATAAATGTGATTCTTCCCATGAATTGATTATTCAGAGAGGTTAATAGTGACTGCTTGTTGTGTGAATATACCATCATTTGCTTATTCATTCTCTTACTGATGGGCATTTCATTTATTTCCACTTTAGGGCTTTTCTAAATAAAGCTACTTTATACATTCTTGTATAGATATTTTTGTAGACTTAAGTTTTCATTTCTCTTGAGTAAATACCTAGGAGTGGAATTGCTGGGTCACAGAACAGGTGAATGTTTAAGTTCATGAGAAATTGCAAAACAGTTTCTTGAGTGATTTTGCCAGTTTATATGCTCACTGTAGTGTAAAAGAGTTCCCAATTCTGCACAGTCTCACCAACTCTTGGTATCGTCAGTCTTTGTTTTTAGCTATCCCTTGGTGTGTGGCAATATTTCATTGTGGTTTTAATTAGCACTTCCCTGATTACTAATGTTGTTGAATACCTTTTCATATGTGATTTGGTCATTTGAATATCTTCCTTGGCAACAAGAAAGGAACTATTGATATTCACAATGGCACTGATTAATCTCAAACACATTATGTTGTGTTAAAGAAGCCAGACACAAAAGAGAACATACTGTTTGATTCCATTTTTATGAAATAAAAGAACAGACTATATATATATATATATATATATATACACACACACACACACACATGTATGTATATGTGTATATATATGTGTGTGTGTGTGTGTGTGTGTGTGTGTATAGTGATAGAGGTCAGAATAGTGATTGTTGAGGGAGGGGGAGTAATGACTAGAAAGGGCCAGGAAAAAGTCTGAGGGCAATGAGAATGTTGTTTATCTTGAGCTGAATAAAGATTACATAGGATTTCTTCCTCTGCCCCTATGAGCTCACCCTGCCCCTTTCCACAACAGCTATGTGTGTTCACCTAGCCCCAGTGACTGTCATATTCTGCTTAACCAACCCACAAAGTCTAGAGAGGGAAGCTGGTGAACCACTGAGCCACATTCTGTCTCCTCCTGTTATCAGCTTTTGCTTCAGTATATAAAAAAGCCTACTCAAAGCCGCTTTGTCCAGTTCCTCACTATGTGCATTGCACAAAGATAGCTAGCAGAGGGGTGAGTAGGGGCTGGAATCCAAGTTGTGGGACCTGGCTTGTAAGTCCAAAGCAGGTACCTTTTCTTCACCAGTCTGTCAAGATCAGTTTTCTAATTTTGTAGAAAGGTTTCCTGTAAGCCAATGTGATGAAAGTAATTGCTTTATGTAGCCTTTTGCTTTGGTTCTTAGGAAAAAAGCTTGGGAGATTTTTTTCCTCTAAGTCCTGAGGAATTACCTTTGCCCTAGTTCCTTGGAGAAGCAAAATGGTGTGTGTATGTATGTGTGTGTGTGTGTGGGTTTCTAGTTTTTTTTCTACCCCAAAGAGTTTGTTACTTTTGCCTGGGGGATTTCCTAAGTTGACTGACATTTCCTGGCTAAACTGTACATGAATTGATGGTTTGATAATTTTGTGTGACCCTGGGCCACAATCTGCTCTGTGATTGATCTATTTTACTTATCTTAACTGGATTGATTGATTTACTAGTCAGAAATGTGGTGTGTCAAACCACCCAATAGGAATGAGCGACTTGCAGTCCACCAAGGGGATTGGTGAGTTCATGATCCTATTGGGAGGGCCATGCCTTGAAATTGATAAGGAGTTTGCTCATATTAGTGGCCAACTCCACAGAAGATTTTAGAAGTGAGGGGGGAACCTCAAGACCAACAAGAGCCTGGAGCAGAGTGGTGTGGACCCATGATTCCTGTGAGACAATTTCCTAAAAAAGTTGTAATATGGGTCAAGGACTGTAACACTAAAGATGGAGAGAGGTCTGGAAGGGGCCTTGCATTAGAGCTGGCAGCAATAGCAGAAAGCTGCTGCTAGGAGAGCAGCATCTGAGCAAGCTGCTATACTGGCTATGAGCTGGGCCAGTGAGCAGTGGAGAGGCTGATGGCAGGGAGACTGAAGGCAGAAAGGCTTGCATAGCTGAGAAGGCCTGCTTGCATGACCTAGAGGACCTACACTGCACAGTCAAGAGGGCCTGCTTGCATGGTTGCAAGGACCTGCTAGTGGCAGAGGGGGCTTGCTAGCAGCAGAGGGGTTTGGCAGTAGAGAACAACTGAGAGAGCTGTCCTAGTTGGAAGATGCTCTTCACTGAAGGTTAATAGTGGGAGGGATATGCTTGCCCATGTGCTTCCTGATCTTTATCCTTAGCTGTTCCTGTTACTTCCAAGTTGATCCTGATCTCAAGCTGTAGCCCATTACTTCCCTAATAAACCACAAAAGTGTGAGTATTATCTGTGAGTTCCGTGTGGCCATTGCAATGAATTACTAAACTTAGCAGAGAAGTAGAGAGTGCTGTGGGGGAACTGTGGTATAAGAAATGGTGAAGAAGTTGGAGAGTGGAGGGATGTGTGACTCTACCTCATAGTAATCAGCTTTGTGCTGATTTTGAGTCTTATGAAATTTAATCTCATGAATTGAGGCAATCCTAGGCAGTGGCTTCTGGTTAACACTGATTCACTAGCATAGCCTACTTTGGTTGTTGACATGGCAGTTTCTGATAGTTTTGGTGGGAAGGCATCTCTTCCTAAAGATAGGAACCCAATATGGCAGCATTTTTATGTTTGTTCATTCATTCTTCCTTCCTTATTTCCATCCATTCATCTACCTATCCATGCATTCATCCAACCAAAATATTATGGGTACCTAGGCTGGTGCATACTATGTGCTGGGCACTGTGCCAGCTTCTGAGGATGGATTAATATATTTTTTTCTTTTAAGTTGTGGAGGTAATGGACTTTTTTTTTTTTTTTTTTTTTTTTTTATGCCCCTGGCTCTGACTCCACAGAACTTTTAAACGTCTCTGGCTAGAGTGGCACAATGTATCTTCAGTTTCCTGGCTGAAGAGCACAGATCTCTGCTCTTGGATATTACTTACAAGTTGGTGAAAACTCCACGAGGCACCACCAGCTACTCCTTGGTTTTGCCTAGGCTCATTTGTACTGGTGCCTGCTCTCTAGTCTTTGGTCACCAAAGGGATACTTTGAGATACTAGGGTAAAATATAGTCCCTTCTTCCAATTTGGATTCAATTAGAGAACAATGTTAAATTTTGAATTGGAAAGAAAATGGGATGAGATACCATAATAATCAAAGTGATAATACCTTACATTTGTATAGTATTCTGGTTACCTAGTACCACTCTGACAGGAAATTACCACAAATGGGATGGCCTTAACAAACAAGAGTTTTTTTCTCTTACAGTTTAGAGGCCTTAAGTCTGAGTTCAAAGTGCCAGGCTCTAGGGGCTGGATAAAAGCCCCTCAACCTTGGGCTTCAACTCTGCCTCTTGCTCCTGGCCCACTGAAGCTAGAGGCTTTTCTTCACTCAGACTGCTGGCTGCTGAGGCTGACAAGCCCAAGGTGGACAAGTAAAAAGGCACAGTCCTGATGTTACCAAACCACATGGCAGGCTACTCATTCAAGTCCATTGAAAGTCCCAAGGTCAGCAGAGCAGGGCAGGCTGCTGAACAACAACATGGCTACATGTAGGGTTCAAGCATGCCATAAGCTAGAGACCATTCCCAAAGCTGCTACTTACGGGAAGCAAACCACATACCTAAAGCAGCTACTCAGCTGCTTGTGGTAGATCCCACCATAGAGTTGATTACCAGTTTCATCATGTTATTGTTGTTGTGTTATGTGCCGTCGAGTCAGACCTGACTCATAGCGACTCCTCCTTGGGTTTCCGAGGCAGTATTACTACGGAAGTAGATTGCCCCATCTTCCTTCCAAGGAGTGGCTGGTGGGTTTGAACCACCAGCCTTCTGGTTAGCAGTCAAGTGTCTTAGCCACTATGCTACCAGAGCTCCCAGTCTCATCATGGGGAATACTATATCCAGTTGCCCAGCCACTCAACCAGGCCTAGCCAAGTTGACACACAAACATAACTACCACATATAGTACTTAAACTCTTTCCAAACCATTTCACATTAAATATTCCTATAACCCAATGATAAGGACAAGGTAGATAGTAATAACACATATTACTCCCATTGGATTGACTAGCTAGACACCCTGCCTTCTAATCAGGTTTTGGTACTAATTCTGACCTTCAGATAAGGAGTGTTCATCAGTCTCCTTAGAATTAGTCAGACAGTCCCAGCATTCTCACTGAATGGAGAAATTCCCACGAACCCTTAGCATCCCTGCTTACCAGCACTTCAAACCAGCTGGTCTGGGAACTAGGAATCTAGGGAGGTGGTGGCCAGCTGGCAGGCATCTCCCATGTGACACACTTGGGGAGCAAAGCAGGGAGAGAAAGAATAAAAGACCTAGAAAGAAAAAGTGATTCGATAAATACTCTAGTGTGGTCGATGACAGAGCCAGGTATAGAATTTTAGATGAGCAGAAAATAAAAATTTGTCTCATCCCAACTGACCTTATGTTGCATTGTGGGATTTTTGTTTCAAAATAAAGATGTCAGTCTTTTTCTATTAGTACTTTATTTCTTATCTAGCAGTGGGCACTGCAGAAATGAGATGATGTCATATAAGCCAAAGAGGATCAGGCTTGAGGAAAAATGGTCTTAATTCCTGGATGGGGTGTCTGTTGTTAAAACCAGTTTGACCTGGGGCAAGTGCTAGGAAAGAAGGGACATGGCTGCACCTGGAAAATGGAGATCTCCAGACACTCAGACTGGGAGAAGTCTTGGAGACGTGGGTAGGCAAGAGCTGGCTGAGACAGAATAAAACTGGACAGTACTTGGATTTAAAAAGCAAGTTATTTTGGAGTAGGAGGAGAAAATGTTGCCACCATGAACATCTGCCTTCTGTGCCATGAGACCAGAACTGGATGAAGTCTGGCTACCTTTACTGAATGATATGATCTAAAATACTGTAGAAGAATCCTGATCAAAAAGGAGGAAAAAAAAGAAAGAAAGAAAGAAAAGAATAGAATAGATCTGAATGGAATCCAGACCTTCTGGAGCCACTGAGGTTGGACGAACACCCAAAACTATTGCTCTGAGATCATCTTTAAACGTTAAGGCAAAACTTTACTTGGAACTCTGCTTTACTTGGTAAAGTGTATCTGTGTTGAGCATTGTACTTTATCAAAAAATTTACCTTTGTGGGATCTAATTGACAATGTTGTTGTTGTTGTTGTTGTTATGTGCCGTCGAGTCAGCCCCGACTCATAGCGACCCCTCCTTGGGTTTCCGAGGCAGTATCACTATGGAAGTAGGA
>NW_006921729.1:6984339-6986131 GCF_000298275.1 Orycteropus afer afer
TTATGCTGAGTGAAATAAGTCAATCACAGAAGGACAAATATTGTATTAGTTCACTATTGTAAAAAGTCAAGGAAAGGTTTATATATGGAAGGAAACTTTCTTTGTTGGTTACCAGCGATGGGAGGGGAGGGCTGGGAACACTGCTAGATAGGTAGAGACAAGTATTGATTTGGATTAAGGAAAGGACAATTTACCAAGAATGAGTGATCAACATGGTGGTACTGAGGAAGAGGAAGACACAGAGATGAACACAAGTCGTTCAGACAACAAAGATACACCCTTTTACATATACAATACTGCCTTGTCAGTGATAACAAATATTAATATACAGATAAATAGATGTGTAGACAGGCTGAATAACCAGGCATGTCTAGGCAAAAGGGAATATACCCATGGCCCAATACAAAGTTGGCAGACAGTATTTCTACATATATATTTGTATATGCTATAAGAATATCCAAATATATAATAGAGCTAACAAGGGGCAAAGTTATGATAACTTCTGGGCCACAGCCAACCACCCTGAGGGAGCAAGTAGTTGGACCTGTGGGCTCAGGACCATGGCCACAGGCGACATCAATCTCAACTGGCATAACATATTATACAAAAACATTGTTGGTGAGTATCAACTGGAATCTTAAAAGCTTGCAAGCAGCCATCTAGATGCAACAATGGGTCTCCTTGCCCAAAGCAAAGAAGAATGAAGAAAACCAAAGACACATGGAAACAATTAGTCCAAGGGACTAGTGAACCATGTAATCCTCAGCCTATATGACTATGAGACTAGAAGAACTAGATGGTGCCTAGCTACCACTGTCAACCACTTGGAATTAGTGCAGGAGATCCTGGATAGAGCAGGAGACCAATGTGGGACAAAATTCAAAATCATAAAAAAAAGACCAGTCTCATAGAGCCAGGTGAGACCCCTGAGACGATGGCCCCTAGTTACTCTTCAGGTGAGGAGCCAACTCACTCCTGTGGCTTCCAGCCAAACAACAGACAGGCATGTAGGGTGAACATTTACATCAGGTAGATACACTCCTTAGAGTGGTCAACTGTGAGAGAACAGAAAGCCAATGTTTGCACAGGGAGATAGCTCAAGTCGCAAGAACGGCTAGGAAAGAAGGACACAGGGAAGAGGTAACTACAGGGAGGAAGTGGGAAGAGAGCTGTTATACTGTGGGGAATTGTAGTCAATGTCATGAAACAAAATGTGTGTGAACCGCTGTGTGGAAAATGAATTTGCTCTGTAAACTTTCACCCAAATCACAACAAAAATTTAAAAAAAGTGTTTTTTTTTTTAAATTTAGATGAGAAGTTTAGGGGCAGTGTCTTTATGTTAATGGTGGTGGCATAATTTGGAAAAGGATAGTGGATAACGGTTTTTCAACCTGAAGAATGTAAGCAATGTCATTGAATTGTGCATGAAGAATTTGTTGTAACCGTGTATCCTTTGCTATGTATATTTTCACAAAAAATAAAATTACATTAAAAATAAAAAAAGCAGTTGACATTTACTACAGCAGGAAAGGATCTTTGAAATGAAAGAGAACTTGGAACTTGGGCTGGAAAAAAGGCTTGATTGAGCAGGTAGGTTGACAAGCAGCTGTCTAGAATGGAAGTAGTCATGGAGAAGGCACTTGAAAGACCCTTAATCCTCATGGCAAAGGAGTGATGGTATTGCAGTGGTTAAGTGCTCGTCTGCTAACCAAAAAGTCGGTGGTTCAACTGTGGTTTCCAGCCAAACAAAGTTATAGGCATGTGAGTTAAACATTTACCTCAAGTAGACACA
>NW_006921729.1:6986556-7009358 GCF_000298275.1 Orycteropus afer afer
TTTTTTTTTTTTTTTTTGTAATCTTCATGACAGAGAGAATCAAGCTCTGGTTTTCAACAGTTCTGCGTTCTAGATATGGTTCTACCACTTAAGTTTTGTGATCTTGAGCAAATCATGAACTCCCTAACCTATTAGGTAAAATAAGCTTATATATATATGTATGTCTAACTCCTCAGAGTTATCCCACCCAAGGGGAGAGAAAGCCATAGTATTCATATACTAACTCCAATGAATCAGTGGTCGAGGGCTGCTCTTGGAGATGCTAATTCCCTGCTACAAGGAAACTGAGGCCTATTGTGTGTGTGTTGCCAAGCAGGAGCAAAGCAGGGGTAAAAGAAGATCCTCATGCCAAGAGATAGAAGCCCTGGCAGCTGGGAGATGGGCCAGTGCTGCTCAGGCTGCTGTGAGCACCTCTAGGGACAGGACTGGGGCCAAATCACATCTGCTTCCACTGCCCCAGGCTCTTGATGTGCAGGAGGCCCTCAAGCACTTCCTGTTGGGTAGATAAAGCAGTTTCCCTCTATTTGATTCTGATTCCTGATGACTCCATGTTTGTCAGAGTTGAACAGTGCTCCGTAGGGTTTTCAACTGATAGTTTTTCAGAAGTAGATCACCTGGTCTTTCTTCTGAGGTGCCTCTGAGTGGACTCCAACCTCCAACCTTACAGTTAGCATCTGAACGCAGTTAACACTGCATCACCCTGGGACTCTGTTGACTGGATAAATGAATTTGAATGACAGAAAGGTGGCAGTAAAAGCATCAGAGGCAGGTAATGAAAGGTATTTTCAGAGGAACAGAATAAATATGATATGCATTTGCTAAACATCTGCTAGGAACAAGGAGCTTGATAGTCATTACCTCATTTAATCCTTATAGCAACCTTGTGATTATTACCACTTACAAAACAAGGATACCGAGACAAAACGAGGTTAACTTACTTCCAGAATTGCACAGATCATAGGTATTGTGGATGCAAATGCTGGTCTCACCAATGTGAAAGCCAGGGCACTTTTTCATGAGAGCAGTGGTTAGTAACTGCCCACTCTGTAGACTCTGAGATCAGACCCATGGATTTAGATGTTCAACCCTTGCTTATTTGTTTCGTTAGATTCCCTGCCCCCCAAACTTTGGTGACTCTCAACTCAGGATGCCTAACCTGCCTCTGGGACAGTAACACTACCCTGGGCTGGGGACAGTGAAGGTACCATGAGACCTCACCCTGTTCTTCTTCCCCTAACCATCTTCCCTGGAGTTTCTGGTGCAATGCTCAGAGCCTCTCTTGTTCTGAACGTCAGCATTTCTGTTATCACACGTTATCAGACCAGGTCTCCCTGGGACAAAGTGCTTATTAGAATCCTCCAGAAACCCACTTATCAAGCGTCCCACACCAGAGATGCCCCAGTTCTCCCCTTTCCATCAGCCTGAGATGGAATTAACTCCCAAGGGACCCTGTGCAGCCATTATGAACCAATCAAAATTGGTTCCACATTGAGTTTCCATGGGTTTTATTTTATTTTCCTTCCAAATCTCGCGGCTGTTGCATTAGGCTCCAGCCCCCTCAAGTTGCTTAGAAACTGCTTTGCGTTAGCAGGCTCATCCAGGTCCCCATGTGCAGGCAGAGTGATAAGCACCACTATTTATTTTTTTAAAATACAGACATATAATTAAGGAAAATGTTCTGATGTCTGTAAAGTCTGGCTGGCAATGAACAGCCAGTGAGAAAGGCCCCAAGGTGGAAGAAGGCTAGGGATTTCAATGAGAAAATGAATACATAAGATCTCACATTCACTCCTCTGTCTGTAAACTTCAGATCAGCACCAGTTTTAGGCAACTTTTTTTTTCCAACCTGGGTTCTGCTCCAGCCCTGCCTTATCCTTAGCTAAGAATGTTATTACTCAAGGAGGAGACACTTCCAACTTCACATCTTACTATTCTGAAAAAGAAATAAAATGGGAGATGCAGAATGGCAGCTGACATCTGATGTGCTGGTTAGTCCAGCTTCCATGCTCCCTTCTGCTAATAGCACTTTGATTTTACATTGGGAACCAACCACCTATTCCTCATTCCTATTCTGTGGCTTGTGGGGATGACTCTAACTGATTCCTGGAGCAGACACTTGACTCAGGCTTGGGAGGGGGAATGGTACAGGGCTGGACACATGGGCCGTACTGGTGCCATGAGAGTCAGGCCTGGGACTTGATTGCTACTCCAGGGAAAGTTGTGTTTTCTTCCTGCTGGAGTTACAACTTTGGTAGTATAGAACACTGGTCAGTTAGCGTCATCTTTGTCACCGTGTGGGGTGGGCCTGTTGAGAATGAAGCCAAATTAAAGAGAAAGTTAATAGATGGAGACAACATTGTTGGAGCCACTGGGTCCAGTCTTTCCAGTTAAATGAGTAAATACATTTCCTCTTTCTCCTTTGTTTTTGCTTGAGCCAGTTTGACTTTTGCAACCAAAATAGTCCTGGAAAGCAATTTTGCCAACTCCTCACTTTTTCATTTCTTTAATTGTGATTTGGGTGAATGTTTACAGAGCAAACTGGTTTTCCATTCAACAATTCATACATATTTTATTTTGTGATATTCATTGCAGTTCCCACAATGTAACATCAATCTTCCCACTTCCTCCCTGTGTGTTACCATTTCCCTTTATCCTTCTTTCCTATCCCTTCCTGCCTTCTTAGCTTTATTCCTGGGCAAATGCTGCCTTTTTGATCTTGTATGGTTGATTGTTCAAATAAATGTGTAGCTTCCTGGTATTACTGTTCACCTTAAAGTCCTATCTATCGTTTGCTGAAAGATGAACCGCAGGAGTGAATTCAGTTCCAGTGAATTCACTATGGCCATTGGACACCATTCAGGCCGTAGTCTCAGAGGTTCTACCAGTCTACATCAGAACAGCAGGCCTGGTTTTCTTTATGATTTTGATTTTGTTCCACATTTTTTCCCATTCTATCTGGGACCTCCTATTTTGATCCCTTTCAGGGTGGTCAACAGTAGTGGCTGGGCACCATCTAGTTCTTCTGGTCTCAGGGTCATGGAGGCTGGGGATGATGTGGTCCATTAATCTTTTGGACTAATTATTTCCTTGCATCTTTGATTTTCTTCACTTTGCTTTGCTTTGGATAGGGAGAGACCAATAGTTGCATCTTAGACAGCTATTCATAAGCTTCTAAGACTCCAATTACTACTCACCAAAGTAAGATGTAGAACATTTTCTTTGTGTACTATGTTGACTATGTCCCCTGAGACTATGGTCCTGACCCCTAGGCCCAGTGACTCATTAAGGGTATTGATACCTACTGGTGCAAGTAGGGCTCCTCCCAAGAGAAAGTGGGTGAAGGGAGTGTGGGTATGTGATCAACAACACAGAGATGGTAAAAGAAGTCTTAAAACTCCTTTGGAAGTTAGCAGGAGTGTGCATTATAGTTCACAGACATGTTGGCTGAGGAGAAGTATCAGACATGGGTGCTTAACTCCAGCAATTTTGGTGTTGGGAAAGAGTGACAAGATGCATGTATAGGTAAAACTAACTTCACAAGTCCACAACACAAGCTCTGATAGGAGGATTCAGGGTTGTAGGAGTTCATGGAAGGTAGAGAGATTTATTGGCTGTAGGAGAAGCAGGCTTCCCAGAGCTATTGGGTCAGGGAGTTAGAGTGGCGGTCAGTGGAGGGAAAGACAGAGGAAGGATGTCAGTAGTAGTATGAAGGTTGGGACTAGTGTAAATCTGCAAGACTGGAGATGTCCAGGTCTTTAAGCTGCTGTTTCCAGGTGGGAGGATATTTCCTCTTTTTGTCTCCTCCTTTTCACCTTTCTTCTCCTTTTCTTCTGCCTTTTCTCCCTTTTCTAAAGTTCTTGTGGAACAGGAGACAAGTAGGAAGGTGTGGTTATGGGGAATTGTCTCTGTCTGCTCCTTCACCTCTGGGGTCCTGTATAGGCTTTGAATTGCATCAGGGTGGAAGTAGGTTAGACAGAAGGAAGAACCAAACAGGACTCCTAAAAGGGCCCACATCAGTTGCTAAGGCAACATGCTAATTCTTTCCCTAGAGGAATTTTAAAATAGGTCACACACTCCTTTTTATGGTAGGTTGGGAGTTCTGCCAGGAACGAGGAGGGGACCTGCAAAGGACTCAGCATGAGAAGTCAAATTCTGCCAAGTCACAGCTTTCATTTATAGAAATCTGTAGAAAAGCACAACTCTCATTGGCTGGGTTGCTCCCATGAGTGACCAATTTGCACAGTCCAGGAAGATGTGATGGTCCGAATGGCGGAGGGGACTCTGTGGTTATGCTTTCTTGACATTCCCTCTCTGTGTGGTTAAAAACTCAGAAAGTGCCATTCTGAGCATCACCTGGAAGCATCCATCCTTCTTTCACAGCACCTCTTTGTAGCTGGCATCTCTTTGTAGCTTTCTTTCCAGTGGTGGACTCAGGTCCCCTCAAACACCCTTGGCTTCTTATGCTAACTCCTTAGGACTTTGGACCCTGGTTTGACTCCCTGCTCTGCCTTTTACAAATCATGAGGTGTGTTAATCTCATTAAAGTGGCCCCAAATGGAGTCATTTGTGTTGACCCCCACAACAGCAAACCAAAACCTAAGTTTCCATTTCTTGTAAAAGTCTAACATTTCCAGGAGCCAAAACACAAGTCAATCAATTGACTCTCCCAGAAACAGAACATAAGTTAGCAAATCAGGACTTGTCTACTTAGTTTAACTTAATTCAAAATACTCCCGTAAGCCCAAATAAGGAAAGAAAATGCCCACCAGATGACCTGAAATTTGTCCAGTATAGCTTGCTTCTGTGTGTACGTTGTTATAAAAGCCTTTCTGTTTAAACCACTCTTGGGAGCTCTTGTCTGACTTCCAGACCAGAAGCTCACCCCCCCTACAGTTCATGAATTACAAAAGACAAAGCTTATGGGTTCCTATGCAAATTTAATATTGTGGGAATTTTAATTTGAACAGATGTGATCAGACTAATGAAACTCTTGGAGACAGTCTCTAATCTGTAAAAGTTGGGGAGCAGATCCGTGCTGGAAGTGTTGAGGGAAGCAGGAGAGAAGGTGATGTAGAAAAATGGTCCTGCCTTGTGTGTATGCAAAACAGACTTGTAGGCATTGGCAGCTTCCTTTTTAAGTCCAGTATTTTCATTTCTTGTAGAGGAAATTACTGAACTCAAGGCCATCATACCTCTTGATGATCTGGTCCCAGCTCAAGTACCTCTCCTGAAATCCTTGTGGAAATCTCTCCTTCTACTCTCTCACATAGAAGGAATGGAAAATGCAGTCCCTAACTGGCTAACCTCTTCCCATCTCAACATTCACTATGGGAAGGGAGAGCATTCTCCTTTCTAATTTGTACTGATATGTTTATGATCACTTGATTAACATCTGCCTCTTTGGTAACAACAAGTGGGAAAGGGACTTGCCTGTCATGTTTCCCTGTATGTCTAGTGCCTGACATTCAGGAAGGGTTCAGTAAATGGTGGATGAATGAACAATGAATGATCAGAAACTCTGCTTGGTTGTTGCATATGTCTTTGCTTAATAAGACATGGAGGAAATGAAGACAGAGCTATCAAATAAATGCATTTTCCCTGGGAGGTAAAACTTTGCAAACATGAGCCCATGTGATGTGTATAAATAATAGAAAAGGCCCTTGGTGGTAAAAAGTGAGTAATTCCTGGAGTTACACGGTCTGGTTGAATTTTGCTTTTGTTTGCTTTAAGTTTAATGCAACAGCCTTCAAAATCTGCATCTGTTGCTTCCACCTGCTGAATTCCATGGAGTAGGTCACATCTGTGTTATTTTAGGTTCCTGATAGAGGAACTTCAGCTCAAATTCTATCCTTAATCATTGCTCTTCAGATACCTATTGATGTGTTCCTTTTTTCCTTCATACAGAAATGCAGGATGTTTGTCCCTTGCATCATTCTGCTTGTGTTCCCGTGGGCCTGGGAACAGTAATAGCTACATCACATCCTCAGTGCATGTATCTATGTGTGTGCAGAGATACATACATGTGCACATGTGTATGCATGTGTGTGCATACGTGTGTGAGCACAGGTGAAGGCAGTGGGCAGACAGAGGTGGGAGGATGATCTATATTTGTTTTCCCATGGAATAAAGAAGCCATTCCTATGGAACTGAATGCTGGAATTAGAGTCAGGATGGTCAGGAAGAGAACACATTGAGGGGACCCCTTGCTATTAACTAGAAGGTAAACTAAACAGAGAAAATTTGAAGGGAACTAGGAAACACTGCTAAATCATCAGAGATGAGTGATGGGAAAATGTAGTGATTCTGATTCTGTACTGTGCCACAAGGAGGCTTAGAGTAAGTGAGGTCTTACTCTTAGCAAGTGGGGCACTCTGGCCTCTACCTTCATCGTTCAACTGGCACTGAGCTTGTTCAGGTCTTAAAGCACATCACAGCCTCCTCTATGTTAGCAGGAACTTATATAACAATTGCTTCAGAAGGTGAATAATGATTGGTAATCATTCCAGTAGTAGAGAAAAAGATGGTGACAAAGATTGAAAATTGTCTGCTCTTCCCTTCCATACTAAATGTTGAGATGGGAAGAGGTTAGCCAGCTAGAAACTGCATTTTCCACTCCTTCTTGCTATGAATGTGGTCATATGACTTGTTTTCACCAACAGAATATGGGAGAAAGTGATGTGTGCCACTTTGGGCCAAGGCTTTCTACACAATTGTTCCCTTTCTGCCAGATGAATGTACATGGTATTGAAGCCTTAGGAAATAGAGAGGGCAGCAGATGGAAGGACACTGGCTCTGAATGACTATGTGTGAATGACCTTCAAACATAAGCATCCTTTCAGGTATGTGAACAAAAAATAAACTTTACCGTGTCAAGTTATTACATGTTTGGGTCTATTTGTCACAGTAGCTTGTCATACACTGAATAATGCAGATGGAATACTCCAGGTCTGAGCCACTGGGGGTGGGGTGGAGCAGAGAAGATGTTACTCAAATCTACATACATATAGTCTATCACACATTTGTTCACGACCAGACTTGACAGCTGCTCTACAAAAAAATTCATACAATCTTTAGTTGGGCTCAAGATGGTCATCTGTTTTGAATAGGAAATTCTTTCACATGGTTCAAAAATCAAAACAGTATGAAAAGATACACAGTTCTCCCTGTCACTCCTGCCTCCACCTACTTTACTTACTGTGCCTTCCCTAACACACAAAGGAGTTTCAATTTTTTTGTTGTTGTTGCTGTTGTTAGCTGCCGTCGAGTTGGCCCTTGACTCCTAGTGACTCTTTGTACAATGGAATGAAATGCTGCCTGGTCCTACACCATCCCTTCGATCAGTTTCCTATCAGACCTCATTTCTATTCCCTTCTTGTGTATCTTTCCAAAGTTTATGTAAATGTAAGTACACACACACATACACACACATTAAACCCACTGCTATTGAGTTGATTCCTACTCAGCAACCTGATAGGATGGAGTAGAACTGCCCTTTAGGGTTTCCAAGACTGTAAATCTTTATGGAAGCAGACTCATATTTTTCTCCCATACAGGGGCTGGAAGGTTTGAACCACATAACTTTCAGTTAGCAGCCAAGTGCTTTAACCACTGTACTACCAGGGTTCCTTATTATACATGTTGTTGTTATGTACCATCGAGTTGGATCCAACTCATAGCGACCCCTCCTTGGGTTTTCGAGGCCGTATCACTATGGAAATAGATTGCCCAACCTTCCTTCCAAGGAGTGGCTGGTGGGTTTGAACCGCCAGCCTTCTGGTTAGCAGTCAAGTGCCTTAGGCACTATGCTACCAGAGCTCCTTATTATACATATACATAGTACACTTATATATATTTCTTACACAAAATATAGTACTACTATACACACTTTCTGCATTTTACTTTCTTTAACAATACATCTTAGACATATTTCTATATCAATAGAGAGCGTCTTTACTCTTTTTCACAGCTATGCAGCATTCCATTAAATGGCTTTATCATATTTAATCAGTTCTCTCTTGATGAACATAGTTTGTTCTCCATCTTTTGTTGTTACAGTCAGTGACCCAAAGAAGAATCTTTTTATGAGTGCAGGAATATCAGTAGGACGAGTTTTTAGAAGTGGGATTATTGGACCAAGGAGTAAACACATTTATAATTTGCATGAATATTTGCCTTTCCCTTTGAATCTAATTCCTGAGAGAATGAAGGGCACATTCAGGCCCAATGCCTGGGACTTAGTTTTTCTAAAGGTACCTGCCACCAATCAAAGCTCTGAACCAAGCTGAGAGAGTATACCCAGAACTCAGTCTTGTTGCACTCTTAAAACACTCACAGGTAGGGGTTTCTGCCTTGTTTCTGCTAGCCAAAGGTAGGGTATATATATTCTATTCTCTCATGACATTGTGCCCATTACAGCTAGAAGATCTGTGCTTTCATTGCCCCATCTGTCAAGTGGGGAATATGTCTGTCTGGCTGCCACAGGGTGGTGGTGGTGACACTCAAGTGATGTGGTGTGTATGACAGAGCAGCTGAAGCTGTTGTGGATTGGAGCTAGAGCTCCTGACTCAGACAATTTGGGTTTGATTCTCGGCTACATCTTTTATTAACTCAGTAGCCTTAGGAAACTTCTTAACTTTATGAGAAGACTTTTGCATTTTTAGCTGTAAAATGGGAAAGCTAATAACAGAGTTGCTGTGAGAATTATAGAAGACAATGTAGGTACAAACATTTAACATGATGAATGGCACAAGTGTTCAAAATAAATATGAACGCTTAATGATGACTCTTGGATGAATCAGCAAGCATAACCCATTCTTTGAGTTGGTCTCATGCTTGATCATACAGCTCTCTTCATGCTTCTCACACTTCACAATGTGGTGAGAGGATGTTTATAGTTTCTGTCACATCAACTCCTGTGATCAACTCTTCTCCTTAACAGGCTGATGAAGGACATTAATAGTCTATTTCAAGTGGAGGCTTTTGGTTCAGAGTGCTCAGTGCAAACATGAAATAAACTCAAACCCCAAAAGAATGATGAATTAATCAACAAATGTCTCCCCATACCCTTTCCCTTTTAAGCTGTTTTTCAATTTGGCCAAACCAAGTGACATTTACATGGTGTCAGTAGAAATTGAAGCAAGGCAGCTTCTAGCACATCTGGCTGATTCAGACAGATGAACCTCATTGATTCTTGTCCACAACAGATGATCTGCCTGCAGTTATGGTCTGAGAGTCATGCCATTTTCACAGAGTACATATAACCCTAGGTTCTAATGGAGGATCATCTTTCTATGGCCAGAATTTAGTAGTGTGCTTGATACGTAGTATCGAAAACAAAAAAATCAAACCCATTGCATTGAGTTGATTCCAACTCATAGTGACCCTATAGGACAGAGTAGAACTAAGTGCCCACAGGATTTTCAAGTAGGTAAATCTTTACGAAGCACTCTGCCAAACCTTTCTCCCCTGGAGCAGCTGGTAGATTTGAACCACCAACCTTTTGGTTAGCAGCTGAGTGCTTTAACCACTATGACACCATACATAGTAAGTACTCAATAAATATTTGTTGAATGAATGAATGAGGTCAAGAGGGACTGTTAGTAAGAAATAAATAGAATAAAGATGTAAATTCATGTTTTTGGAGAATACTAGTTTTGGGTTTACCATTGGGTTTATTTCTCTTTACTCAGTTACTGTAGAGTTGACTCGGATTCATGATGGGCCCATGCATGTCAGAGTGGAACAGTGTTCCAAAGGGTTTTCTTTTTTTCTCTCATAAGTTTTTCATAGGTTTTTGAAAGTATATCTCCAAGTGTTTAACTTGAGGCACTCTGGGTAGACTTGAATCTCCAACCTTTCAGTTCACAGCCAAGTGCCTTGACATTTATACCACTCAGAGCCTCCTTATTTATCTTTACAGGTCAGTATTTATTTGATCAAGAGTTGGTTTTATTCAATATCCAGTATTTACTGAATGCTGAGTGTGTGCAGGCCTAGTACTAGGCACTGAAGGGTATATAAGGGTCACCAATTCTATACCCTATTTATTTAAAATTTTAGCCTGACAGGGATGAGGTGTCACTAGCTGCTTGTCTTTATAATGACTTTGCTCCAGAATTCTCAGTGACCTTAGGACATGCAGCTTTGACTATTTTCTGCCTATTATGATCCAGGTGAGGTTCCTGGGTGGTGCAAGGGTTTGCACTTGACTATTAACCTAAATGTTGGAGCTTTGAACCCACTCAGTGGCACCACAGAAGAAATACTTGTTGATTTGCTACCATTAAGATCACTTCCAACTCCAGACTTTCCAGAGCCGTGGAGGCTGGATGAACCCTTGAAACGACTATCCTGAGATAATCTTTAAACCTTAAACCAAATATATCGTCTGAAGCCTTCTTAAAACCAAGTGATAGTTTAACTAACTGGTAAAGAATGTTTGCCTTGAGCATGTGCTTTCAAGATTTATACAGGATCAAGTTGACAACAACAGCTCAAAAGATTAGATAAGAAATTTAGGGGGCAGTGAATTTATGGTAATGGGAAAAAATAATAAGAAAAGGAGGATGAGAATGGTTGCATAACTTGAAGAATGTAATCAATTTCACCGAATTGTACATGTAGAAATTGTTGAATTGCTTCATGTTTTGCCAGGTACATATACTCACTAACAATGACAAAATAAAATTAAGAAAAAGAAAAGATCAAAGCCAAGAAAATTTTATGGAGGAGTTCTACTCTATAACACATGGCTTTACCATGAGTTGCAGTCAGCAACAGGTTTGGTTTGGTTTTTGGTTTAAAATCCAGGTATGAAAATTGTCAGCAAGTGGAAATTAGAAGAAACTCAAGATATTCAACCAACAAGCCAGGTATGAATGTGAGCTCAGACTTCCCACTGCAGTCAAACATCCAAGATCACTGGTGAGGAGAGAGAGAGGCCACTCCTGGGGCTCTAATGTTCTCATGAGTTCCAATGCCCCCGGCCCTACTCCTAAGCCCTAGCCCATTTCCTGCTATTATGCTTTCACCTGTTATATGCAGCACAGCTCAGGCCTTTTGAAGGCAGAGACCCACCCACTTTTTTTTTTTTTTTTATTTTATTTTGATTTGGGTGAAGATTTACAGAGTAAATTCACTTTTCATACAGCAGTTCACATATACTTTGTCTCATGTCATTGACCAAAATTTACAATGCAGCAGCTCCCCTCCCACTTCCTCCCCATAGTTACCTCTTCCCAGTGTCCATCCCTCCATACTCTTCTGCGCCCTGAGCTGTCTCCCTGTGCATAAGCAGCCTTTCCTTCTCCCATGATTGTTCTCTCCAGGACCCACCCACCTTTTGAGAGAAGACATGAGTATGTGCTCAGCTGCCAATTTACCTCTGCTGGGCTTGGTATGTTGGATCTGACCACACATGTTAGAGTCTGGCCTTCTGCAAACATGACCTGAAGTGAGCACCCTGTCTTTATATTCATAACTATTCTGTTTCCTGTTTAAATGCTATCTATCAGGATGTATTCCTTTCTATTTTTATTATTTATTTATCTATTTATCAGGCCAGAAAGGATGCAAAGCAGGATTTTCTGATTACCCTTCCCCCCAGATTTAGGATAGGATGACTGATTAAAGACCACTCCACCCTATTGTCTTCAGTAATGGGCATCTTTCCATATTAGTAGAGAAAGAAGACCAGGTGGAAGGCTGTGGAGAAAGTCTTCTTTCAAGAGCCACCTGGATATGTCTCTGTTGCAAAAGAAAGGGAGCAGCCATCTCTTATTGAGAATCTATTTTGCCAGCTGAGGTGCTATGTTGTTGTTGTTGTTATGTGCCGTCAAGTCAGCCCTGACTCATAGCGACCCCTCCTTGGGTTTCCGAGGCAGTATCACTACGGAAGTAGGATTGCCCAACCTTCCTTCCGAGGAGTGGCTGGTGGGTAGCTTTATCTATACTAGCTTAGTTCACACAAAGTCTTCAAGGAAGAGGTCATATCCTTACTTTACAAATGAAAAGATCAAGGCTCAGGACACTGACTCACAACAGACCACCCAGCAGGTAAGCAAGGAAGAGGTGTCAATTCCTTCCTGGGATCTGTTACCCAAGGCAGATATTGCACATGGCAGCCTCCTGGCCAGATTGGGCTCTGCTTGGTATAAAGTGTTTGAGAAACAGCCAAGTTAATTTACCGGTTATTTATTTCACATAAAAATCTAGGCTTTAAGCTTTTCTTGAAAAGAAGATAAAGTAACACAGGATGAATGAAAAGTTTACAGATTCAGGAAAGACAAATTTTACTTATGTAGTGTGGTAGTTAATGTTGTTGTCAACTTGGCTGGGCCTGGTTGAGTGGCTGGGCAGCTGGATATATTTATTTCCCGTAGTGAGGCTGATAATCAACTCCATGGTGGTATCTACTGGAGCAGCTGAGTAGCTGCTTTAGGGATGTGGTTTGCTTCCAGTGTATAAGAACAACTTTGAGGCAGGTCTCTAGCTTTTTGGTACACTTGAACCCTGCATGTAGTCGAGTCTTCATTTAGCAGACTGCCACGTTTCCTGCTGATCTTGGGACCATCTCTGGACTTGAACAAATGGCCTGCTGTGTTGTGTGGTAATATTGGGACTGTGGTTTTTACTTGTCAACTTTGGGTTTGTCAGCCTCAGCAGCTAGCAGCTGCCTGCGTAAAGAAAGCCTCCAGCTTCAGTGGGACGGGATCAAAGGCCAAGGGGTTTACATCCAGCCTGTAGAGCATGGCACTTTGAACTCAGACTTCTAGGCTCCAACATTGTAAGAGAATAAACTCCTGTTCGTTAAAGCCATCCCATTTGTGGTATATTCCTGTCAGAGTTGCACTAGGTAACCAAAACACATCCATTCTTCTGTGGTCTTCTTTACTCATTGTCCAGGTCTCACATGCATATAAGCCTATGGAAAATACTATGGCTTGAGTCAGGTGCACATCTTTGCTCATTACCACTTTAAAGAAGTCTTTTGCAGCAGATTTGCCCAGTGCACTATGTTGTTTGATTTCTTGACTGCTGCTTCCATGGGTGCTAATTGTGAATCTAAGTAAAGTGAAATCCTTGACAACTTTAATCTTTTCTCCATTTATCATGATGTTGCTTATTGGTTCAATTGTGAGGATTTTTGTTTTATGTTGATGTGTAATCCATACTGAAGACTGTACTCTCTGATCTTCATCAGTAAGTGCTTCAAGTCATCTTCTTTTCAGCAAGCAAGGTAGTGTGGTCTGCAAATTGCAGGTTGTTAATGAGTCTTCCTCCAAACTTGATGCTCCATTCTTCATATAATCTAGCTTCTCAAATTATTTGCTCAGCATACAGATTGGATTGAATAAGAAGGGTGAGAGGATGCAACCTTGATGCGCATCTTTCCTGATTTTAAACTATGCAATATCCCCTTGTTCTGTTCAAAGGATTGCCTCTTGGTCTATGTACAGGTTCCTCATGAGCACAAGTAAATGTTCTGGAATTCCAATTCTTCTCAATGTTATCCATAATTTTTTTATGATCCACATAGTTGAATGCCTGTGCACAGTCAATAAAACACAAGGAAACATCCTTCTGGTTTTCTTTGCTTTCAGCCACGATCCATCTGACATCAGCAAAGATATCCCTCATTACATGTCCTCTTCTGAAACCAGCTTGAAATTCTGGCAGTTCTCTGTTGATGTACTAGTGCAACCATTTTTGAATTATTTTCAGCAAAATTTTACTTGTGTGTGGTGGTACAGTGCCTAAGGCATTTGACTGCTAACCAGAAGGTTGGTGGTTCAAATCTACCAGCCACTCCATGGAAGGAAGATGAGGTAATCTATTTGTGTAAAGATTTACTACCTTGGAAACCCAATGGGGGTTGCTATGAGTCAGAATCAACTTGATGGCAGTGGGGTTTTTTGGTGATATTAATGACAGTATTTGATAATTTTCACATTCTCTTGAATCACCTTTCTTTGGAATGGGCACAAATGTGCAACTCTTCCAGTCAGTTGGCCAGGTAGCTGTCTTCCAAATTTCTTGCCATAGATAAGTGAGCACTTCCAACATTGCAACCATTTGTTGAAACATCTCAATGGTATTCTATCAATTCCTGCAGCCCTGTTTTTTCACCAATTCCTTCAGCACAGCTTGGACTTCTTCCTTCATTTATTGGTCATACACTAACTTCTGAAATGGCTGAATGTTGACCAATTCTTTTTGGTACAGGGACTCTGTGTATTCCTTCCATCTTCTTCTGATGCTCCCTGCATCATTCAATAATTTGCCCATAGAATCCTTCAATATTGTAACTACAGGTTTAAATTTTTTCTTTAGTTCTTTCAGTTTGAGAAATGCTGAGTGTGTTCTTCCCTTTTGCTTTTCTAACTCCAGCCTTTGCACAGTTCCTTGTAATACTTTACTTTGTCTTCTCAAGCCTCCCTTTGAAATCTTTTATTCAGCTCTTTTACTTCATAATTTCTTCCATTCATTTTAGCTACTCTCTGTTCAAAAGCAAATTTCAGAGTCTCTTCTGACACCCACTTTGATCTTTTCCTTCCTTTCTTTCTTTTTAATGATCTTTTTCTTTCTTCATGTATGATGTCCTTGATGTCATCCCACAATTAGTCTGGTCTGCTTCAAATCTGTTCTTCAGATGGTTTCTAAATTCAGGTGGGATATACTCAAGATCATAGTTTGGCTTTTGTGGACTTTTAATTTTATTCAGCTTCAACTTCAACTTGCATATGAGCAATTGATGTTCTATTCCACAGTCAGCCACTGGCCTAGTTCTGACTGATGATACTGACTTCTCAATGTCTCTTTCCACGGATGTAGTCAATTTGATTCCTGTGTATTCCATCTGATGAGGTTCACATGTATAGTCACATTTATGTTGTTTATTTGCAATGAATAAATCACTGGTCTTGCAAAATTCTATCATGTGATCTCTGGAGTCCATTCTATCACCAAGGCCATATTTTCTAACTATTTATGTTTCTTCTTTGTTTCCACCTTTTCACATTCCATCTTGATTTCATGTTTGGTCAATTTCAGACTGCCCAAGTTGGTAAAAATCTTCAATTACTTTATCTTTGGCTTAATGGTTGGTATGTAAATTTGAATAATAGTAGTATTAACTGATCTTCCTTGTAGATGTATGGATATTATACTATTACTGAAAGCATTGTACTTCAGTATAGATCTTTAAATGTATTTTTGACTATGAATGTTGTGATAGTTGGAGCTGTGTGTCAATTTGGCTGGACCACAATTCTGTGTGGTTTAAGCAATTCTGATGTGGGTTGTTCCAATGATGGGATCAGATATTTATGTTTTGAGTAGCCAATCCATTGAAAGGGGGTTTCCCTAGAGGTGTGGCCTGCTTCCAGTATACTTATGGAAATCCTGGGAAAAGAGACATTTTTTTGGGATTCTGTTGTGCTGCCTACAACTGTCCATGAGTGAACAATCCACCATTCGGCCTGGAGAACTTGGATTCGTCATTTGTTGGAGTCAACAGCCAGTATACTGCCTGCCAACCTTGAGTTCCTCAGCCCCTGCAGCTGTGTGAGTCTGGAAAAGCCTCCAGCTTGACATTTGATCCAAGAACTTTGGACTTGCCAGCTTCCATAAGTGTGTGAGCCATTTTCCTAAGATAAATTTCTCTTTCTCTCTCTCTATAAGCTTTACTGGTTTTATTTCTTCAGAGAACCCAGTCTAACACAAATGCAATTCCATTCCTCTTCAATTTGTCATTCCTGCCATGGTAGAGCATATGATTTTCTGGTTCAAAATTCAAAATGGCTAATACCAGTCCATTTCAGCTCACTAATGCCTAGCATATCAATATTTATGTGTTCCATTTCATTTTTGACAATTTCCCATTTTCCTAGTTTCATACTTCATATATTCCGCATTCCAATTATCAATGGATGTTTGCAACCATTTCTTTTCATTTTGAGTAGTGCCTCATTAGGAAATGAAGGTACCAAAAGCTTCACTCCATCCATGTCATTAAGGTCAAATCTACTTTAAGGAAGCAGATCTTCTCCAGTCATATTTTGAGTGCCTTCCAATCTGACAGGCTCATCTTCCAGCACTATATCAGGCAATGTTTCACTGCTATTCATAACATTTTCAGTGGACAACTTTTTTCAGAAGTTGTCCATTATGTCCTTCTTGCTACTTTGTCTTTATATGGAGGCTCTGTTGAAACCTGTCCACCATGGGTAACCCATGAAATACTGGTGGAATAGCTCCCAACATAATAGCAACATGCAAGCCACCACAGCACAATAAATGAAAGATGAGTGGTGCAGTGCTGGACTAGCAGATATAAAGAAAAGTGGGTAAAGTAAAGATTGGCATTTCAAATTTTGGGAGGATGAGATTGGAGTCTGTCTTGTTTCTTCTCACTCTGGAATGGTGTCATGAAGTGTCCTATGCTTATGATCTAAATAGTGAAAGGAAGCTTTCAATTGCATTGAGGTCAGGAATAGGAATGAAAGGAAAGAGAAAATGTAAGATTTTGAAGGAAAAAGACTTTTTCTAAGCTTTTTCCTTTCATACTGAAAAAATGTAGACAGAGAATTTCTTTTGGAATGAAGAGTAGAATGCACTGCTATCTAGCCTTTGTTACTCCAAAATTATTTTTAAAAATCTACATGCTAGAAAGATTTTAATGTAATATTTATTTGTATTTTCTGATAGTCACACATCCTTTTTCCTCTAGACCAGGTACAATAAATTATTCTCCCCGCCCCCCAAATACATCCAAGTGTATTTCAAATTTCAACTGTAAAAGAGAGCAAAGTCAAGGACTTTATGAAAAGACAAGAAGCATTTTTCTTTCAATCAATACATTCAGTGCCTCACTGCTGACTCACTGGATCACATTAAAAAATGAACACCTGCTTAGTTTGGATTTGCTACTGCAACAGGAGGTTTTAAAATGCTCAGACCCTGGGGTCCTTGTGTGTGTCTAGTGAATAAATGCATTTCAGGATTTTACCAAACCTGTTTCTGTTGTGCCATCAAGTCAGATCTGACTCATAGTGACCCCTCCTGGGGTTTCCAAGGCAGTATTACTACAGAAGTAGATTGCCCAACCTTCCTTCCAAGGAGTGGCTGGTGGGTTTGAATCACCAGCCTTCTGATTAGCAGTCAAGTGCCTTAGGCAATATGCCATCAGAGCTTCCTTTGGTTTGGTTTTTGGTTTCTCTTGCAACATGGAGGAAGGACTTTGTATAACATACTCTCTGTCCTCTTCTTTTCTTACAGACTCCTGATTCTACCATCTGCTGCTTGCTATAAAAGAATCAGCCATCTTTTGATGCATACAGTAAGTCAAAAGAACACAACTGTGTGGAAGGACAATGAATCCATTTTAATTCAAGGAAACTTGAGTTTTGTAGCTATCATTACCCCATCCTATCCCCTTAGAATTTATTTCTATAAGACAAAGGCTGTTACTGTGTTATCTGTGAATCTCTGCCTGAGGGCTTGTTTTTCAGTCCTGAGAACACACAGCCTTCACATAGGGTAAGCCAGAAAATCCATGCCCTCAAAGCAACTCTTAACCAATAATTGATAGGAGTTTGTGGATAAGTATCCCAGATTTTTCACCCTTTTTTAGGAATAATTCTAAGATGTATGTTCTACATTGTCTTCCAGCGTTCCCCAGCAGGACTGAGCTCCAGTTGCTCACAGAAGTAACTTGCTTGATAACACATGCTTTGTTAGTTACTTTTCCTTCCCTGTCTTACTTGCCCACTTCTCTATTTGTGTTTCCAGAGATCACCTCCCAAATAAACCACTTGCATTCTAGTTTTTGTCTCAGCATCTGCTTTTAGAGGAACTCAAACTAAGATATCTCTTGAAAGGATAAAAAGGAAGCCCCAAAAGAAATAGCAAATGATGATCATTAAAGCTGTGATAGAAAGACTGATAAGAATAAACTAAAAGGGGCAAGTGCTGTAACTGGTGAGTGTGGCTTTTCCTTGACATTTTTTTCTCTCAACCACTTTACTGAAAATGAGATCCTCTACATTTATTAGATATTAGGAAAGTCATAGTAACATTTTTGATTTACGGATGCATAGCACTTAATAGAATGTTTAGTACCATAGTGGATGCATATAGTAGTAGTTGAGTTGGAGCCTCAAGTCAATTAAACCCCTTCAGTCAGCCCAACGCCATTGTTATTACATCAGATCTCCACTTTTACCATTCATCCTGAATTGTCTGGTTGATTTTGTTTTTCCAAGTTCAAGTGTAGATCTTTACATTCACCTATTTTCTTGTTAGTTTTATTCATATTTTCAGTTACTGAGGTTCTTTGGCTCCTGATTTTGTTACCTTAATCTTGCTACAAGTGGCTCTGGTAGTGTAATGTTTAAGCACTCACTTGCCAACTAAAAGGCTGGTGGTTTGAACCCACCAATGGCTCTGTGGGAGAAAAGACCTGACAATCTGCTCCCATAAAGATTACAGTCCAGGAAACCCTATTAGGCAGTTCTACTCTGTCATATAGGTCACTATGAGTCAGAATTGACTTGACAGTATGTATAATAAAAACAACTCTTGCTACCCTGCTCAGCTTCATATTCCCCACAATTTTGCTTGTACACCATCTCAGTCCTCATCCAAGGCATTGATATGGTTCTTAACCAGGCAGGAGTGAAGTTAAGAAATTCATGGGCATGAAATCACATGACTGATGTCATGCCTTCCCTTTATCTTAGTCAGGAGTTGTTAACAAGGAACAGAAAACTTCTCAAATTATCTTAAGAAAGAAGGGTTTATTTAAGCACTCTGGGGAATCTCATGCATGCTGATCTCTCTCTGCCATTTGTAGCCTTGTAGTTTCCCATCTCTACACTTGCCTTCCCCTCTAGACATGGTTTTCTGTTCATCTACTCAGCTCACAATGAGCAAGATTTTGAAGGAAAAAGACTTTTTCTAAGCTTTTTCCTTTCATATTGAAAAAATTTAGACAGAGAATTTCTTTTGGAATGAAGAGTAGATTATATTGCTATCTAGTCTTTGTTACTCCAAAATGATTTAAAAAAATCTACATACTAGAAGGATTTTAATGTAATATTTATTTGTATTTTCTGATAGTCACACATCCTGTTCCACTAGACCAGGTAAAATAAATTATCCCCCCCAACCCCGAAAATCCAAGGCTGCCCCTAAAGAGTGCCCTCAGACCCCAAGACCACTTGGCCTTCCGGATCAGCTCCCCATGATCACAATCTCTGTACCTTTCTAATTGGCCCAATTTGGCACATGTAACCACAGCTATTCCCATCATCTGTGGCCAGAGGTGAAATAAATTTGATTGTGTATTGAGCTTTCCTTTCAAGATTGTGAGTGAGATGTTGGTGGGGCTGTGGAAGAGAAGAAAATGATTCAATTTCTTCATTTTCTAGGATTCCTTTAAAGATCAAGAATACCTCTGTCAAGAGGGTATTCATGGGGCAGAATTTAGAGACAGCAGTACTTCAAGGCCTCAGCATCTTGTAGGTAGGCCTGCTATATGGTTTCCACTGAGGACAAAGCCTAGTCTATCCAAATGTTGATTGGAAGCCTACTTGTAATGGGAAGGAATTTATTTATTCATTACTGGGGAAAACCAACAGCTACCTATGGTCCCATTTTGATTTTAATTAGAATATTAATCAGCTACACTCTGCACAATTTTGGCTAAAAATTCACAACGCAATATACTAAAATTCTGAGGAACAGAGCCAATTTAATTTGTATTAGATTTTTTGCCCCAGGTTAGCATTAGGGACTTATTATTGAATGTCTTATGTAGCTATTATTATTATAAATGTACATATTGTACAAATTAAAATCATATTTCATTTAGGGAAAAACCTCTCTGCTTGCTTCAGTCCTAGCAACTGTGTCCCTGTTCCTAAGGGAATTTAGTACTTGCAACACTTCTCATGGAAGAGCTAGCAAGGAACTGCCACTCAGCCACTCAGCTAATTACCACTTCTGGAAAGACATAGTTTAGCCACTGCTTCAGTGGCTGCCCTGGGGGCATAGAGTGCCATATGATGGTCATCAATGTGTCTTTGTTCAAGGAGCTTTCAGTACGTGCAATGATATGTGATTAAATATTATGATTAGGGAGTGTAGGACGCTATATGTTGTAGGTCCCTTTCTTCATCTAGGGGTCAGGAAAGGCCTCCTGGAGGACAGGATATGTAAAATAATTGAGTAGGAGTTAAACAAAGGAAAAGAAGGTGATCTGTGTGAATAAAAGTTCAGAATGGTTGCATTATAGAGGGTGGGAGGGGGATTGGCAAGAGTGGGGACTAGAGAGTTAGGATAGAACCAAGTAATGGAGATCTTTGAAGCCATGTTAATGAACTTAGACTTTATCATGAGAAGCCATGGGAAGCCAGTGAGGTGTTTAGTAGGAGAGTGACATGATAACATTTGTATTTTAATAGGCTCTCTCTAGCAGCCTAAGCTATTTGACTGCTAACCAGAAGGCTGGCTGTTCAAACTCACTAAAGGAAGACTGGGCAATCTACTTTCGTAGAGATATCACCTCAGAAACCCAAGGAGGGGTCGTTATGAGTTGGAACCACCTCAACAGCAGTAAGTTATTTTTTTTTTTCTTCTCTAACAAAAGTAAAGTATGGGTTGGAAGGGAATAACAATAGAAGCAGAGACTCTTGGATATACATGCCTTGTATAATCCCTCCCCTTGAGTGTGAGTGGTGTTTGTAAGTATGATGGGACATCACTTCTATGACTATATTACAAGAAGAAGGAATTTTGAAGGTATAATTAAAGTGCCTAATCAGTTGACCTTGGGTTGATAAAAAGGGAGGTTATTGTGGGTGGGCCTGACCCCAATGAGCACTTAAAAAGGACTGGGTCCTTCTGGAAAGAACACATTCAAAGGATGAAAGGTTTTTTTTTTTTTTGTTTGTTTCTTTCAGCTGTCCTTGAAATGAAGAAAACTGTCATGTTGTGAGAAGGTCTATGGAGAGGGCTGCATGGCAAGAAGCCGGGGGTGAATTCTAGCCTTCAGCAGATAGCCAGCAAGAAAAGAAGGCATCCAATTCTACAACCACAAGGAATTGAATTTTGGCAACAACAACATGATCTTGACTGACTCCAGAAAGAAATGCAGACAAGTTAACACTTTTTTTGAGTTTAACCTGGTGAGATGCTGAGCAAAGGGCCAGTTAACTTGTACTTGGTCTTCTGACAAACAGAACAGTAAGATAAAGATGTCTGTTGTTTTAAGCTGCTAAATTTGTGGTAACATTTTGCTCAGCAATGGAAAACTAAGATACTTGGGAACTTGTTAGAAATGCAGTTTGGGGCCCCATCGCAAACCTACTGAATCAGAAACTCTGGGAGTAAGGTCCAGCAACCTGGGTTTTGACAAACCCTCCAGGTGATTTTAATTCTTGCTAATGTTCAAGAACCACTGCTTTACAATGCTTTTAAGTATTGGATTTGGTTTCTAGGCTACGATTCTCCTGTGAGTATCATGGTAATAATTAATAATAAAGCACCTAACAACAACAATTATTATTTGGGAGCATCTTACATATGACACACTTTCAAATACATTATCTAATAAAATCTTCCATCCATCAACCCTCTCAAGATTGTTGCAGTTCCATTTTGCAGTTACTAAAGCAGGGTCAGTGCTGGGATTGGATCCAAATCTTAGATTTACTGAAGCTGAGGTTGGAATAAAATCTTCTTGCATTCTGACAACATAGGCACAATTTTGCATCTGTTGGTCATGATAACATTTTTATAATGTGTCAGTGAAAAAATGGATTTGTGGCATATAAGACACTTCTGCTAGATTCCTGTGGCCTTTGGAGACCACCAAAGCCTTACGTTTCCAAGAGCAGAGTTAAGCTACCCTCCAAGATGAATGAGATTTACTTGCATCCACTTTCTATTTATATACACACATAATTCTATCCCTCCAACTTATGATAGGCATCTTCTTGATTGTACAATGAAAGAAAGATTCTGAAGCCATAGATGGTGGCTAGGGGCAAGATGACAATGATGAAGACCTGGGGAAATGGCTTGGTGAGAGTACTGCTTTTATCTTCAGTAACCAATAGTTAGAATGCTCCCAGAATGATGCTTGCAGAAGTAAGAACTTGGTGGAAGTCAGGCCATATTTTGATTAACACAAAATAGAATGATCCCCTCAGTCCACTCTAGTAGTTTATAGAAGGCTTAGCCTGACTGCACATGTAAAATAGTAACCCATTCATACACACACAGACCCATACTGGTCACCATAGAGGATACACATTTAGTGATTTGGCCTGTGAATTTCTGGCCATTGATTTGAGATCATTGGATTGAGATTTCTGCCTGGCACTGTCAGCTTATTTGTGGCAGGCTCCTACAGTCTCAAACATCCAAACCACTGCATGCAATTATTCTCATTGAGTGCAATTATTTTGGTAAACCAATAATAAAAGGACTGGGGGGGAGGGGAGAGAGAGAAGCTGGGAGAGGGGTAAAATGTAGAGATAGTGAGAAAAAAAATCTAAGCCGAGGGAGAGTAAGAAATAGCCTTTGTTTTGGAAATGGCTGCACGGTCTTGCTGTTGTTATGTGCCCTCGAGTAGGATCCGATCGAGGCAGTATCACTATGGAAGTAGATTGCCCAATCTTCCTTTCGAGGAGTGGCTGGTGGGTTTGAACCCACAGGCTTCTGGTTAGCAGTCAAGTGCCTTAGGCACTATGCTACCCACTGATAGTGGGTTGCAGCATTGCCTTTTTAATTTTTTT
>NW_006921729.1:7009809-7026746 GCF_000298275.1 Orycteropus afer afer
CAGGATCTCCTACATCCCTTCCAAGTGGATGACAGTGATAGCCGGGCACCATCTAGTTCTTCTGGTCTCATGGTAGTATAGGTTGCAGATGAGATGGTGTACCAGTCACTAAGACTGATTGTTTCCATTAATTTTGTTTTTCTTCTTTCTTCTTTGCTCTTGATGAGGAGAGACCCATCGATGCATCTAGATGGCAGCTTGCTGCAGCATTGTCTTGCAGTGAGCTAGAATTGCAGGAGTCAGGTTTAACAGAAAATAGGATTTGGTACAGAACATATCAGCACAGGATAGAGACTCGTGTTTTAGGCAATAGGACATATCAGTATCCTTTTTTGCCCTCCTGACTAAAACAGTTAAAATGGGAATAAAATATCCAAGATCATGTATTTAGGTACATTGTTGTGCTAGCACAGAAGGAACAGTTCTGCAGAAATGAAAAGGGGTCAGCAAGCACCAAAAGAAGCCTTCACTTCGGCTTCTTTTGCCTAAACACGTAATCCTTGAGCTTCTCTCTTGATGGTCACAGGGGGACAAGGCCTGAGTGATAATGTCCTGGGAAATCCAAGGTGGACTGCCTCATATAAGACCCAATGTAAGAGTGAATGAAAATGAACCAGCCACATGTAACCACTGTCTAGAGCTGAGTTGTCCAAGATGGTAGACACTAGCCACATGTGGCTACTTAAATTCAAATTATATTAAATACAATTGAAAATCCAGTTCTTCTGCTAACCATATGTAACTATTGAAGACTTGACATTTGGCTAGCAAAAGAATTGGATTTTTAATTTTATTTAATGTAATTTGTATTTAAATAGCCACATGTGGCTAGTGGCTATCATGTTGGGCAGCACAGGGTTGGAGCATACATATAGAGCTCTCAGAGAACTTAATGTCATGGATTTCAGGTCACTCTGGCTGTGTCAGGTGTCTAGGTTGTGTTTTCAATGTGGTTCCATAATACCACAATTGCCTGAGAGAGTGTGGGCGAGGCAGGGAACTCACAATCACTCCTTTTTCTTAAACCTCAGAGAAGAGAGTTCCAGAAAGGCACAAAAACCAATGAGAGGCTGGAGGGAGATGACCATCTCAGTAAAGGATGATGGGGCATCCAGAGTTCATGGGACACACTGGGGGGATATTTTCAGTTGCTACTCAAGGGATGTAATTAAATCATCACCTTTGGGGTCATTCTGCTCACTGGGTTCTACTTCTGTGCTCTTAGTCATGGATTCACTCACCCTTGGGCAGCATTTCTCAAAATTCTCTCTCATTCTTGGTCATTGGAAGTGATGTGAGGCGACATCTGTGGATTAAGATAGAATATGATATGGCCAATGGCACATGGTGTGATTCAAACTTTCTCTAGCCCTCCTTCCCATACTTGCCCTGAAGGTCACAATCTAGCATCTTCTGACAGTAGTCATTATTTCTGCCAGGCAAAGAGTGGAGCCTTTCTTGTATATTAGCTCATTGAATTCTGACCGTAAGCCTTAAAGTGGCTATATTACTTTCCTCATTTTATAGGTGAGGAAACTGGAGATAGGTTCCTTGCTGAACCCCCACTGCTGGTGATCAGATTCAGCCCAGTCTGCCTTACTACAGAGCCACATTCCTGAGCCACTAAATGGTACTGCCAAAAATATCATAGAGGGCTAGAGAAAGTTTGAATCAAATAAACCTGGATTTATGGCAGGATAACTGCTCACCTCCACAGAGTTCTTTGTGTATAGCTTCAGTGTGTTCTTTCTGTTTCCATCTTCCCACTTGCTGCTCAGAACCCTCCAGGGGCCTTAGGCTCAGAGCACAGAAATGTTAATGGAAATGCAGTATTGTGAATATACTGGTATTAGCCTCTGTCATCTATATCTTATGTGCACAATTTGGTGTCCTCTGTTTTCCCAACATTATCATAGTGGTTACAGACTCTTTCCATACCATCTCTCCTCTTACCTACCTCAGTGTTTGGCCCCCAACTAGCCCAAAATTATACCCTCCCCTTCCCTCACCACCCCAGTAACCTACAAAGTGAGTTCCCTTCCTTAAGCAAACTACTCCTTGTCTTTTTACAGTAATGGGCTCTTACAATATTTATCCTTCTGTGATTGACTTATTTCACCCAGCATAATGTCCTCCAGGCTCATTCATGCTGTGAGATGATTCGCATATCCTTCATTGTTCTTTAATGTAGCAAAGTATTCCACTGTGTGAATGTACCATAACTTGGTTATCCATTCATCCACTGATGGGCATTTAGGTTGTTTCCATCTCTGTTATAATGAATTGTGCTGTGATGAACATAGATGTGCATATGTCTGTTTGTGTCCTGCCTCTTACCTCTTTAGGATATATTCCTAGTAATGGAATTGCTGGGTCAAATGGTATTTCTATTTTCAGTTTTTTAAGGAAATGCCATACTGTATGCCACAATGGTTGTGCCATTTCACAATCTCACTAGCAGTGTATAAGAGTTCCAATCTTTCTGCAACCTCACCAGCATTTATTTTCTATCCTGTTGAACTTTGTTATTATTGCTGGGGTGAGATGATACCCCATCACTGTATTGATTTGCATCTCTATAATGACTAAAGATCACAAGCAATTCCTCATGTGTTTGTTGGCCACCAGCATATCTTCTTTAGTGAAGTGTCTGTTCAAGTCTTTTGCCCATTTTTTGAATTGGGTTGTTTGTCTTTTTGGTGTTGAGGTGTTGAAGTTTTCTATAGATTTTGGTGATAAATCCTTTGTCAGATATGTCATAGGCAAATATTTCTCCCAATCTGTAGGTTCTCTTTTTACCCTTTTGACGAAGTCTTTCAATGTGCATAAGAATTTAATTTTTAAAAGGTCCCAGTCATCTAGCTTCTCTTCTACCACCTATGCATTCTGGGTTATGTTTGATAGTCTATTTATGCTATAAATTAGGGTTCCTAGATTTGCCCCTATTTTATCTTTGATAAATTTTATAGTTTTGGGTTTTACATTTAAGTCTTTGATCCAACTTGAGTTGTTTTTGTGAATGGGGTGGGTGAGGTATGGGTCGTGTTTCATTTTTCGTCAAGTGGATATCCAATTTTGCCAGCACCATTTATTAAATATGTCTTCCCCATTTAATGGATTTTGGACCTTTGTCAAAGATCAGCTGCCCATAGATGGATGGGTCTGTTTCTCAGTTTTCTATTCTGTTTCATTGTTCTGTCTGCCTATCATTGTACCAATACCATGCTGTTTTGATTACTGTGACTGTATAGTAGGTTTTAAGTTCTGGGAGTGTGAGACCTCCCACTTTGTTCTTCTTCTTTAGTAGTGTTCTGCTTATCCAAGGTCTTTTTCCTTTCCATATGAAGTTAGTAATTGTTTTTCCAATGTCCTTAAAAAAAATTTATTTGTATTTGGATCAGGATTTCATTAAATGTGTACATTGCTTTAGGTCGTATTGACATTTTCACAATATTCAATCTATGTATCCATGAACAAGGCAGGTTCTTCCATTTATATAGATCCTGTAGTAGTGTTTTATAGTTTTATTTGTATTGGTCTTTTGTGTCTTTGATAAGAGTTATTCCTAGATATTTTATCTTTTTAGTAGCTATTGTAAATGGTATTGTTTCCCTTATTTCTTTTTCAGAGGTTTCTTTGTTGGTGTAGAAGAATCCAACAGATTTTTGTATGTTGACCTTGTATCCTGACACTTTGCAGAACCTCTCTATTAGTGCCAGTAGTTTTTTTGCTGAGTCTCTTGGGTTTTCTATGTACAGGATCATATCATCTGCAAATAGAGATAGCTTTACTTCCTCTTTGCCAATTTGGATGCCTTTTATTTCTCTTCCTTGCTGTATTGCCCTGGCTAGGACTTCCAATACAACATTAAATAGGAGTGGTGATAGAGGGTTTCCCTGTCTGGTTCCCCTTCATAAGGGGAATGCTTTGAGTCTTTCTCCATTAATAATAATGTTGGCTATTGGCTGTGCATATATGCCCTTTATTATTGTTGAAGAATTTCCCTTCTATCCCTGTTTTGCTGAGAACTCTGAATAGGAGCAGGCATTGTATTTTATCAAATGCCTTTTATGCATTGATTGATATGATCATACAGTTCTTTTGGTTTGTTTATGTGGTGGATTACATTGATTGTTTTTCTGATGTTGAACCATACTTGCATACCTGGTATGAATCCCATTTGGTCAGGATGTATTATTTTTTTGATATGTTGTTGGATTCTGTTGGCAAGGGTTTTGTTGAAGGTTTTTGCATCTATGTTCAGGAGGGATTATGGTCTGTAGTTTTCCTTTTTAGTGGTGTCTTTCCCTGTTTTGGTATTAGTGTTATGTTTGCTTCATCAAATGAATTTGGGAGTAGTCCATCTTTTTCTATGTTCTAGAAAAGCTTGAGTAGTACAAGTGTCAACTCTTCCCTGAATGTTTGGTAAAATTCTTCAATGAAGCCATTAGGGCCAGGATTTTTTCTTGTGGGAAGTTTTTCATGACTGTTCATTTTTTTTTCCCTTTGTTATGGGTCTGTTTAAGTATTCTATCTCTGAGTGGCATAGTTTAGGTAGGTCTTGTGATTTCAGAAAGTTGTCCATCTCTTCTGGGTTCTCAAATCTGTTGCAGTACAGTTCTTCATACTATTCTGCCAGTATCTTTTTTATTTCAGTTGGTTCTGTTGTGATGACATCCCTTTCGTTTACTATTCTTATAATTTGCATATCTTTCTTTTCTTCTGTTAGATTTGCCAAGGGTTTGTCAACTTTGTTCATCTTTTTGAAGAACCAGCTTCTTGTTTTGTTGATTTTCTCTATTGTTTTTTGTTTCATTTATTTCTGCTCTGATCTTTAGTGTTTCCTTACTTCTAGATACTGTAGGATTGTTTTGTTGTTCTTTTTCTAATTGTTGGAATTGTTGAGTTAGAGTGTTGATATTCTTTCCTCTTTACTGGTGTATGCATTTATTGCTATAAACTGACCTCTGAGTACTGCTTTCGTGTGTCCCATAGGTTTTGGTAAGATGCATCTTCATTCTTGTTTGTTTCTAGGAATTTTTTATTTCACCTTTTATTTCTTCTATTACCCAGTAGTTTTTTTAGCAGTGTATTGTTCAACATCCATATCTGATGTTTTTTTCCTATTATTAATTTCTAATTTTATAGCATTGTGGCCCAAGAAGGTGCTTTGTAGTATTTCAGTGTTTTTGAATTTATTGAGGCTTGTTTTATGTCCAAATGTAGGATCTATTCTGGAGAATGATCCATGTGCACTGGAGAAGAATGTGAATTGTGCTTTTGTTAGGTAGAATGCTCTGTATATGTTATGAGGTCAAGTTGGTTGATTGTATTGTTGAGTTCTTCTGTATCTTTGTTGAGTTTTTTTTCTAGTTGATCTGTCCCTCCTTGAAAATGGTGTATTAAAGTCTACTACTACTATTGTAGAGTTCTCTATTTTCCCTTTCAATTCAATAAATATTTGCTTCATGTATTTTGGAGCACTTTCATTGGGTACATAGATACTTATTATCGTAATGTCTTCTTGGTCAATTGACCCTTTCAGCAGCATATAGTGATCTTCTTTGACTCTTATGTTGTTTTACCTTAAAGTCTATTTTATCAGGAATTAATATTGCCACTCCTACTCTCTTTTGGTTACCATTGGCTTGGTATATTTTTTTCCACCCCTTAACTCTTAACTTGTTTTTATCTTTATGTCTAAAGTGGGTCCCTTGTAGGCAGTATATCAATGGGTCTTCTTTTCTTATTCAGTCTGCCACTCTCTTTCTCTTAATTGGTGCATTTGGTCTATTCACATTGAGTGTAATCAGTGATTGGTATGAACTGATTGCTGTCATTCTATTGTGTTTTTTTTGTCATGTTGTTGGAGTTTCCTAGGCCCATACACTTTTCTGTGCTGAATTCATTTGGTTGTCAAGTGTTTCCTCTCTTTTCTTCTTTATTGTTGGTTTTGTGTTTACTAAACCCATATGTTTTCCTTCCTTCTGGGTTTGCTTAGGGGGACTGATAATTTTCTCTGTGGTTACCCTGGAGTGAATTCCTGTCTCTACATTTTTGGAACAGTCTGTTCTATTGAAGATATTGTCCCATTTTCCTCTCCACTTGGAAGTTTTGTACCTAGAACTTTTATTCCCTCTATTTGGTTAGTTGCTGTTGTCATGTCCAGATTGACTCCTTTGTTTTTAGTGTACTACGTTTTATGGCCTTATTTTGAGCATCTATTTCTGATTTGGTTTTAGTGTTGATTGATGTCATGTGTCCTGATTTTGTTGTTCTCTGTTGTGGGCTCTCTATTAGAAGGACTTTCTTAAGCATTTCTTATAGTGTTGGTCTGGCTTTCACAAAATTTCTTATTTTCTGTTTGTCTGAGAGTGTCTTAATTTCACCCTCATATTTGATGGACAGTTTGGCTAGATATAGTATTCTTGGTTGGAAGTTCTTTTCCTTCAGTGTTTTATATACTGCGTCCCATTGCCTTCTTGCCTGCATGGTTTCTGGTGCATAATCAGAACTCAGACTAACTGTTTGATTATTATAAGTGATATTTCTTTTGTCCTGGGCAGCTCTCAAGATTGTTTCTTTGTCTTTGGTTTTGGAGAGTTTGATTATGAAATGCCTCAGTGTTTTTCTCTTGGAATCTATCCTGTATGGAGTTCTTTGAGTTTCTTGGACAAATATCTTTTCTTCCTTCATGATATGGGGGGAATTTTCTGTTAGCAAATCTTCCACACTTTTCTCAGTGTTTTTTTTTTTTTTTTTTTCCCCTCTCTCTCCTTGTTCTGGAATTCCAATGAGGTGTATGTTGTTTCTTTTCATATCATCCCATATAACTCTTAGGTTCTCTTCATTTCACTTAAATCTTTGTTCTGATTTTTCTTCATACAAACTGGTGTCAAGGGATTTATCTTCTAGTTGGGAAATGCATTCTTCAGCCAATTCTAGCCTATTCTTTTGTGCTTCCACTGTCATGTGTAATTCTGTAATTTTGGTATTCATCTTTTGGATTTCTAACTGCTGTTTTTGTTTGAGCTCTGATTGTCTATTAATCTTGTTATTTTGTTCTTGAATGGTTTTCCTGAATTCTTCCAGGGTACTGTCTGTGTTTTCCATGATTCTGTTTAGGGTTTCCTTAAGCTCTTGTTGTTGTTGTTGTAGTTATGTGCCGCCCAGTCAGACCTGACTCATAGCAACCCCTCCTTGGGTGTCTGAGGCAGTATCACTATGGAAGTAGATTGCCTCATCTTCCTTCTGAGGAGTGGCTGGTGGGTTTGAACTGCCAGCCTTCTGGTTAGCAGTCAGATGCCTTAGGCACTACACTACCAGAGCTCCCGTAGAGTTCTATAAATATACCTCCTCAATTCCTTCTCAGACAATTATATTGCCTCCTCTTCTTCCATTTTTAATGAAATTTTGTTTGGGATTTTATTTCTATTGTCTTTTCCTTTTTTTTTTCTTGTTTGTTTGATTTGAGGTTGCCTGTTGTTTCCTAGACATTTTGCAGTTGTTTTCTTTAACCGTTAGTTATGTATTGATTTATTTTGTCTTGATTTTATGATTTAATATTTTTGCAAAGGTGTAGCTGGTGTATTTTATTTTTTTGGTTATTAATTTAGGTGTGCTGGGTTGCTCTGCAGTTTTCTTCATGATGATGGCATCACTGTGTGGAATGTGGATACAGGTCTTTGTTCATCATGAAGGGGGTTTAGGATTCAAGCCAGTATGTATTGTTGTGGCTTAATATGGTTTTTCTACTGGATGAGGCAGGGGAGAGGCAGTGAAAGGAGGAAGAAAAGAGAGGGGGGAAAATAAAAAAAAAAAAGCTCCAAGTTGCCAGTAGCCATTTCCAGGGCTTTGAGTAGGCTGCTAATGATGACATTAATGACATTATACTGTTACTCACAGGCCCATAGCTCAAGTTCGGCAAAGACCCCAATGGTTAGAGTGCCGCCAGTTTACACCAGGTTCAAACAGCTGCAAAAATGCTGTACTCCAGGCTCCTTCATGCCAAAAAGCTGTCCTGGAATAGCTGCTCTGACCCATGCTGCAATTTTGTCCTGGGGCCCACGCACTTGCAGCATGCTTCCCTCTCTGCTCCCAATTGAGCACCTGGAACCAGAGGGGTCTCTGCTCCACTTCTCATAAATGCGGCCATCCCAGTGGTCCCACATTTACTGATAAAAGTGGGTGCTGAAGGTAGATCTGCAGAGTGACTGCAGCTCCTCTAGTGCATTCTTTCCACTGCCCCAGGGAACCCTCCAATGCCTCATCTTGCCAGCCAGTCAGTGTTCTGCAGTGCAGGTTTGCCTATTTTTATTTTTTCTGGCTGTTTACACTGCCTCTCCCTCCTTTCTAATCCTACTCCCCTGAGTCTGGCAATCTCTGACTTAATTAACTGTTCAGAGCACTAGAATCCCTGCTTCAAACTCTGCACCTAGTTTTTCAGGCACTAAGAGCTCTGCTGGTGTAGTACCTAAGGCATTTGACTGCTAACCAGAAGGCTGGCGGTTCAAACCCACCAGCCACTCTTCTGAAGAAAGGCTGTACAATCTACTTCTGTAGTGATACCACCTTGGAAACCCAAGGAGGGGTCACTATGAGTCAGATCCAACTCCATAGCAGTGAGTTTGCTTTGAGTGAAGATGCTAGAGGGAACTAATGTGTGGGCTACAGGTAAGATGCCATCTTCCTATCTCCCCAGAAGGTTTTATTCTTTTTAAATTTTTTTATTGTTAGTTGCTGTCAAGTCAGCTGCAACTCATGGCAATCTAATGTATACCAGAACAAAGCATTACCTGGTCCTGTGCAGTCTTTTTAATAGTGTCTGGGAATTAGCAAAACCCCTGGGAAAACATCATACATTCAAAGATCGTAGTACTGACAGGCCCAAATCATCTCTCCATGGAGTAGAGAATGACCCATGGTGGTGTAGTGCCTAAGGCATTTAACTGCTAATAAGTTCAAACCCATCAGACACTCTTCAGAAGGAAGATTGGGCAATCCACTTCTGTTGAGATAACACCTTGGAAACCCAAGGAGGGGTCACTATAAGTCAAATCGACTTGACAGCAGTGTGTGTGTGTGTGTGTGTGTATATATATATATATATATTTTTTTTTTTGAATAAACAATGATGTCTGGGTTATAGGTAGAAAAAATAGGAAGTTGCTCTGATATATAGTAATTATCAATTCATTCTGACTGCATATTTGATCAATTTCAGAAATTTCAAAAATTCAATAAATTTGATCAATTGTAGCACTCTGTAAAAAATCTTCAATTTCTTCATCTTTAGCATTAGTGGTTGGTGCATAAATTTTAATATTATTGTATTAATCAATCTTCCTTATAGGTGTATGGATATTATCCTATCACTAATAACATTGTACTTCAGTGTGTATCTTGAAATATTCTTTTTGATGATGAATGCAATGCCATTCTTCAATTTGTTGTTCCCGACATAGTAGAACATAAGACTGTCTGATTCAAAATGATGCATTGATAGTTAATTGTGATTGGAATGTGAAAGCTGGAAACAAAGAAGCATTGGTAATTGGAAAACATAGCCTTCATGATAGAAATGATGCTGGGGATTGAGTGACTTATTTTTTAACAACACAAATGAAGGCAATACGAATGGACTTTGCTGGATGGAATACACAGGAATCAAATTGGCTATATCTGTGGAAAAAGATGATGGAGAAGCTCAATATTATCAGTCAGGACAAGGCCAATGGCCAGTTGCAGAACAGATCATCAATTGCTCATACTCAAGTTCATACTGAAGCTGAAAAAAATTTAAACAAGTCCACAAGAGCCAAAGCACAACCTTGAACATATCTTGCCTGAAATTAGAGACCATTGCAAGAAAAGATCTGATGCACTGAACACTTGTGACCAGAGACCAGATGAGCTGTGGGATGACATCAAGGACATCATATATGAAAGCAAAAGTGTTGTTACAAACAGGGAAAGAAAGAAAAGACCAACATGGATGTCAGAAAAGACTCTGAAACTTGCCATTGAACACAGAGTAGCTAAAGTGAATGGAAGAAATGAAGTAATAGAGCCAAACAGAAGATTTCAAAGGGTAACTTCAGAGGACAGGTAAAGAATTATAATTAAATGCACAAAGACCTGGAATTAGAAAACCAAAAGGGAAGAAAAAGCTCAGCATTTTTCAAGTTGAAAGAGCTGGAAAAAAAAAAAAAAATTAAGGCTTGAGTTGCAAAATTGAAGGATTCTATGACCAAAATATTTAACGACGCAGGAAGAATTCAAAGAAGATAGAAGGAATACACAGAGTCACTGTACCAAAAAGATAAGAATGTTTTTCAACCACTTTGAGAGATAGCATATGATCAAGAATCAATAGCACTGAAGGAAGAAGTTTAAGCTGCACTGAATGCATTGTGAATAACTAGGCTTTAGAAATTGCCTAATACCAATTGAGATGCTTCAGCAAATGGATGATATGCTGGTAGTACTCACTTGTCTATGGCAAGAAATTTGAAAATCAGCTACCTGGCCATTTAACTGGAAGAAATCCATATATATGCCCATTTGAAAGATAGATGATCCAACAGAATGTGGAAGTTATCAAACAATACCATTAATATTACAAAGAAAATTTTGCTGAGATAATTTTAAAAAAAGCTGCAGCCATGCATTGATAAGGAACTGTCAAAAATTCAAGCTAGATTTAGAAGAGAACATGGAATGAGGGATAACATTGTTGATGTCAGATGGATCTTGGCTGAAAGCAAAGAATACCAGAAAGATGTTTACCTGAGTTTTATTGACTATGCAAAGGCATTTAACTGTGTGGATCATAATAAATTATGGCTAACATTGGGAAGAATGGGAATTCCTGAACACTTAACTGTGCTTATGAGGAACCTGTACATAGATTAAGAGGCAGTTGTTTAAATAGAACAAAGGAATACTGTGAGGTTTTAAATCAGAAAAAGTGTGCATCAGGGTTATATCTTTTCACCTTACTCAATCTGTATCCTGAGCAAATAATCCAAGAAGCTGGACTAAATGAAGAAGAATGTGGCATCGACATTGGAGAAAGACTCATTAACAATCTATGATATGCAGATAACACAGCTTTCCTTTCTGAAAGTGAAGAGGATTTGAAGCACTCACAGATGAAGATCAAAGACTACAGTCTTCAGTATGGATTACATGGTAACATAAAGAAAACAAAAATCCTCACAACTGGACCACTAAGCAACAACATGATAAATGGAGAAAAGACTGAAGTTGTCAAGGATTTCATTCTACTTGGATCCACAATTAATGCCAATGGAAGCAGCAATCAAGAAATCAAACAACATGTTGCATTGGGCAAAAGTGCTGCAAAAGTCTTATTTAAAGTGTTAAAGAGCAAAGATGTTACTTTGAGGACTGAGTTGGCACCTGACGCAAGCCATGGTATTTTCAATTACCTCATATGCATGTGGATGCTAGACAAAAAAAGGAAGACTGAAGAGGACGTTGAGTTGTGCCTTTGAATTATGTTGTTGGTAAAGAATATTGAATATTCTATGGACTGCCAGTACAACTCTGTCTTGGAGGAAGTACAAAACACTCGTTGGAAGCAAGGATGGCAACTGTGTCTCACTTACTTTGGACATGTTATCAGAAGGGACTAATTCCTGGAGAAGGACTTCATGTTCAGTAGAGTTTCATCAGAAAAGGGAAAGACCACAATAAGATAGATTGACACAATGGCTGCAGCAATGGGCTCAAACATACTATTATGAGGATGGCACAGGTCTAGGCAATATTTTTTTGTGTTATACATTTAGTTGCTATGAGATAGAGTTGACTCAGTGGCACCTAACAATTACAACTAAGGTAAGATGTGATGAAAGGACACAGCTGGCAAACAGGAAGTTCTATTAAATGTTTTTCAACCACTTCAAGAGGTAGCATATGATCAAGAATCAATAGTACTGAAGAGAGTTTAAGCTGCACTGAATTCATTGTGAAAAACTAGGCTTTAGGAATTGCCTAATACTAATTGAAATACTTAAACAAATGGATGAAATGCTGGTAGTACTCACTTGCCTATGGCAAGAAATTTGAAAATCAACTACCTAGCCATATAACTGGAAGAGATTCAGTTTGTGATCTAGTCACCCAGGAGAGTGGTGGCACTGGCTAGAATGGATGGTAGGAACCCTTTATGACTGCTCCACTTTGTGATGCTGACCTGAAACTATCTAGAATAGAGCCTGAGGCAGCAGTGCACTTCAAATGATAGGCAACCATCTCCTTTTCCTGAGAAAACTTAGTAAGCCATGAGGGATCACACCTTGTGAGGGGTTGGGTTCCTCTCTCTGTTATCCTTCTTTCTATAGGGAAATCAATTTCTACTGATATTCAATAAAAAGGAGACATAAATCTGGTAAGGGAAGACAAGGTCCAGCCCCCAGCAGAGACTGAATTTTGTTTTTTCTCTTCCACCTTCCATTTTACAAATCAATTCTGTTAGCTCAGAGAGGACCTGAGACGGGCACTTAGCAAAGAAGAAAATACCATCCTGGGGCCAGATAGGATTTAGAGTGGAGCTTGTGTTTCTATCAGAAGACCATAGATCAACTTTCTGTTTCCCAGCTGAAATTCCAAACTAAGTGGTTCAGTGGCTATGAACTAGAACATTAGAGGCATTCAAGAAACTCCAGAAGGACAGTCTTCCCCAACACCTGTTCATCAATTGCCTTTTCATCTTAGGTGTTTCTAGTGTAGACTTTACTCTGTGTTAGGGCCAATTTGGAGAGCAATACTGAGCCTCTGAAATCCCTTGTTCAGATGCCAGAGCCCTCCTTCTATCCTCAGGGAGTAGAATCTTACCTGTTAAAGCATCAAGTAATTGTAGATCTGAGATTCTATGCCTGTCTTCACCTGAGGACTACTACATTAAATACCAATTAAAGATCACATACAGAAAACTCTCCTTTATGTGAGGTTTACAAAGAAGGAAAAATAGGATTTTTTTTTTTTTTTAATCCCAAGTGAATATCATAGACTTTTAGTTCCAGACAAGATGGAGTAGATGCATTGCTGCCTACTAAATAAAGTTAAAAACCCTGGATGTCATATATAAAGCAAACATAATGTAAATCTGCTAGGTATCTCAGGACTTGAAGAACAAAACAGCCTTTAATTCTCTGGACTTTTTCTTTACTTCTTTATATCCCAGACTGGCTTCTGAAGAAGCTGAAAATCCAGAAATGCCTACAGATCTTTAAGGTGATGCAATAGTTCTGTGTCTTGATTCTGGTAATGATTATAAGAATTTACACATGTAATACAATGACATGGAACTAAACATACATATTGTACCAATGTCAGTTACCTCATTTTGATACTGTACTGTAATTTGTTGACCATTTGGGGAATTTGGGTGAAGACCTTACCAGAATTCTCAGTATTATTTTTGAAATTTCTGTGAGCCTATCAGTCCCTGGGTGGTACAAATGGTTTGTGCTCAACTACTAACCTAAAGGTAAGTGGTTTGAACCCACCCAGTGCTACTGTGGAAGAAAGGCTTAGTGATTTGCTTCTATAAAGATCATATAAAGATTATAGCCAGGAAAACTTTATGGAGCAGTTCTACTCTGTTACACATGGGGTCACCACCACTAGTTGGAATTGACTTGATAGCAAAGGATTTGGTTTTGGGTTTTGCGAGTGTACAAATTATTTCAAAATAAAAAGTTAACAAATACAAGAAAACAACAAAAAAATAAAATACTTTATGTTTAAAATACTGCCTTTTCATATTTATAAGTATAAAGTGGGAGTTCTGGTAGCATAGTGCCTAAGGTACTTGACTGCTAACCAGAAAGCTGGCGGTTCAAACCCACCAGCCACTCCTCAGAAGGAAGATGGGGCAATCTACTTCCATAGTGATACTGCCTCAGAAACCCAAGGAGGGATCGCTATGAGTTGGGTCCGACTTGACGGCATATAACAACAACAACAACTCAGACCTTCAATGTCATCAACATAGTTATTTCTATGTTTTGGTTCTTTAATTTAAAATAATACACATCCAACAGACTGAGGGAGAGTAATAATACCAATACTTTCATCAACAATGTGATTACCAAAAACAATTTAAGAATTATTTTGCAGTTCTTTCTGTCTTTGGGGTCTATTCTACTAGGGATGAACAGGTAATTATTATGCTTAGAATTATAGATTAAGTCTCTCTCTCAAATTACCATTGCTAATAAATGACAGAACAGGATTCAAATCTTGGTCTGTAGAATATTCTGGAAGATTTTGGAGTAATGCTGCTTCTCTGATCTTTTCCTCTCAGTTCAATTCTAAGAATCATTTAGAATATATTCTTTCTGGGGGCTATGTCACCAATTTATATACATCTATGTTCATTTTAATTTTTTTAAAGTTATATTTTATTGTGTTTTAGGTGAAAGTTTACACAGTACATTAGGTTCACCTTAACAATTTGTATACAAAATGTTCCATGCCATTCCATAGGTGACCATTTTTATAGTGGGTCAGCATTCTCATCATTTCCACTGTTTGTTCTGTTTCTACTGGTCTAGCTTCCTTTCCCCTTGCTTTCTCATCTTTGCTTTTGGGTAATTGTTGAACTTTTGGTCTCATATAGTTAATTGTTTAAGGAACTACATTACTCACGGGTGATACTGTTTATTTTATAATTCAATCTCTTATTTGGCTGAAATGCCATCTGCAAAGATAGCTTCAATTCCATATTCAAAGGTTTTTTTATTTTTTATTTCTTTAAAATTGTGCTTTGGGTGCAAATTTACAAGGCAAACCTGTTTTACATTCAACAGTTCATGCACATCTCATTTCACCATGCTGATTATTGTCCTCAACCATAAAAAAAAAAAAAAAAAACTCTCCTAAAAAAACAAAACCAAAAAACTCTCCTATCCTCTCCTCCCTGTGACTATCCCCTCCCTGTGCCCTTTGTATCTGTGCATTCCTGTCTGTCCAGCTTTTCCTCTATGTGAATGCTGCCCCTCTGATGTCTCATGACTGATTGATCCAAGGGTGCATGTTCCTAGAGTAGATGGGTTCATTGCCCTGGGGTAGGTGTTCTGCATATAGGTCTTTCTACTGTTGGTCTGAGAGCCAATCCACAGATGTGAGTCCATTTATAGGCCAAATGGTCAGAGTCTCGGGGGTTCCACCAGTCTCTTTCTGACCAGTAATTCTGGTCCCTTTTGTGTTTTTGAATTTTGTTCCATATTTTTCCTTCTACTTTATCCAGGATCTCCAGTTTTGATCCGTTCAAAGGGTATCTTAGGGCAATAGTCTTAAGTCTCTATTGTTCTAGTAAATCTGGTCTTTTTTAGGAATTTGAGTTTTGTTCTACATTGTCCTCCAATTCTATCTAGAACCTTCTATTATGTTTCTGGTCAGAATAGTTGGTAGTGTAGCCAGACACCATGCAGTTCTTCTGGTCTCAGGTTAGAAGACACTGTGTGTTTTGGTTACCTAGTGCCACTCTAAAAGAACATACCACAGGTAGAATTGTTTTAACAAACAGGAGTTCATTCTCTTACAGTTTTGTAGGCCAGAAGTCTGAGTTCAAAGTGCCAGGCTCTGGAGCTGGGTAAAAGGCTCTTGACCCTGGGCTTCAGCTCTGCTTCTTGCTCCTGGCCCACTGAAGTTGGAGGTTTTTCTTCATTCAGGCAGCTGCTGGCTGCTGAGGCTGACAAGCCCAAGGTCGACAAATAAAATGGCACAGTCCCAATAGTACCAAACCACACAGCAGGCCATTGATTCAAGTCCTGAAAAAGTCCCAAGACTGGCAGGGCAACATGGCAGGCTGCTGAACAATGACTCGGCTACATGCAGGGTTCAAGTGTGCCATATGCTGAAGACCTTCTTTGAAGCTGCTGCTTATACACTGGAAGCAACCCACATCTCTAAAGCAGCTACTCAGCTGCTCCAGTAGATTCAACCATGGAGTTAATTATCAACCTCACCATGGAGAATAACTATAACCAGCTGCCCACTCACTCAACCAGGTCCAGCCAAGTTAACATACAACCTTAACTACCACATTGTGGCTTGTGGAGGGTATTAGTCCCTTGGACTACTTTCTTCTTTGAACCTTTGGATTTCCTTCATTCTCTTTTGCTCCATAGAGTAGAGACCAATAGTTGTATCTAAGATGGCTAAGAAAACCAACGACTTAGTCATTGCAAATACCTTTTTTCAACAACACAAACAGTGGCTGTACATGTGGACTTCACAAGATGGAACACACAGGAATCAGATTGGCTACATCTGTGGCAAGAGACAATGGAAAAGCTCATTATCTTCAGCCAAAACCAGGTCAGGAGCTGATTGTGGAACAGACTATCAACTGCTCATACGCAAGTTCAACTTGAAGTTGAAGACAATTAAAACAAAAGTCCACAAGAGCCAAAATATGATCTTGAATATATCCCTCCTGAATTTAGAGACTGTCTAAAGAATAGATTTAATGCATTGAACACTAATGACCGAAAACCAGAATAACTGTAGGATGACATCAAGAACATCATCCATGAAGAAAGCAAGAGGTCACTAAAAAGACAAGAAAAGAAGAGAAGACTAAAATGGATGATGGAAGAGACTCTCAAACTTGCCCTTGAGTGGAGAGTAGCTAAAGCAAATGGAAGAAATGACAAGATCAAAGAGCTGAACTGAAGATTTCAAAGAGCAGTCAAGAAGACAAAGCCAATTATTATAATGAAATGTGCAAAAACCTGGAGTTAGAAAACCAAAAGGGAAGAACATGCTCAGCATTTCTCAAACTGAAAGAATTGAGGAAAAAATTTATGCCTTGAGTTGCAATATTGAAAGATTCTACGGGCAAAATATTGAATGATGCAGGAAACATCAAAAGAAGATGGAAGGAATACACAGAGTCA
>NW_006921729.1:7027161-7033634 GCF_000298275.1 Orycteropus afer afer
AAAGAATACCAGAAAGATGTTTACTTGTGTTTTATTGACTATGCAAAGGCATTTGATTGTGTGGATCATGACAAATTATGGATAACATTGAGGAGAATGGGAATTCCTGAACACTTGGTTGTACTCATGAGGAACCTGTACATTGACCAGGAAGCTGTCGTTTGAATGGAACAAGGAGACACTACATGGTTTAAAATCAACAAGGGAGTGCATCAGGGTTATATCCTTTCCCCATACTTATTCAATCTATATGCTGAGCAAATAATCTGAGAAGCTGGACTATATGAAGAAAAACGTGACATCAGGATTGGAGGAAGAATCATTAACAACACGAGATACACTGACAATACAACTTTGCTTGCTGAAAGTGAGGATGACTTGAGGCACTTACTGATGAAGATTGAAGAATACAGTCTGCAGCATGTATTACATCTCAATATAAAGAAAACAAAAGTCCTCACAACTGAACCAATAAGCAGCATCATGATAAATAGAGAAAAGACTGAGGTTGTCAAAGAATTCACACTGCTTGGTTCTCCAATCGATGCCAATGGAAGCAGCAGTCAGGACATTAGACGTGTAGCACTGGGCAGGTTGGCTGTGAAGGAACTCTTTCAAGTGCTAAGGAGCATGGATGTCTCCTTGAGGACTAAGGTGCACCTGAGAAAAGCCATGATCTTTTCAATCACCTCATATGCATGTGAGAGCTGGACAATGAATAAGGAAGACTGAAGAAGAGTTGACGCTTTTGAGTTGTGGTGCTGGCGAAGAATGCTGAAAGTACCATGGACTGCTAAAAGAACTAACCGATCTGTCCTGGAGGTAGTACAGCCGAAATGTTCCTTTGAAGCGAGAATGGCCAGACTTCGTCCCACCTACTTTGGTCATGTTGTCAGAAGGGACCATTCCCTGGAGAAGGATGTCATGCTTGGTAAGGTGGAGGGTCAACGGAATAGGGGAAGGTGTTCAACGAGATGGATTGACACGGTGGCTGTGACAATGGGCTCAAGTATAGCAAGGATCATGGAGCTGTCGCGGGCTTAGGTGGTGTTTCGTTCTGCTGTGTATGGGGTCGCTATGATTCAGAAATGACTCGAAGGCACCTAATGATGACAACAACAAGATGGCTGCTTGCAAGCTTTTAAGACTACAGACACTACTCACCGAACTAAGATGTAAAACATAGTTTTTGTGAACTCAAACCAAAAAAAAAAAAACAAACTCACTGCTCTCAAGTCAGATCTGACTCATAGTGACCCCTCCGTGGGTTTCTAAGGTGTTATCACTACAGAAGTAGATTGCGCAGTCTTCTTTCTGAGGAGGCACTGGTGGGTTTGAACCGCCAGCCTTCTGGTTAGCAAATGCCTTAGGCACTATGCCACCAGAGCTCCTCCCTTTTTTGAACTATGTTATGCCAATTGACTATGTCATTCCTGAGACCATGGTCCCAAGCCTTTTAACCCAGTAAACCAAACCCACGAGTTGTTTGGATATGTATAACTGTGCCCCCTTGTGCTATGTTAGATATGTGATATATGCACAGCACATACAAATGTGTATAGACGGTGGCACGTTCAGCTGCAAACCAAAAGGTGGCAATTCAAACTAGCAATTACTCTGCAGGAGAAAGATGAGGCAATATGCTGTAAAGATTCAAAACCTTAGAAACACTATGGAGTAGTTTTACAGAGTACCTACAGGGTACCTATGAATTTGAATTGACTTGATGGCAATGTTTTTTTTTTTTGGGGGGGGGTAGTTTATAGATACACCTACATATGTATGTGGATTTACTTGCATATGCTTTCCTGCACACATATATGCATTCATACCTAGCTATGTCACCATACACTTTCTTTTTTTCGGTTCTTTTTACTATTGTTGCAAAATTGTATATGTGATGCTATTGTATGTGCCGTCAAGTCAGACCTGACTCATGGCGACCCCTCTTTGGGTTTCCGAGGCAGTATCACTACAGAAGTAGATTGCCCCATCTTCCTTCCGAGGAGTGGCTGGTGGGTTTGAACTGCCAGCCTTCTGGTTAGCAGTCAAGTGCCTCAGGCACTATGCTAGCATTACTGAAATTGCCCTTTTTTCTCTTGGTCAAGTTGTTCTGACTTCACCTATATTTAGGATTGCTTTTCTCACCTCCCAAAGTAACAAGTGTCTACTATCTAAAATGTGATTTCCCCACTTTCTTCCCATCCCTGGTTACCATCAAATAACTTTGTTTTCTGTGTGTATATCTATTCTTGACTTTTAATAATAGTAGGACCATACAATAGTTTTCTTTTTGTGATTGGTTTATTTTGCTCAGCATAATGTCCTCCAGATTCATCCATATTAAAAGCTGTTTTGTGGATTCCTCATTATTCTCTATAGTAGTGAAGTATTCCATTGCATGTATGTACCACAGTTTGTGTATTCATTCATCTGTTGATGGGCACTTCAATTATTTCCATCTTTTTGCTGTTGTGAATTATGCTGCAATGAAGATAGGAGTGCATATGCCCATTTGTGTCACTGCTCTTGCTTGTATCTTTAGGAGAAATACTCAGTAGTGAGATTGCTGGATGAAAAGGTATTTCTATTTCTAGCTTTTTGAGGAAGTGTCATACCATTTTTCATAGTTGTATCATTTTACAATCCCACAAGCAATGTATAAGAGTTCCAATACCCCCACAACCTCAGCAGCATTTCTTTCTTTCTTTTCTTTTTTTTTTAATTTTTATTGTGATTTGGGCGAAAGTTTACAGAGCAAATTCATTTTCCATATAGCAGCTCATGTACACTTTGTCTCATGATATGACTGCAATCTCCTACAATGTAACAGCTCCCCTCCCACTTTCTCCACATAAGTTACCTCTTCCCTGTGTCCTTCCCTTCCGTACATTCCTGCCCCCCAAGCTGTCTCCCTGTGCATACACAGCCCTTCTATTCTCCCATGATTGATCTCTCCAAGGAGTGTGTCTACCTGATGTAAATATTCAGCTCATATGCCTGTCTTTGTTTGGCTGGAAGCCACAGGAGTGGGTTCAATTCCAGACCTGAAGGACAGCTAGGGGCTCACCAGCATTTCTTGTGTTCTGCTTTTTTTTTTTTTTAATCATTGGTATTTTTGCAGAGGTGAGATGGTAACTCAATGTGGTTTTGTAGTGCCTAAGGCATCTGACTGCTAACCAGAAGGCTGGTGTTGAAACCAAGCAGCCACTCCTCAGAAGGAATGTTAGGCAATCTACTTCCGTAGAGATACTGCCTCGGAAACCCAAGAAGGGTCGCTGATGAGTCGGATCTGACTCGATGGCAGTGAGTTTTTTTTTTTTTTTTTTATGGGGTAGCATAGTGTCTAAGGCACTTGACTGTTAACCAGAAGGCTGGCAGTTAAAACCCACCAGCCACTCCTCGGAAGGAAGATGGGGCAATCTACTTCCGTAGTGATACTGCCTTGGAAACCCGAGGAGGGGTTACTTGTGATTCGGGTCCGACTCGACGGTACATAACAACAACAACAACAATGATTTTGCGCGTTATTACATATATTTGTTGGACAACTGAATGTCCTCTTTAGTGAAGTGTCTATGTCCTTTGCCCATTTTTTATTGGATTGTTTATGTTTTTGTTGTTGAGTTAAGTTTTCTCCATATTTTAGAGATTAGACTCTTATCAGATATCACTGCCAAAGATATTTTCCCAGTCTGTAGTTTCTCTTTTTACTCTCTTACTAAAATCTTTTAATGAACGAACATAAGTATTCAATTTTTTTAAATTGGTGTTCACAATTTTTTTTAATTGTGATTTCAGTGAAAGTTTACAGAGTAAATCCATTTTCCATGCAGCAGATCATACACATTTTGTTTCATGGCATTGACTGCAATTCCCCACAATGTAACAGCTCTCTTCCCACTTCCTCCCTGTAGTTACCTCTTCCCTGTGTCCTTCCCTCCCATGTACTGCCTCCCCCCGCCCCCAAGTTATCTCCTTGTGCAAACACTGCCCTTCTGTTCTCCCATAGTTGATTGTACTAAGTAGTGTACCTACCTGGTGTAAATGTTCACTTTATGTGCCTGTCTATTGTTTGGCTGGAAGCCATGGGAGTGAGTTCAATTCCAGTCACTAAGGGTGAATAGAGGCCATAGTTGGGGGTTTCACCAGTCTCTATCAGACCAGTAAGCCTGATCTTTCTTATGATTTTGAGTTTTGTTCTACATTTTTCTCCCACTCTATCTGGGATCTCCTGCACTGATCCCTTTCCAAGTGGTTGACAGTGGTAGCCAGGTACCATCTAGTTTTGGTCTCATGGTCATGCATACTGAAGTTTGCATGGTCCTCTAGTCCCTTGGACTAGTAGTTTTCTTCATTTTTCTTTGCTCCAAACAAGGAGAGACCAATTGTTGCATCTAGATAGCTTCTTGAAAGCTTTTAGGACTTCAATCACTACTCACCAAAGTAGGATGTAGAATAATATTTTAGTGCAGTATGTTAATGGACATAAGTATTTAATTTTTACATGGTCCCAGTTACCTAATTTATCTTCTGTGACTTGTGCATTTTTAGTTTTGTTTGCTAGGTTATTTATGCTGAAAATTAGGTTCCCTAGTTTTGACCTTATCTTGTCTTCCTGGAACTTTATAGTTTTAGCTTTAACATTTAGACCTTGGATCCATTTTGAGTTAATTTTTGTGCATGGTGTGAGATATGGATCCTGCTGCATTTTTCTGCATATGAGTATCCAGTTTTCCCAGTTCTATTTGTTAAAGAGACTGGGGAATTGCCAAAGATCAACTGCCCACAGATGGATGGATTTACTTCTGGGTTCTCAATTCTATTCCATTGGTCTATGTGTCTGTCCTTTAACCAGTATCAGGCTGTTTTGATTACCATGACTGTATAGTAAATTTTCAGGTTGTGAAGTGTGAGGTCTCCTACTTTGTTGTTCTTCAACATTGCTGTAACTATTCAAGGCCTCCTTCCTTTCCATTTTTGTTGGAGATAAGTTTTTCCATTTCATTAAAGAATGTTGTTGGGATTTGGATAAGGACTGCATTATAGCTATAGACTGTTTTAGATACTATTGACGCCTTTGCAATGTTAAGTCTTTCAATCTAAGAACATGGAATATTTTTCAATTTATGTATATCTCTCTTAGTTTCTTGCAATAGTGTTTTGTAGCTTGTATAAGTCTTTTATGTCACTGGTTAGGTTTATTTCTAGGTATTTTATCCTTTTGGGGCTATTGTAAATGGTACTGTTTTCTTGATTTCATTTTCAGAGTCCTTGTTAGTGTGGAGGAAACTAACTGATTTTTGTGTATTGATCTTTTAGCCTACTACATTTCTGAATCCTTCTAATAGTTCTAGTAACTTTCCTGTGGAAGTTTTGGGATTTTCTATGTATAGGATCATGTCATCTGCAAATAAAGATAGTTCTACTTCTTCCTTTCCAATTTGGATATCTTTTATTTCCTTATTGCTCTAGCTAGGACTTCCAGCACAATATTGAAATAAGAGTGACAAAGGGCATCTGTATCTCATTTCTATTCTCAAGGGGAATGCTGTCAATCTCTCTCCATTGAGAGTATTACTGAGTAATGGTTTTGCAAAGGAGCACTGGTGGTATAGTGCTAAGGCACTGTTAACCAGAAGGTTGGCAGTTCAAACCCACCAGCCACTCTACGGAAAGAAAAGTGGGCAATCTACTTCCGTAAAGATTTACTGCCTCAGAAACCCAAAAGGGGCCACTATGAGTTGTAATCGACTTGATGGTAGTAATTTTGGTTTGTTTTTTGTTTTATTTGTTTTGCATATATATGTTGTGGAATTTCCTTTCTATTCCTGTTTTAGAGTTTTTATCAGGAAAGGGTGTTGGATTTTATCAAATACTTTTTTTTACAACAATTGAGATGATTATGTGATTCTTTCCCTTTGTTTTATTTTTGTGATGAATTACGTTCACTGATTTTCTAATGTTGCACATCTGGTATGAATCTCACTTGATTATGATTATTAATTTTTTGATATGATGTTGGATTCTGTTGGCTAGCATTTTGTTGAGAATTTTTGAGTGTATATTCATGAGAAATATTGATCTGTAATTTTTTTCTTTAGTGGTGTCTTTGACTGGCTTTGGTATCAGGGTTATGCCAGTTTCAAACAATGAATTAGGGAGTATTCCTTCCTTTTCTGTTTTGGAATAGTTTGAGTAGAATTGGTATCAGCCCTTCTCTGCATGTTTGGTAGAATTCTCCAGTGAAACCATCTGGGCTGGAAGTTGTTTTTTTTTTGGGGGGGGGGATTTTTTAAATGATCTGTTCAATTTCTTCTTTTGTTATGGGTCTGTTCTAATTTACTACTTCTATTTGTGTTAGTTTAGATAGGTAGTGTATTTCTAGAACTGTGTCCATTTCTTCTAGATTTTCAAATTTGTTGCAGTATAATTTTTTATAATATTCTGTTATGACCTTTATATATATATAT
>NW_006921729.1:7035124-7036573 GCF_000298275.1 Orycteropus afer afer
GATAAACCTTTCCTTAACTTTTACAATAACGGACTAATACAATATTTGTCCTTTTGTGATTGACTTATTTCACTCAGCATAATGCCCTCCAAGTTTGTGGACTTTTTTTTGATGTTATTTTTCTATATTTGTCTGAGTTGCAGGGTTAAGCTACTGATTTTGGCCCTTTCTTTTCTTATGTGTGCACTGATTGCTATAAATTCTCTGAGTATTGCTTTTGTTCTGTCCCAAAAGTTTTGGTATATTGTGTTTTCATTCTCATTTGAGTCTAAGAATTTTTAAAATTTTGTTTTTAATTTCTTCTATGACCCCCTCCTTGGGTTTCTGAGGCAATATCTCTATGGAAGTAGATTGCTCAGTCTTCCTTCCGAGGAGTAGCTGGTGGGTTTGAACTGCCAGCCTTCTGGTAGCAGTCAAATGCTTTAAGCACTGTACCACCAGAGCTCCCAATAGTTTTTTAAATAAGGTATTATTCAGTTTCCATACATTTAGTTTGTTTCCTTGTTCTTTCTGTTATTGATTTTCAGTTTTATAGCATTATGATAAGAGATGGAAGTAGACTGCCCAATCTTCCTTCCAAGGAATGGCTGGTGGGTTTGAACCACCAGCATTCTGGTTAGCAATCAAACGCCTTAGGTACTACACCATCAGAGCTCTCTATGATCAGAGAAGATGTTTTCTAATATTTTGTTGTGTTTGAAATTTTTGAGGCTTGCTTTTCGGCCTAAATTATGATCTATTCTGGAGAATGAGCCATCTGCATTGGAAAGAAGTGTGTACTGTGCTGTTGTCGGGTGGTGTGTTCTGTATATGTCTATGAAGTTTAGTTGATTGTGTTATTTAGATTTTCTGTATCTTTGTTGATGTTTTTTTCTTGTTGTTCTGTCCATCATCAAAAGTGGTGTGTTAAATTCTCCTACTACTATTGTTAACTATTTCTCTTTTCAATTCTATTAGAGTTTGTTTTATCTATTTTGGAGCTCTGTTATATGGTGTGTAAATATTTATTATAGTTATGTCCTCTTGGTGAATTGACCCTTTAATTATTATATGATGTCCTTTTCTGTCTCTTACAATGGATTTTCACTTAAAGTCTATTTTATCAGAGGTTATTATCACCTCTCCTGCTCTCTTTTGGTTACTATTTGCTTAATATGTTTTTGTCCCCCCCTATCCTTTGATGTTTAACTTATCTATGTCTTTGTGTCTAAGTGGTATCTCTTGTAGGTAACACATTGATCAATCATGTTTTTTTTTTTTTTTTTTACCCATTCTGCTGCTCTCTGTCTCTTGACTGGTGCGTTTAAACCATTTATATTCAGTGTGAGTATCAAGAGGTATGGATGTATTGCTGCCATTTTGGTATGTCTTTTTCTTTGTTATGTGGTGTTAACAGTTTCTTTGCTCCTCTTAATTTTCTGTGCTGAGTTTTTTTTTTTTTTTTTTTTT
>NW_006921729.1:7036673-7064269 GCF_000298275.1 Orycteropus afer afer
TTACCCATTCTGCTGCTCTCTGTCTCTTGACTGGTGCGTTTAAACCATTTATATTCAGTGTGAGTATCAAGAGGTATGGATGTATTGCTGCCATTCTAAAATTTTATTTTGTGGTTTACATTTTTAGTTAATTTTTGCTTGAGATATAAACTTTATCAAGTGAGTTTTTTTTTTTTTTTTTTTAATTTATGGATTTTATTTTCATATACTTCATTGTTGATTTTGTGTTTACAGAGTCTTTTTTATTTTATTCTTTATTTTGGTGAGTAGATTTATTAATTTTCTTCATGGTTAATCTAAAATTTACTCTTATCTTCCTAAGCTTAAAGTAGACCATTGTATCTTGATATCACCTTGACTTCCTCTCTGTATGGAAGTTCTATAACTATATAATTTATTCCCCCTTTTTATTTTAAAGTTGTTGTCATTTGTTTTTGTTGTTTGCCATCGAGTTGGATCCGACTCATAGTGACCCTGCCTTGGATTTCTGAGGTGGTATCACTATGGAAGTAGATTGCCCAACCTTCTGGTTCCTTGTTTTCAGTTTTATTTTAATTTTGAGAATTCTTTATCTGGGTTTGTATCTGGGTGATGCTGCCATGTGTCTTCATCTTGTTGTTGTCTGATGTTGTTGGTTCTCTGTTTGAAGGACTCCTTTAAATATTTCTTGGAAGGTTTGTCTGATTTTCACAAATTCCTTTAATTTCTGTTTATCTGGGAATGTCCTAATTTTCCCATTGTATTTGAAAGACAATTTTTCTGGATATGTATCTTGATTGGCAGTTCTTGTCTTACAGGGTTTTATATATGTCATCCCACTGCCTTCTTGCCTGCAAGCCAATAAATTAGCACTTAGTCTTATTGGTGCCCTTTTTGGGTGATATTTCATTTTGCATGAGCTGCTCTCAGTATTCTTTCTTTGTCTTTGTTTTGGAAAGTGTGATTATGATACGTCACGGTGACTTTCTTTTCCGTTCTATCCTGTATGAGGTTTGTTGAGCTTCTTGGATGGAAATGTTCTCATATTTTATATTAGGGAAGTTTTGTGCCAATAAATCTTCAAAAATTCTGTCTTTATTTTTTTCTTTCCCCCCTCTTCCTCTTCCTAATAGTGTCCCACATAACTTGCAGGCTTCATTTTTCTTCATTCTTGTTTTTTGCATTGCTCCTCAAAGAAATCAGTATCAAGGGATTTCTCCTCTATTTCACTTATTCTTCCATTGATTCAATTATAGTTCTATGTCCTTCCAATGAATTGTCTATTTCTGATATTTTATTGTTAATCTTCTGGATTTCTACTTATTGTTTTTGTATGGTTTCTCATTGTTCAATTACCTTTTCTTCCTCAGGAAGGTTTTCTGGCCTTTGTTTTGCTCACTTGTTTTAGCTCTCTTATCCTGTTTCTTCATATGTTTTGCTATTATCTGCTGCCAAGGCATTAAGGTGTTATTTATGTATTTATTTATTTATTGTATACATGCTTGTTTTTTGCTGATTTTTGTTTTGTTTTGATGTACCAGGAGCTTTGTTTCTTCTCTTTCTCTTTAGAATGGTATTCTTTCTTTGTATTATTTTAATTGTGGTTGTTTTGTGATTCTAGTCTATGTGTGAATTTGTTGGTGTCTGTTGGCTGGGTTTGATTTTCTCTCACTAGTGGGTATGGTGAGTCATACCCATATGAGAGTCTTCTGTGGTTAGGCTCTTATGCCTTCCCTAACCAAATTGAGTGGAGGTAAGAGAGCAGGTCCTTTCCCTGAAATTAAGTGACAACCATTGATGGTCAGAGTCCCTCCACAGCCCTTGTGGGACCATGGGGGTACTTCTGGTTGGTGTTATCAAGTAGTGCATTCTCTGGAGATCAGGGCAAGATGTCTCCATATTGGCTGTGAGAGAGTACTACCCAAATGGATGGGGTAGGCCTGCTGTACATACATGAATTGGCATCTCAGTAAGTGATGGAATATCAAGGAGTTTTAGTGCAAGTGCAGATGGCCTGCAGGAACTGTTTGGGTGTGGGATGTGTGACATTGCATCTGGACAGATGTTGGATGAGGGTATGAGGATCTCCTCCTGCTCATTATCTGGCAGAGGTGAAAATAGTGCCTGTCAGAATGTGACTGGTATTGCTGAAAAGGTGATGGGTCTGGCTGGCTGGTCACCAAGGCATTGGTGCAAGGAGTATGCTTGCTGGTTGCTGGGTTGGGCACTGTGTGTTCACACTGCTGGTGGCACAGGAACCACCAGACACTGGGAAGTCAGGACTATGTAGGAGTGGGCAGAGTGGGCATGAACCTCTGGTTACAGGTCCAATGGTTTAGGACTGTGCGCTGCAGATCAATTGCAGGGGGCACATTTCTGGTCACTGGGAGTGTAGGGGTGCAGAATGAGAGGATGTTCCCCAGTCTTTGGCATGGGTGCCACAGAACACCCTACACAGTGAAGCCAGTGATCAGGACCTGGCCCTAGCCAAATGCGAGGAGATGAAGTCTGTCCAGATTCTGGTCGGGTGAGGGATCTCTAGTCATTATTGCAAGGATCCTCCACTCTCCCAGTTCCACTCACCCAAATGATCAGGAACTGCTGCTGAGAGTAGTTCTGTCCCTATTTTCTGGCTCTTTCCCTTCTCTAGGGCTCTCACCAGGCTTCTTGCACATTCCCTCCTTAAATGCAGTCCATTTCTGCTTACTTTGCTTTATTCTGGGTTTGTCAACACAGTATCTCTGTCTCTTATTGAGGATTCCTTGAAGTTGCCTTCCTGTGTTCTTCACCTAGGAATGCTGCTCACTCTGTCTCAAAATGGCCAGGCTGTGCCAGGCTGGCTGGCTGATAGGGTGCCTATAGTCTGTAAGTCTCCTTTTTTGCTGTTTTCAGATTCTCCTTTGCTTTGTAGTTCAATCCAATTCTTTACCCTTCCATTTACTGTTCTGGGTCCCCAGGTTGTTATCTGTGTATGTTTCACTTTATTTCTTCGTTCTTTGCTGTAGGAGAATGGCATGGTATGTATGACTAAGCTGATATCTTGGGCCATTTCCTCATTTGTTTGACTTTTCTTTTGATTTTGGGAGTTTTTAAGAAATTTATTTAAAAATTATGTAAATTACTTGCATGATGTTAAGTGAAATCCTCAAAACTGGTTAAAAATTTGCTTTTCTTCCTTCTATCCCTCTGTCTATAGGTAATGATTTAAGAATTGTATGGTTTATCCTTCCATTGCATATATATATATTGTTCACATAGTCATGTTGTTGTAAGGTGCCAATTCATGTTGACCCTATCATGTGACAGAGGAGAATTGTCCCCTAGGGCTTTTTAGGTTGTAATCTTAATGGAAACAGATTGCTAGGTTTTTCTTCCACAGAACACCTGGGTGGTTTTGAACCGTCAATCTTTCTGTTAGCAGTCAAGGGCTTAACTGTTGCACCACCAGGGCTCTTTTCCTTCACTTTTTAGAAACTGTACAAACTTTACGCCATAGAAATGTTTATTTTGCTATTTATCCTGGCAACCAGTCCCTGATACTATATAGAGCTATTTCTCTTTTTACAGGTTCATCCACTATGTATCATATTTAACTCAATCATTCTCCTTTTAGTGGGTATTTGGATTGTTCTCAGTTTTCTATTAAAAATAAGGGAATAGTGGATAACTATGTGCATATATCTTTTCACATTTTTGCCAGTGTACCTTTGGGATACAAGTGGGAATGCTAGTTCAAGCAGTAATTTTTATAGATATACAGATTGTTTTTTATTTATTAAAAAAGAAAACACAATAAAACACTAAAGTGAAATTCAGAATACCAATTTTGTGTGATGACCATGAATGTTAGTCCCTTGGTTCTTCTTCAAGTGGTGGAAGGCTCTTTATGGTGAGGACTATGAGGATGGTCACTTGGAGATTTGGAGGGTGAGCCATCAGTCTATCCCCCCAGCCCTGGTACAGTCTCTGGGCAACAAACTAAATCAGGAATTCTGGTGAATTCTATTGGTGGTGCTGAGCAGAATAACATTATCCCTGGGACTTGCTCTGCTCTCTAATCCACCTTTGAAGTATCAGCACTGTCTGTGCACTGACCACTATTCAACTCTTAAGGTGGCAAGTGCTTCTGTATCCCAGGCATCATGTCCATTTAATACATCTACTGTAGGAAGAGGTGTTATTAGTAAAGTTGAGAAAACGAGATTCAGAAAGATCAAGTCTATCTCAAAGTGTTAGAGCTAATAAATGATGGAGCAGGATTCAAATCTTAGCCTGTAGAATATTCTGGAAGATACTGAAGTAAAGATGCTTCTCTGATCTTTGTCTCTCAAAAAATTATCCCAAGTCAATAAGGAACAAGAAAACTTAGAAACTATGAAATATCTGGAATCTGGAATCACAAGACACCAAGACAGAAAGGAGGAAGGAATGATACATGGCTTAGCCAAGAGGAACAAGCAAAATGGAGCAGTTCTGAGGTGTGTGTGCATGTGTGTATGTACTTACTTTGTTTTCTTACATTTTGTCATACATAATATAGGAAAGGCTCAGATATGGGAAGCCTAAGGAGTGGGATGAGATAGGGCACTGGAGACAGGAACTATTTTGGAATTCATCCATGTAAGGAGCAGTTACATATTAGATTCCCATCTTTCTGCAGGAATTCAGAATTTATTCTTTGTAGAAAGTGAATCAGATGATGAGATAATATGGAAGGGAAAAGAGCTAATGTCTTGATTTACCATACAGGAAATCAATAGGTGATATTTAAAATGGATAAATCTAGAAATAATAGCAAATACATGTTATTTGGAATCATAGAGATAAAGCCCAGAAAAATAAAAACCATTAAAAATGACTGCCTAAACAAAAATAAATGTTAAAATAGGGAGTAGATGAAACAAGAATGGTCAAATGTCAATAAATATTGAAGCCAGGTAATGGGTACATGGGGAATGCATCATCTCATTCTCTCTACTTTTGAATCTGCTTGATAATTTTCATAATTAAAAAGTAAAAAAGAAAAAAAAAGAAAGAACCAAAACTAAGCACTACTTGACTTTTAAGGGAGATCTGGTGGCGTAGTGCCTAAGGCACTTGAGTATTAACCAGAAGGCTGGTGGATCAAACCCACCAGCCACTCCTCAGAAGGAAGGTTGGGCAATCTACTTCCATAGTGATACCCCCTCGGAAACCCAAGGAGGGGTTACTATGAGTCAGATCCAACTCATGGAAGTGAGTTTGATTTTTTTTTTTTTTTTTAAATTTTTAAAGCTATTTACAAGGAATACTTTGATGGCAAAGCAACAATCAACCCTGTTTGTTCAATCCAAAGTCTGTGCTTTCAAGCTTGTAAGCTAAGCAAGGCAGCTTCAGATGGTGAAGGAAGTCTGAGTTTAATCCTATAGGGTCTTAGGAAAGTCATGCAGTTTCTCTGGGCTTCAGATTCCTTATGTAAAATAAGAAGTTTGGGCTAACACCAAATTCTGTCATATTTGAACTTAGCAGGGATGGAATAGATGATGAGAATGGAATGGGGGAAGGTGGGTGGGAGGGGTGATTCTGTGAGAAAATAATAGTTATAAAAAATGAAAATTTGCGGCTGTCAGAGAATCTTAAATTAAGGATTGCTTCCAATTTTACTTATTTTCTTCTCCAATGCTTTGTAATCCTCTTCAGCCAATTTAGAAAATGCCCCTCTATGCTCTGGGGAGGATTATATTTCAGTAGCAGCAACATTTGATTATATGGAGGAGCTTAGCGGAGACCAGTGAACACCACCAGTGACAGTGACTAATGAAAGAGCACGGCCAACAGCGTGTGAATGTGGATGAGTGTTGTGTGGCTGTGCTTAAATCGAAGGGTCCAATTTGGTCTGCTGAACAAACATATTTATGGAGGCTTATTGAACACAAAATTAATTTAGGAGACATTAATCTAAAGTGAACTCGACTGACAGCAACAGTGGTATGTTGGCTGTGGTGTTTAATGGAAGACAGAATTAAAAAAATGAGCTAGCTCTGCCATAGCCTTGCCTTTGTTGAGAAAATATAAGTATCCCCAGTGCTTTTATCCATTTTCTTGAACAATATAGCCTCTAAATAGACCAAGAGAGCATCATAGATTCCTGAAGCTTACATAATCTAAGAGATGAGTGTCCCCAAGTCATGTCGGCTTCAGGATGAGATGCCATCTGCCCATTGGCAAGTCTCCTCTTCCTGCTTTTGTTTTCTTTGTACCAAAGCTGTTAGTTCCCTATGGATGCCTTAACAAAGTACCACAAACTATTGTTGTTATTTGCCATTGAGTCAGACCTGACTCATAGCAACCCCTCCTTGGGTTTCTGAGGTGGTATCACTACAGAAGTAAATTGCCCAACTTTCCTTTTGAGGAGTGGCTGGTAGGTTTGAACCATTAGCCTTCTGGTTAGCAGTCAAGTGCCTTAGGCACTACACTACCAGGTGGCTTAAAATGACTAGATGGCTCCTAATTCTGGAGGCCAGAAGTCTGAATTTAGGGTATTGGCTGGTCCATACTCTCTCTGAAGACTCTAGGAGAAAATCCTTCCTTGTCTCTTCAGCTTTCAATAGCCCCAGGCATTCCTTGGTTTGTCACAGTACAACTCCAATGTCTGCCTTTATCTTCACATGGCCATCTTCCCTCTACATGTCTCCTTTTCTAAATAAGGGCACCAATTTATATTAGATTAGGGTCCACTTCACTCTAGCATGATCTCATGCTAAACGATTACATCTGTAAAGACACTATTTTCAAATAAAGTTACATTCAGGTATTGGGGGTTATTTTATACTTCTCAATTCACATTTACACTTGAGTATAGACTTATCTCAATCCCTACCATAGACAAAGTGAGAGGACTTTGACAGTTTGGGGATTTAGACTGGCATCAAGGGTTTTCTATTTGAGGAATTTAGGTTAGTTATAAGAAAGGGTCTTTTGAGTGCATCTAGAGCTGCTACCTGCTTCCTAGGTTACAGAGAAAGGTCTAGGGGCACCCTTTACCTGAGTTTATTTATTAAATAAGAGAAACTTTTTTTTATTAGGCTATCAGAAAATTCCTAGTTAATGAATTTCTTGGGGGAATTTTATATAGTTAAAATGTGAACAGATTACAACTACAAACTAATTGTACAAATGTCCTAGGTTACTATTAACAAAGGAAGAACCATGCTTCTCAAAGGACTAATAATGGCCTAGGACAATTTTAGACCTCTTAAGATTAAATATCCACCACTCATCTGTCAGTTTGTAGTACTGTGGTGGTTTGTGTGTTGCTGTGAGGATAGAAGCTATGTGACCAGTATTTCAAGTTCTACCAGGGTCACCCATGGTGGACAGATTTCAGCAGAGTCCAGACTAAGACAGACTAAGAAGAAGGATAGGAACATCCACTTTTGAAAAACTTGGCCACTAAAAACCTTATGAATAGAAAGACAGAGACAAGGTGGCATCCTGCTAATATATCCCACCAAGTCCCTCTACAATGAGATCTGAAAATCTTAGTGAAACAGATACAAACAATGATCCTGGAATTCTGAGCATCAAATGAGAGGATAAAGAATTGGACTGAGTGCCTAACTGGAAAGGGAAATGGAGGGAGATTAGTACTGGGGGGAGAGAAGAGGCCAGATCGTCTGAAGGAAGGTCATCTTGAATAGGAACGCAGATGCTGACAGGGAGAAAAAAATAAAACAAAACAACAAACTTCATAGAATCTACACAACAATAATGACACAGTGTAGACAGATCAGGAGGAATTCAAGCTTGACCACTCCCCCTTTTCCTTTTTTTTTCTACATATTTTTTATCTTTTACTTTTATTCCATGTTTTTCCTTTTCTTCTTCTCCTTTTTTCTTTTCTCATTCCACCCAACAGGAGGTCATTAACTTTCCACTACTCAGCCATTTCTATTGCACTGACCATCTCACCCAGTTGATGAGCACCACTATCAACTCCTACACCACTGGATCAACAACAGACAGTGAACAACACCCATTCTTCCTAACTGGAGCTCCACTTCAAGTCAGACCTGTACCTATATTTATATCAATTATTCCACCAATTTGGAGATAGCTGGGGAGTGCTTCACTGCTGCTAAGTTAGCAACCAAAGAAGGATACCTGCCGTACTCATCTGGATATATTGAAACAACCCAACATATACAGAGGAAAACAACAAGTTCAGAATGTCTCAGAAACAACAAAAAATGAAACTTCATTTCAAACAAAGAAACAGGACAAGATAGCGGAAGCAAGTGACCAAAATAAAGAGCTGGGAAATCTCCCTGAGGAAGAACAGGTAATGAACTACCTGAGAAGGAATTCCTTCTCGGGCAGTTCTATTACCTGTATAGAGAGGTATACATATACCTAGGAGCTCAAGGAAACCACAAACAGAAGCAAGGAAAAGACAGACAATGTCCTTGAAGAATTCCAGAAAATCATATGAGAACAAAATGAGAAAATAAATAGATAATTAGATATCTATAAGATGAGCACTAAAATTACAGAGATAGATAACACATTGGAAGGACAAAAGAGTAAAAATGAACTGGCTTAAGAACACATATCCCAGCAAAAAGACAAATCCTTTGACACCACCTTGTATGAAGAAAAATCAGAAAAGAGAATGAAGAGAAATGAAGAAAACCTAAGAATTACATGGATGATACCAAAAGAAATAGCATATGCCTCATTGGAATTCCAGAACAAGAGGAGGCAAACAAAACAAAACAAAAACCTACAGAGAAAACAGTTGAGGACTTACTAGCAGGAAGTTTCCCTGATATTAAGAAAGAGAAAAAGATATCCACCCAAGAAGCTCAACAAATCCCATATAGGACAGACCCCAAGAGAAGGTCATCAAGACATATCATAATCAAACTTTCCAAAACCAAAGACAAAGAATCTTGAGAGCAGCTCAGGAAAAATGAAATATTACCTACAAAAGGCAACCAATAAGACTAAACTCTGATTTCTCAGCAGAAACCATGCAGGTAAGAAAGAAGGCAATTAGATTTGTCTTCTAGCTGGGATACATGTTCTTAAGTAAGTTTTTTCAGTTTCCAAGGCTGTAAATATTTATGGAAGCAGATTGCCTCATCTTTCTTCCATGGAGAGGCTGGTGGGTTCGAATAACTGACCTTTTAGTTAGCATCCAAATGCCCTACCACTATACCACCAGAGCTCCTTAAGCCACTGACATCAAGTCAATTCCAACTCATAGTGACTCCCATGGGGAATCAGAGGTAGTAAATCTTTACAGAAGTAGATTGCCCTGTCTTTCTTCTGCAGAGTGATTGGTGGGTTCGAACTGCCAACTTTTGGTTAATAGTCAAATGCCTTAGGCATTGTGCCACCAGAACTCCTTATGTGCACCAAAAGACTTCTCCAAAAGAGTCAAAATAGAACCTATAGGTTGGGAAAAAATATTTGGAAATGACATATCTGACAAAAGACTTATCTTTAAAATTTGTAGAAAATTACAACACCTCAACATTAAAAGGACAACAATCCAATTAAAAAATGGACAAATGACATGAACAATACTTCACCAAAGAAGATATTCAGACAGCCAACAAACACATGAAGAAATGTTTGTGATCATTAGCCATCAGATAGGTGCAAATCAAAACAACAGCAATAATAGCAAAGTTCAACAAGACAGAAAACAACAAGAGCTGGTGAGAGTGTGGAGAGATTGGAACTGTCATACATTGCTGGTGGGACTGTAAAATGGTACAACCACTATGAAAAATGGTATGATGCTTTCTTAAATAGTTGGAAATAGAAATATCATTTGATGCAGTGATTTCACTACTAGGAATACATCTTAAAGAGGTGAGATCTGGAACACAAATAGATACATGCATACCCATGTCCATCACAGCACTGAGATGGAAACAACCTAAGTGCCCATCAACAGATGAATGGATAAACAAACTATGGTACATACACACAATGGAGTATTATGCAATGTTAAAGAATAATGAAGAATCAGCGAATCATCTTATAATGTGGATGAACTTGGAGGACATTACACTGAGTGAAATAAGGCAATCACAGAAAGACAGATATTGTATGAGTCAATTATTGTAAAAAGTTAAAGAAAGGTTTACACAGGGAAGTAAATTTTCTTTGTTGGTTACCAGGGATGGGATGGGAGGAGAGGGCAGGGAAAATACATGGATAAGTAAAAGACAGGTTTGATATGAATGAAGGGAAAAGTAATACAACAAAAGCATGTGACTAGTACAGTATCACTGAGGAAAAGGAGGACACAGAGAGATGTATAAGAGGTATATACAATAAAGGCAAATACTATTGCATACACAATACTGCATTATCAGTAATAGCAAACACTAATCTACAGGTGAACACATAGGTATATAGGCAAGATGATCAGGTATGGATAGGCAAATGGCATATATCCATGACCATATATGGGTCTGGCCAACAATATTCCTACATATGTGTTTGTATGTGCTATAAAAATGTTCATATGCAGTTTAAACGTAACAGGAGGCAAAGTTAGGATAACTTCTTAGCCACAAATAAGCACCTTGAGGGATTGAGTCACTGGGTCTGAGGGCTCAGGACCATGGTTGTGGGGGACATCAAGCTCAATTGACACAACATGGTATACGAAAATATTGTTCTACATCTTACTTAGGTGAGTAGTGACTGGGGTCTTACAAGTTTGTGAATGGCCATCTAAGTGGCAACTATTGGTCTCTCCTCATCTGGAGCAAAGAAGAGTGAAGAAAATCAAAGATGGCATGGCAACGTTAGTCCAAAGGACAAAGGGAATGAGAACCTCAGCCTATATGACTCTTTAACCAGAAGAACTACACTGTGGCCAGCTACAAATGCCAACCACTTGTAAAGAGATCACAACTGGAGATACTGTATAGAGTGGGAGAAAAATGTGGAACAAAACATAAAATCATACAAAAGACCAAGCTTACTGGTCTGATAGAGACTGGTGAAACCCCTGAGATGATTGCTTTGAGTTGCCCTTCAGGCCTGGAATTGAACTTACTCCCATGACTTACCTCTCAGCCAAACAATAGACAGGCCTATGAGCTGAACACCTACACCAGGGAGATGCACTCATTAGAACAATCAACCATGGTAGTCAGCAGGGCCATATATATATTTAGTTGTGATTTGGGTGAAAATTTACAGAGAAAATTCACTTTTCCATACAGCAGTTAACATACACTTTGTCTCATGACATTGACTACAATTTACAACAATGTAACAGCTCCCCTCCCACTTCCTCCCGATAGTTACCTCTTCCCTGTGTCCATAGCAGGGCAATATTTGCAGAGGAAGAAAGGTAGGGAGGCAGGAATGCATAGGCAAGAAGTACACAGGGAAAGGGTAACCACAGGGAGAAAATGGAAGTGAGCTGTTACACTGTGGAGAATGTAACCTGTGTCACAAAATGTATATGAACTATTCAATATAAAATGAATCTGCCTTATAAAATTTCACCTACATTACAATAAAAAGTCAAAAAAAAAAAGAAAACCTTATGAACCTTCTTGCGTGAAACATTGTCTTATACATTATTGGGAAACTTTATGAATAGCAGTGAAATATTGTTTGATATAGTGCTGGGACATAAGCCTCTCAGGTTGGAAGGCACTCAAAACATGACTGGGAAAGAGCTGTCTCCTCAAAGCAGTCGACCTTAATGATGCATATAGAGTAAAGCTTTTGGGACCTTCATCTGGTGATGGAGCATGACTCAAAATGAGAAGAAACAGATGCAAACATTCATTAATAATCAGAACATGGAATGTACAAAGTTTGAATCTAGGAAAATGGAAATTTGTCAAAAATGAAATGAAACACATAAAAATCAATATCCTAGGCATTAATGAGCTGAAATGGACTGGTATTGGCCATTTTGAATCAGGCAATCATACGGTCTACTATGCCAGAATGATACATTGAAGAGGAATGGTATCACATTCATCAAGAAAAGGAACATTTCAAGATCTATCCTGAAGTACAATGCTGTCAGTGATAGGATAATATCTATATGCCTACAAGGAAGACCAGTTAATACTAATATTATTGAAATTTATGCACTGACTGTTAAAGCCAGAGATGAAGAAATTGAAGATTTTTACCAACTTCTGCAGTCTGAAATTGACCAAACATGCAATCAAGATGTATTGATAATTATTGGTGTTTGGGATGTGAAAGTTGGAAACAAGATGCATTGGTAGTTGGAAAATATGGCCTTGGTGTTAGAAATGACACCAAAGATCACATGATAGAATTTTGCAAGACTAATGACTTATTAATTGCAGATACCTTTTTCCAACAACATAAACAACATTTCTACACATGGACCTCACCAGATGGAATACATAGGAATCAAACTGACTATATCTGTGGAAAGAGGTCACAGAGAAGCTCAGAATCATCAGTCAAAACAAGGCCAGGGGCTGACTGTGGAATAGACTATTAATTGCTCATATGCAATCTCAAGTTGAAGCTGCAGAAAATTAAAATAAGTCTACAAGAGCCAAAATACAACCTTTATTATATCCCACCTAGATTTAGAGACCATCTGCAGAAAGATTTCATGCATCAAACACCAATGACCAAAGATCAGACAAGTTGTGCGATGGCATCTAGAACATCACATATGACAAAAGCAAAAAGTCATTAAAAAGACAAGAAAGGAAGAAAAGACCAAAGTGGATGTCAGATGAGACTCTGAAACTTGCTCTTAAAGGGAGAGTAGCTAAAGCGAATGGAACAAGTTATAAAAAAGCTGAACAGAGGATATTAAAGGACAGCCCAGGAAGACAAAGTAAAGTATTACAATGAAATGTACAAATACTTGGAGCTAGAAAACCAAAAGGGAAGAACATGCTCAGCATTTCTCAAGCTGAAAGAGCTGAAGAAAAAATTCAAGCCTCAAATTGCAATATTGAAGGATTCTGTGGGCAAATATTGAATGATGCAGGAAACATCAAAAGAAGATGGAAGGAATACAGAGTCATTGACCCAAAAAGAATCGCTGATGTTCAGCCATTTCAGGTGGTAGCATATGATTGTGTTAGACTGGGTTCTCTAGAGAAACAAAATCAGTAAAGCTTATATATATATATATATATATATAGAGAGAGAGAGAGAGAAATTTATCTTAGGAAAATGGCTCACACATTTATACAAGCTGGCAAGTCCAAAGTTCCTGGATCAAACGTCAAGCTGGACGCTTTTCCACGTCAAGCTGGAGGCTTTTCCCGACTCTTGCAGCCACAGGTGAGGAGCTCAGAGCTGGCAGGCAGTACACCGGCTGTTGACTCCAATGAATGACAAATCCAAGATCTCCAGGCCGAATGGTGGATTGTTTACTCACGGACAGTTGTAGGCAGCACAACAGAATCTTGATCCACAGAAGAATGTCTCCTCTCCCAGGATGTCCACAGATACACTGGAAGCAGGCCACACCCCTAAGGAAACTCCCTTTCAATAGCTTGGCCACTCAGAACATAGTCATCTGATCCCATTATGGGACAACAGCTCAAACCACACAGAATTGTGGTCCAGCCAAGTTGACACACAGTTCCAACTATCACAATGATCAAGGACCTGTGGTATTGAAGGAAGAAGTCCAAGCTTCCCTGAAGGTACTGGTGAAAATAAAAGTTCTAGGAATTGATAGAATACCCATTGAGATGTTTCAACAAATAGATGCAGCACTGGAGGCACTTACTTGTTTATGCCAAGAAATTTGGAAGACAGCTACCTGGCCAACCACCAGGAAGAGGTACATATTTGTGCCTATTCCAAGGAAAGGTAATCCATCAGAATGTGGAAATTATCAGACAGTATCATTAATGTCACATGCAAGTAAAATTTTGCTGAAGATAATTAAAAAAATGGTGCAGCAGTATATTGATAGGGAACTTGGAGAAATTCATGCTGGATTCAGAAGAGGATGTGGATTGAGGAGTATCATTGCTGATGTCAGATGGATCTTGGCTGGAATAAAAGAATATCAGAAAGTTGTTTACTTGTATTTTATTGACTATGCAAATGCCTGCATGGATCATAAAAAAGTATGGATAACATGGCAAAGAATGGGAATTCCAGAACCCTTAATTGTGCTCATGAGGAACCTGTACATAGACCAAGAAGCTGTTGTTCGAACAGAAAAAAGGGACATGGCATGCTCTAAAATTAGGAACTGTGCATCAGGATTGTATCCTTTTACCAAACTTATTCAATCTGTACGCTGAGCAAATAATCCAAGAAGCTTTATTATATGAGGAAGAACGCAGCATCAGGATTGGAGATAGACTCATTAATAACCTGTGATACGCAGATGACACAACCTTGCTTGCTGAAAGTAAAGATGACTTGAAGCATTTACTGATGAAGATCAAAGACTACATTGTACACTATGGATTACACCTCAACATAAAGAAAACAAAACTCATCACAGCTGGTCCAATAAGCAATATCACAATAAATGGAAGAAAGATCGAGATTGTCAGGGATTCATTTTACTTGGATCCACAATCAACATCCATGGAAGCAGCAGTCAAGAAATCAAAGGTTGTATTGCACTTGGCAAATTGGCTGCAAAAGATCACTTTAAAGTGTTAAGGCACAAAGATGTTACTTTGAAGATTAAGGTGGTCCTGACACAAGCCATCGTATTTTCAATTGCCTCATATGCATGTGAAAGCTGGACAATGAATAAAGAAGACTGAAGATTTGATGCTCTTGAATTGTGGTGTTGGCAAAGAATACTGAATATACCATGGACTGAGAATAAAATGAACATATATGTCCTGAAAGAAATGCAGCTGGCAAGCTCTCTGGAAGCGTGAATGGCCAGACTTTGTTTCATTTACTTTGGTTATGTTATCAGAAGGGACCAGTCCCTGAAGAAGGCTATCATGCTTGTTAAAGTAGAGCACAGTTCTATTCTGTTACATGTGGGGTCACCATGAATTGAAAGTGACTAGACAGTAACTGATATCTTGGTTTATAACCCTAAAGGTTGGGATCATGCCTACTTCCCCAGCTTTCTGTTTAAGAAGTAAATGCCCTTGTCTTGCACCTAAGCTGCATTCTTAAGCTTTTATTTATTTATTTTTTTAAAAATTTTGTTCCAGATTTTTCCTCCTACTCTATCCAGGATCTCCAGATTTGATCTTTTCCTGAGTGGTTGGCATTGGTAGCCGGGCACCATCTAGTTCTTCTGGTCTCAAGGGCCATCGTGTCCTAGGGCTGATTGCTTTCAAAGATTTTTATTTTTTAACTTCTCTTCTCAGCCCAATATTTGCTTTGGTTGGTACCATCCCAATGATCAATGAGACATGAAGTATGTTCAGAACAGTATGCTCCCTGGGCCACACCTACCACTGCTGCCCCACTTTTCAGTCAGTCTAAGATCCTCCCTCAACACCCTCAGGCCTTGTCTGGTGTTCCTAGACCTTCCAAAGGGAAGGTGAAAGGAAGCCTCAGACCAAATCAACTGTCAAAAATGCATCAATCTGTGATCACATCTCTGTCAGAAGACTGCTATCCTAGCTCTTATATTTGGAGTTTTGATAAAGTAGAACAAAACTCATTTCATCATTCATTCATGCACTGAAGTACCAAATACTGGGTTCTTATCCAGACATTGAATCAGTTGCTAGAGATACAATATGCACAGACACTTGAACACTCAGTCCCTTCTGAACAGCAAAAAGTTGATGTGTGAAAACAGATGTGTAAATAAACATTTGTGGAACAGTACATGGAGGATGATAATAAAGGTATGCCACTGAGAAGCTCTCCCACATCCTTGTCCCACTTTATTAATGAAAAGGTATTTTAGGCAAGTGGCTATATCCACTATTAACCCACTAATCTCCCCTCTGGGTTTTAGTTCCTGTTTTCTTCTAATCTGAAGAATGCCTTCATTTATTTGTCTCTTTATCATTTATTCATCATCCTTCATTTGTTTACTCAACAAACATTAAATACCTACTGAGTACCAGGCACTATCACCATTCTCATGAATATGAATATGAGTTCCTGTTTTAAGAATCCATTAGAAGACAAGTAGAAAGATCCTTAGAATACAGTGTGACAATGCACCATTACAGGCGGAAGGAAGGTTGGGCAATCCTACTACTTCCGTAGTGATACTGCCTCAGAAACCCAAGGAGGGGTTGCTATGAGTTGGAGCCGACTCGATGGCAAACAACAACAACAACAACACATAGGAGAGGGCCTGGTGATATAATATTCAAAGATTATGGAATTATGGAAGGTTAGAAATCTACTGGGGCTATCAGGTAGAGTCTAAAACTCTGGACCTATCCCTTTTTTTTTTTTTTTATGGTGACTCACTGGGAGAGTTGGGGTAGGGAGGGAAGATAATTTAAATTATTTCTGGTTAAATAATGTTCCTAACATTCTTTGCTGCAGTATGTGTAGTCAGAGATAGAATTTCAAAATTGGTGCCTGAAAAACTGGTGTGATATGGTAGGGTGCTTTATAGTTAGTGGAATCTGTCCACATTTCAGGTATTTTTGTCTGTAATTATCTTGCAAATCTTGGGGCATTGGGTAAGCAAAGACCTGTCTTTGTCATGACATACCAGCATTACAGATATGAATCACAAGGTAAACTCTCTGAATAGGCATGCCTGACCTCTACCTTGTGGGGTTAATGAGAGACTGAGAGAGGACTGGACCAATAGAGAGATTGTAGGAATGAGGTTTGAAGCTTCCCTGACCTAGCTTTTATTCCCAGATCTACCACTTAACTTGGGTAAGTTTCTTAAAATTTCTAAACTTCAGTTTATTTGTAAAATAGAAAATAGAGAAAAATCTACCTCATAGGTTTATATTGAGGATTAAAGAGGATAATGCGAGTTAAGCACTGTTTTAGATTGGCTCTACAGTAGCAAACTCTAAGTTGGGACTTGTGTGAAATTGATGATTTACTAGGAAGCAGACTTAGGAAAAAGATTTTGTTTTATGAAAAGAAGAAAGGCCGTAATATACATTTATTTTCCTCAATGCATCACTGATTTGAAATTCCATCCTTCTAATACTTACTATCTCTTTTGTTCCATTGGTCAGCCTATCTATTAATTCATTGTTTTTAATAATTATAGATTTATAACATATTTAATATTTGATAGAACCAGTCCCCTTCAATACTCTCCTCTTTGAATATTCTAGCTATTCTTCCACACTTGTTTTTCCAGACAAAACTTAGAATTACTTTGTCAATTTTCTAAAACATTTACCTAGGAATTTTGATTGACAGATTTAGGGAAAAGTAACATCATTACATTTTTTAATCTTCCTATCCACCAAAAAAGGTGGTTGCCCTGGTGGTGGAATGGCTAAGCAAACACTAGGCTGCTAACTCAAAGGTTGCGGGGTTCAAACCCATCCAGTAGCTCTGTGGAAGAAAGGCTGGCAATCAGCTTCCATAAAGATTACAGTCAAGAAAACCTTATGGGACTATTCTACTCTGTCATATGAAGTTGCTTATGACTCAAAATTGACTTGAGGGCACTCAACAACAACAATATCAACATTTATCTCCATATATTCTTGTGTTTTTTTTAGACTCCTTATTACAATTTTAGGTTTCATTACATAGGTTACATACATTTTTGGTTGTATGTGTTCCCATTCCCTTACACTAATGTGAGTGGAACATGTTTTTGTATTGCATTGTCTAAGTGAATTAGATTTTTATTCTAAAATTTTTATTATCTTGGTTTACAGGAGACATTTTGATTTTCTGTACTTATTTTGCAGTTAATCACTTTACTGAGTTTTCTTAATATTTTCAACAGTTTGTCAGCTGATTTTTTTGGATAGTAACAATATCTGCAAATAATGGTAAACTTGCCTTCTTATTTTCAATATTTATGCTACTTATTTCACTTTTCAGTTATTTTATTATTTAGCACATTTTAATATAGTTTCAGACTTTATTCAGAGGGCTTATGTTTTACCATTAGGAAGGATAAAAGCTGTTGACTTTTTTGTGTGTATATTATTGATTTTATTGAGTTACAAAAATCAGGACACTATGTTTTTGGAAACCTCTCAAAAGATCACATGGTTTTCCCCTTTGATCCATTAATATGAGAAAATGTATTATTATTTTTACTAATTTTGAAATATGTTTACCTCTTCTGAATAAATCTCCCTTGAATTAATTTTTAAATACTGTTAGATTGTGTTGCTAATATCATACTTGCACATTTTGTATATATTTATGAATATTGGAGCTTTAAAAATGATCAGTTACAAGTTCTGGTACCTTTAAAAGAATGGAATGCCCTCTTTCCTTATTTTCTGCTATGTCATAAATAGCATATGAATTTTGATTTTGAAATAACACACCCCTGAAATAATTTAGAACTGGTACTTTTTGAAAGGTTGTTTCTTCTTGACAATTTCCCCAACTTTGATCTATGAAAGAGGACAAAATGAATAATTTCCAGCTTCTTTATCAAATAGAGTTGTCAACTGCAACTTTAGCCATTAACAAAACCCTAGAATTGGCTAGATGTATCTTTTTCTTATGGGAGAACATCCAGAGACATCTACAGGTATGCTAGGTGCATCCCAGGTTTGGAGGTTAGTAACCTAATGGACTAGGCATCCCTGACGCAGGTCGTGAAATGGACAATGGTGTGCAGGTGATTTGTTTAGGAACTACTGCCAGGAGAATTTGATAAGAGAGTAGGGGAAGCAGGACAGGGAAGGGGAAGAAGTCATGCAAGGGTGAAATTCTAGTCAAAGCTGGAAGCCTCAGCTTAGTCCTGTAGAGGAACTCTGGGGTGTAAATTGGGTCAAGGGAGCTAGCCTTTCATAATCTGGCATTGTCAATCCCAGGCTAAGGTCTGTTCTGAATTAGGGTGACCAATTGCCCAGCTTTGCCCAGGATTATCCTGGCCATCTACTATATCAAGCCAATGAGAACTCTGTAGAATGCAATTCTACACTGAAGCACACAAGGTCGTTTTGAGTTAGAAATGACTCTACAGCAACTAGTTTGGTTTTGGTTTATTCTGGTTTTAGTACTGAAAGTCTTGTGTTCCAGGAAAATCCTTAGTTCCAGGAAAACCAGGATAGTTGATAACCCTGACAGGCACTTCCAGCTCTATGTACTTGCAGGCAAAGTGGCTACAGTAGGCTAAGGGCAGTCCTTGGAAGAGAGAAATATTGCAGCCATTGAAAGCTGTGGTAAGCAGCATAATGGTCCCAAAGATGTCTGCATCCTAAGCCCTGGAACCTGTGCATACCTTACCTTACATGGCAAAAAGTGCTTTGCAGATGAGATTAAGTTACGGACTTTTTGACTGAGAGATTTATCTGAATGGGCCCAATGTAATCACAAAGGTCCTTAAAAATGAAAGAGGGAGGCAGGGGCATCAGAGAAAGAGATGTCACAACAGAAACAGAGGTTAGAGTGATGCAAATCTGGCTTAGAAGACAGAAGGGGTCACAAGCCAAGGAATGAAGGCAGCCTCTTTAAACAAGACAGAAAAGAGAAGGAAATAGATTCTTCTCTGGGGTCTCCAGAAGGATTGCAGCCCTATCAATTCCTTGATCTATCCCATGAGACCCATTTAGGACTTTTGACCTTCCTAACTGTGAGGTAATAAATAACTTCAAGCCACTAAATTTGTAGTCATTTTTTTACAGCAGCTCTAGGAAACTAAAACAGAAGCAAAGGCTCATGGAAACTGTAAAAGGGATCTAAATAAGAAAGCTAAAAGTTTCAATCACTTATCAACAAGTTAGGTGACTATCATATTAGGGAAGTATAACATAGTGATGTGAGGTCAGTGGTGGTTCAGTGGTAGAATTGGGCAATCTACTTCCACAGTGATACTGCCTTGGAAACCCAAGGAGGGGTCGCTATGAGTTGGGTCTGACTTGATGGCACATAACAACAACAACAGGCAGGAGACCGGTGTTCGATTCCCAGCCAGTGCACCTCAAGTACAGCTACCAATTGTCTGTCAGTGGGAGCTTTTGCATTATTATGATGCTGGACAAGTTTCAGTGCAGCTTCCAGACTAAAGTAGACTAGGAAGAAAGGCCTGGCAATCTATTTTCGAAAATCAGCCAATGAAAATGCTATGGATCACAATGGTCTGATTTGCATCTGATCATGGGGATGGTGGAAGACTAGGCAGTGTTTTGTTCTGTTGTGCATGAAGTTGCCATGAATAGGGAACAACTTGATGGTAGCTAACCACCACTACCACTACCACAACATAGTGATTAAGCCATAGGATCTGCAGTCTGATGTCCATTGGTCGATTCTTGGCTTCAGGCACTTTTTAGCTGTATGACACTGGGCATGTTTACACGAACCTCTCTGAACCTCAGTGCCTCATTGGTAAAACAAAACCCAAGAGCTGTTCTGTGAAATAAATAAATATGTATGTGAAGTGGCCAGCACACAGTTGAGATCTCAGTGTAGATATTACTGGTAGCACAGTGGGATTCCATCTTCATTCAACTATTATATTCTAAGGTGGAGGATAAGGTGAACATTAAGCTTGGTAACTACTAGCAATTAAAATCCCTTAATTTGGCCAGAGGGTATAATACACAGGGCTTTGTGTTTATATCCTTCTAAATATGTACATATGAGAGTTTACTAGTCCTCACAATGGGAATTATGTAATACAAAGTCCAAGTGCAAAATACATAGTTACAGAATTTTAAATTACCTAACGCCTTACAATCTGCTTCTGTAAAGATCCCAGCCCCCCCCCCCCAAAAAAAAAAAAACCTATGAGGGGTCACATGGGATCACTATGAGTTGGAATTGACTCCACAGCACCCAGTGACAACACAAAGAGGTAGAGAGCTGTTGAATATTGTACAATGGGCTCCTCTATACATCTAGTATATTTAACACTTTTTCAATCTATGTTTTATTTTTGTTTAAAGAATGCTTTCACTATTATTTCAATTTGCTCTCTTTTTGTGATCTTTGTGAAGCCCAGCAAAGTTATCCATTATACTTGTGTCTGCCTTCTCCTCCCCAGGTTATCTGAGAGGTGTTTTCCCAGTCTTTTGATATGCTAAGTAACCATAATTGGGAAAGGTTTTTAAAAAAATCATCATGTTGTTATTAAACGCACTGAGTTGATTCTGACTCATAGTGACCCCCTTTAGGTTTCCAAGGCAGTAAATCTTTACAGAAGTAGATTGCCCCATCTTTCTTCCACAGAGCAGCTGGTGGGTTTGAACCACCAATCTTCTAGTTAGCAGTCAAATGCCTTATGCAGTGTGCCACCAGAGCTCCTTTAAGTTGTTATTAGAAGTGTCAAAACTGGTATAACTAGTCATTTTCTAATAATTAATGACCAAAACCAAACTCACTGCCATCGAGTTGATTCAACTCATAGCAACCCCTCCTTGGGTTTCCGAGGCAGTATCTCTACGGAGTGGTAGCTCTGGTGGCGTAGTGCCTAAGGCACTTGTATCCTAACCAGAAGGTTAGCAGTTCAAACCCACCAGCCACTCCTTGGAAGGAAGATTGGGCGATCTACTTTTGTAGTCATACCACCTCAGAAACCCAAGGGGTCGCTGAGTTGGAGATGACTCGATGGCACATAACAACAACAACATCTTTACAGAAGTAGATTGCTGAATCTTTCTTCCAAGGATTGGCTGGTGAGTTTGAACCGCCAACCTTCTGGTTAGCAGTCAAATGTCTTAGGCACTATGCCACCAGAGCTCCCAATAATTAATGAAGATTTGCTGTGATTACAACGCCACTTGGTATCCCAGATCAGCCTCACTCAAATCCAGAAATAGTCCTCCAGTACCTTTCTATTACTAAGGTGCTTGCTATCTAGGTGAGAGATTACCTGGGGTCTTTTATTTATCTCCATTAAAGAGCAGTGGTTGAAACTCAAATCAGCTAATGTGATTTCAAATAACTCTGCAAGGATGCCAAAACCATTGATTATACTAGGTGGTAGGAATTTCCAAGAAATATTCTATCTGTCATCTGCTCTTTCCTCCCCTTCTCCCTCCTCAGATCACACAATTCAGGGCTGCTGGACACCCAGCAGAGTCATTGGTTTAAGCTGAATCTCTTTTAGACTTAGTGCTTTCTCCCCTTGGGTGAGATGATGGGAAAGAAGGTGAGGAAGTCAGGGGAGGAGACAGAGGTCCCTGGCTGAGCTGTAGGCCCAGGCATCTGGTGCTGGCAAGGAAAGGAGCAAGGAGTGGGGATGGGAGAGTTGGTCTCATTCTAAAGCCCCGCCAGCTTCTGGAAATACTGTCTTTTTCTGAAAACCCTCCCTGAGGAGAGCCAGTTAAAACAACAACTAAAAACATCAATCAAATCTTATGGGGTTATTTTAAGGCCAAAGGGAAAGTATCTAGATGGAAAAAGGGGTGGACAGCCCTGGAAACTTAACCGATTGTCTCCTTTCCCAGAGGCCCAGTCATGGCCCCTCAGCCCCTCCACTCACCCTCTCCCCACCTCCATCCACCTCCTTCTGGCGGCCTGCAGTTTGGCCCCGCTAGTCTTGTTCACCAGATGAACTGTTCTGTTGGTCTGTGCCTTGCCCTAGGTGGGGCCTCTCAGGGATAGAGCTGTGTTTGTCTCCACTGTATGTTGAAGTTGGCAGGTGTAGGCATGTCTCATTCCAAGTCAAACTGCCACCTTTTGGAAGGGAGGGCTGGGCCTGGAATCTACGGCTTGGGATGGGCCCTGTGTATAACCACAGACTGTTGGTAGTGAATGTTGTCCATTTCTGCCATCCATGCCAGGCCTGCCGCTGGCAATGGCTGGGAAGAGAAGAAGCAGGCATTCAGGGCAGGAGGTAACAACAGGCTGGAGGGCTGTGTGTAGCAGGAATGAGGGCAGCTTCCCTGCCAGAGGTTCAAGTAGCCCTGGAGAGTCCACTGTAGTTTTGGACAAATAGGCAGTTGTTGGCTGTGGTGGTGAGAACTGGGTGCATACCTGACTGTGTAAGCCCAGCTCTAGAATGAGGTCTTGTTTTCCAAGAGCCAACTCTCCTGCTGAAAAGTTGTGGAAAGACAGTGGGTACAATCAAGAAGTTTTTCTGCTGTTTCTCATTGCTCTCTCCGTCTCAGCCTTCATGGAATCCATGGAGAGACAAACTGGGAGGGTACCCTCCAGGTGAGAAGGGGAGAAAGACAGCTACCCTTAGTTTCTCATTTGAAAACTGTTGTCTGCTAGTAAGCTCCTTTGTTCACTTGCGCAAGCCACTTAGCCTCTCAGTGGCGCAGTTTCCTCATTTATGAACAGAGGTTACTGCTTACCTCATACATGTTGTGAAGATCAGAGGAGATAACACATAAAAAGGAGCCGATTTAATAACAACTAACAACAACAATTGGATTATACTGTTATATGTTTTAATTAATTATTACTATTATATACAAATATATTGAAGTATCTTTTAATAAAGGGTTTATAGCCACCTAACCTACTGCATTTTCATTTTGAATTGAATAATCTGTCATCTAAATCACTTGTATTTTCAAAGCACAGTAAAACCTGGGAAAGCTGGAACTTGTGTAAGGTGGAAACTTGTCAGAAAAGGAAAATTCAAATATTTTCCACTAACAGGAGCAATAGAAAAGTGGTAAGACTGCACACTATCAAAGGTGGAAACCTAGGGAGACCCAGAAAAACAAGCCAGTTCTGTCAAGTTCCAGCTCTCACAGTTTTCACTGTAAAATAACAAATATTTTAAAAAGTGCTTATTTTGCTGTTATTTTAATCATCCCTTGTTCTTATGTAACAGCATTTTTACAGAATTTCTCACGTTAGCTTCATAATAGCCCCATTAGGTAAGAAGGGGAAGAACTGTCTGAGAGTAATTGCATTTGCTTCTAAAATTTGAAGGACTTAACCAATGGAAATGATGATATTGGCAGCCCACATCCGGCACAGAGAAAATGACCTCAACAGTTTTTGTACTCAGGCTGGGTATGTTTTCTCTTTGCCTGGTAAACTTGCTGTAGAACAAAGAACTTTAATGGAGGTACACAAGGTTGAACATTTTCCAAGACCCTAAAGGGCCACTAAGGATGGGTATTCTGGCTTAGGGCAAACAACTTATCCTCTCCACCAGTAGAAATATAATGTGTTTTATTGTATATAACTTAAAATTTTCTTATACTCATATCAAAAATGTTTTTAAAAGGTGAAATTAATTTTAGTAACACATTTTATTTAACCTTAATTTATTAAAATATTACCATGCTAACAAATAATCAATATATAAATTATTCTTGAGATACTCTACAATCTTTTGTCATACCAAGTCATTGAAGTCTGGTATGCATTTTACCCATATAGCACAGCTCAATTCCAATGCTAAAAGTTCATTGGAAATTCTAGATCTGTATTTAGATTTCATAAACTGTATGGATGGTAAGTTGAGCTCTGGTGGCATAGTGAGTAAGGCATTTGGCTGCTAACCAGAAGGTCAGCAGTTCAAATCTACAAGCTGCTCTGTGGGAGGAAGATGAGGTAATTTACTTCTGTAAAGACTTACAGCCCTGGGAACCCAATGGGGGTGGCTATGAGTCAGAATCGACTTTATGGCAGTGGGTTTGGGTTTTTTTGCTTATAGTTGGCAAAAAAAGATTCGTATACTCAAGTCATTCCAAATATACTTAAAAGTTTTCCAGTAACACAATTTTCAGTTTTTAAATATAAATTTAAATTAATTAAAATGAAATAAAATGTATACTTCAATTCCTAAGTCACATTAGCAACACTTTTAGTGCTTAATGGCCACTTACTGTTAGTGGCAACCATACTGGACAGTATAGAAGAAGTATCAGGCCATTTCCTTGTTGGTTCCATAATTAGAATTATTTCCAATCACTGTTTCTTTGCAGGAATCTTTTAAAGTCAATTGCCTATTTTATAAAGATTAATTTGATTAACTGGTCACATTGAGGAAGTCTCTGGGTGGTGGAAATGGTTGACATGGATGGAGGGTGGAGTCTATCCAATGGCACCTTGGAAGAAAGGCCTGGTGATCTACTTCTAAAAAAGAAGCGATTGAAAATCCTGTGGCACACTATGCTGATACACTATCCAGACCCTCTACAACAAAGACGAAAAAACAAAGGAAGCTGCTATAGATGACAATCCTGGATTCCAGAGATTCAAAGGAAAAGATACAGAAGTAGATCAAATACTAATGAGAGGAAAAGGCTGAACAAAAACAGTGAACAAGGAGAGGTAAACTGCCAGTGCAGGCAGTGTGTGTGGCCATTTTGAATTATTGCAAATCACATTCCAAATGCAGCAGGAACCAGATTATCAGACTTGCTCAGGACTGCACCAGCACCCATGTCAGTGATCAGGAGACCAGGGAGATCTGACTCCCCCCTTAGCTTGCACAATGTCCCAGTGCCAGAGATGAGGCCTTCCCCACTCTCACCCACCTGGCAGCTAGTCACATTTCCTCTACTGCCAGTGCTGTTCCACTCCCCCCTTCTTCTTTATCTTTCTCCTTAGTTCTTCTGTCTCCCCCCTTTTCTTTCTTTCTTTTTTCCTTTTCCCTTTTTCTCTTCCCCTTTCCTTGCTCCTTCCTTTTATTTGGATCCCAAAGAGCAGGAGCCCCTCCCCCACTGCCCACACAGTTCCTGTGCTGCAGTGTTTGGTGCCTGGCACTTTCACCAGTACTGTGCTTCTTTTTTTCTTTCTTTTTTCCTTCGTCTTAGTTCTTCTCTTTTCTCCCCCTTGTTTTCCTTTTCTTTCTTTTCTTGTTGTCTTTCTCTTCACTCATTTTTTTTTTTTTAATTTTGATTTAACAGAGCAGGTGGTCAACCCCACACATGGTCAGCAGCACCCACTCCCACCCTTTCCTGGATGGTAGAGCTTACTTGCCTGGAGTGAGTTCTGTTTCCTGCTATAGCAGTGTTTGGCAGTTAACATTTGACTCAGTATTTTTTTTTTCTTCTTCTCAGTTCTTCCTTTTTTGTTTTTTCCTCTTTCTTCTAGCTTTTTCTTTTTTGTTCCTACTGCATTAGTGCATCACACAACCACCTCTACATTCAGTAGCTCTGCTTCTGACCTTCCATAGTTGGTGGTGTGTGCTTCTGTGGAGCTAGTGCCACATTTCCACCACAGCCATGTTTGGCAGATAGCACTTGCACCAGTACTGTGCTGTATTTTTTTTTTTTTTTTTGTATTTTGTTTTCATTCTTTTTCTTTCTTCTCAGCTCTCCCCTTTTCCTTCCTGTTTTTTTTTTCCTTTTATTATTTTTCTCTTTCTCTCCTTTAGATTTGAACCACCAGCCTCTGGTTAGCAGTCAAATGCCTTATGCACTATGCCACCAGACCTCCTGTATTTTTATTTATTTATTTATTTTTTGGTTTGTTCAACAGATTGAGAGACAGTTTGAGAAAACTATAGATAAAATAAAGGAAAACAGACAAAAGTCTAGAAGAATTCCAAACAATACAAGAATAAATTGACAAAAATGAATGGAAATTAGAAATTATGCAAAAACAGCAAATAGAAATCTAGACAATTAGTACTAAAAATCCAGAAATAAGGCAATGGAAGGATAGAGGAGTAGAACTGAATCAACAGGACACAGAATTAGTGAAACTGAAGACTAATTTCTCAATACTAAATGGTTAGAGGAACAATCAGAAAAAAAAAAAATAATAATAATAATAAGAAGAAAGCCTAAGAATTATATGGGACATGATCAAGAGGAATGACTTATAAGTGATCAGAATTGCAGAACAGGAAGAGAAAAAAAGAAAAGAAAAGAAGCACCAAGAATATTGTTGAAGATTTATTGGAAGAAAACTTCCCTAATATCACAAAAGATGAGAAAATATACATTCAAGAACCTCAATGAACCCCCAAATAGGATAGACCACAAAAGAAAATCACCAAGACATATCATAATCAAACTTTGCAAAACCAAAGCAAACAAAGAGTCCTGAAAGCAGCTTGGGAAAAATGAAAATTCACCTACAAAAAAGAAACAAGACTAAGCTCTGATTTCTCACCAGAAACCATGCAGACAAGAAGCCAGTGGGATAACATATATAAGACTCTGAAAGAAAAAAACTGCCAAACAAGACTTATATACCCAGCAAAACTGTTCTTCAAATATGGTGGTGAAATTAGAACATTCCCAGATAAAGAGAAATTAAGGGAATTTGCCCAAACCAGAAAACCTTATAAGAAATGCTAAAGAGAATCTTTGGGTCAGAGAACCAACAATGGCAGAAAACCACACAAGACACCAGACAATATCACCTGGAAATCAATCCAAACATAGAAATATCAAAAATAAAACAGACTTATAAGAATGAAAATAGGGAACAAGAGATCTCAATTTGTAAATGATGGTAATTCCAAAGAAAAAGAGAGGATAAATGATGCAATTACATGGCTTCAAAAGGGAAAGGAATTCAAAACAAAAAAGATATAAGAGATGGCTTTAAACTTGTTGTTGTTGTTATGTGCCGTCAAGTCGGACCCGACTCATAGCGACCCCTCCTTGGGTTTCCGAGGCAGTATCACTACGGAAGTA
>NW_006921729.1:7092497-7106147 GCF_000298275.1 Orycteropus afer afer
GTGCAGTCCCTGGCTAGCAGGGCTGGTTTTTAGGCTAATTCTTAGGTCCTACCACCACTCGGCAATATCCAAGATGTCTGTGTTGTCAAGATTGCTGCCAGACCACAGATCTGTGTGTCTCCTTTTTTGGTGTTTTCATGCAAATTCTTCTGCTAGTTGGACTTTAGTCCACTTCTATTTCCTTCCTTTCAAGGCTCATGGGTCTGGGATTATCTTCTGTATCTGTGTTAACTGGTTCCCCTTTTCTTTGTTGAAGAGGGTCTGTGCAGTCTTTTTGCCTATTCTGCCATATTACCAGAATTCCCCCATCTTCATTCTGTGGAGCACCTGGTGGGTTTGAACTGTTGACCTTCTGGTTAGTAGCCCAATGCCTTATCCACTAAGCCACCAGAGCACCTTTCTAGAGAGATGCAAATCAAAACAACAATGAGCCATCATCTCATCCTAGCATTAATAGCAAAGTTCAAAAAAACAGAAAACAACAAATGCTGGTGAGGATGTGGAGAGACGGGAACCCTCATACACTGCTGGTGGGACTGTAAAATGGTACAACCACTGGTGAAAGTGGTATGGTGCTTCCTTAAGAAGTTGGAAATAGAAATACCATATGATCCAGCAGCCCCACTACTAGGTACATACCAAACCAAAATCCAAGCTCACTGGTATTTAGTCGATTCTGACTCATTGCGAAACCTTTGGGTTTCTGAGGTGGTAAATCTTTATGGAAGTAGATTTCCCAGTCTTTCCTCCATGGAGTGGCTCGTGAGTTTGAACTGCTAACCTCTGGTCAGCAGTCAAATGTCTTAGCCACTAGCATAATAATAGCTGTGCTCCCTCCCTCTCTCTCTCTCTGTCTCAGAGCTTCACTACTTTTGCTTCTCTAGAGAACCCAACCTAAGAGGTAGTCGTATATTAACTGGGATGAAGGAAAAGGCAATATACAATAAGTAAAATGTCAGCACAAAATGATGAAGGCAGAGAAAGGCACTGGGAGGACCACATGAGTTGAAGGCAACAAAAGTACATACTTTTAAATAGACAATCCTGCAACAACAGTAATAACCATAGTCTATGAGTGGATATATAGATAGACACTCAAGCTGAACAGGGCTGAGAAGGCAAATAAGATTATGCCCACTCATTTATATGTAGGCTTGGCAGAGGATATTTCTACATACATATTTATATGTTGTGTTAGTTGGAGCTGTGTGTCAACTTGGCTGGACTACAATTCTGTGTGGTTTAGGCAATTGTGGTGTGGGTTGTTAATATGATGGGATCAGATGTATATGTTTTGAGCAGCCAATCAATTGAAAGGGAGTTTTCCTACGGGTGTAGTCTGCTTCCAATATATTTATGGACATCCTGGGAAAAGAGATACTCTTCTGTGGATCGGGATTCTGTTATGCTGCCTACAACTGTCTGTGATCAAACAATCCACAATTTGGCTGGAGATCTTAGAGTCAACAGCCAGTATACTGCCTGGCAACTTTGAGCTCATCCACCCCTGAAGCTGCGTGAGTTGGGAAAAGCCTCCGCTTCATGTTTCATCCAAGAACTTGGGACTTATCAGCTTCTATAAGTGTATGAGCCACTTTCCTAAGATAAATTTCTCTTTCTGTCAATATAAAAGCTTTACTGGTTTTGTTTCTATAGAGAACCCAGTCTAACACATTTGGTACCAGGAGTGGGGTGCTGCTCTGACAGATACCGAAAATGTGGAAACAGGAGTGGACTGTGTCCTTGACTTGAGACCCTGGCAAAGAGATCCTGACATATGGCATGAGAGACAGCAGGAGCACAGCCAAGAGAGCAGCATGAGAGACGGCAGTAGTAGAGCCCAGAGACTGGCATTAAACAGCAACAGCCTCACCAGCCCATAGAGGAGAAAGCCAGGTGCCACTGGGTAGATGGCTTCCTGGTGGAGTGGGTTGCCTTTGGGCATTAATTGGTAGAGAAGACCAGCATAAAATGGAGAAGCAGGTTGGCCAGCCCATGGAGCAAGAAAGTTGAATGTTTTCAGGGCAGGAAGATTTCCTGCAGAGTGGGTTGCCTTCGGCATTAATTGGCAGAAGAGAGAGACCAAGGAAATGGAAGCAGAGCTGCCTCAGCCTGAAAGGGTAGGACCATGGCCTTTGGGGGTGGAATCACCACAGCCTCCTAGGTTTCAAAGAGCCAGGCCTTTACCAACTTGGTTCTAGAGTGTGGGGCTGCTCGTTCATGTGAGCCACGGGGATGGATCTATAGCCGCTGCCCTAGAGTGAGGTAGGGGGACTTCCATGCCCAAGAGGGAGAATAACGGGGCCACCAGGCCAAGGAGTAAGGTCACCATTTAGAGGAACTAGGGGACTGGAGCCACCCAATGAGAGAGATCTGTACAGATGCCACCCAATGAAGATCTATACAGATGCCAAGTTAACAAGGGTTGGAATTGTGGTAGTTCAGTTTCTTTGTCAACTTGGCTGGGCCTGGTTGAGTGGCAGGGCAGCTGGTGGTAGTTATTCCCCATGATGAGACTGGCAATCAACTCCATGATGGGGTCTACCACAAGCACCTGAGTAGCTGCCTTTGGGATGTGGGCTGCTTCCTGTACATAAGGAGAAGCCTTGGGGATAGTCTCTAGCTTATGGCATTCTTAGACCCTGCATGTAATCATGTCATTGTTCAGCAGCCTGCCATGCTCTGCAGATCCTGGGACTTACAATGGACTTGAATTAATGGCCTGCTGTGTGGTTTGGTAACCTCAGGACTGTGCCATTTTATTTGTTGACCTTGGGCTTGTTAGCCTCAGCAGCCAGTAGCTGCCTGAGTGAAGAGATGTCTCTAGCTTCAATGGGCTGGGAGCAAGAGGCAGAGCTGAAGCCCAAGGTCGAGGGGCTTTCACACAGCCCCTAGAGCTTGGCACTTTGAGCTTGGACTTAAAGCCTTCAAATTGTAAGAGAAAAAACTCCTGTTTTTTTAAGGCCATCCCATTTGTGGTATATATTGTTGTCAGAGCAGCACTAGGTCACCAGAACATATGTGCTGCAAATATATTCATGAATATAGTAGAGCATGGGGACAAATTATGAAAACTTAGCTATAACCAAACACTTTGAGGGGATGAGTTACTGAGCATGGGGGCTCAGGACCATAGTCTTGGGGGACACCAACATCAACTGACATAACATAGTCCAAAAGACAATGTTCTACATCCTATTTTGATGAGTAGCAACTGGGGTCTTAAAAACTTGTGAACAGCCACCTAAGGTACAACTATTGGTTTCTCCCCATCCATAGCAAAGAAGAGTGGAGAAAATGAAAGATGCAAGGAATCAATTTGTCCAAAGGACTAACAGAACTACCTGAACTCCAGCCTCCATGATTCTGAGAGCAGAAGAAATAGATGGTGTCTGGCTACCACTGCTGCCCACTCTGAAAGGGATCACAATAGGAGGTCCTGGATAGAGTGGAGAAAAATGTGGAAAAAAACTCAAAATCATAAAAAAGATCAGGTTTACTGATAAAGACCGGTGGAACCCCTGAGACTACAGCCTTTTGACATGCTTCAAGCCTTGTACTGAACTCAATCCCATGGCTCAACTCTTAGTCAAAGGATGTTGTTGTTGTTGTTGTTATGTGCTGTCAAGTTGGACCCAACTCATAACAACCCCTCCTTGGGTTTCCGAGGCAGTATCACTATGGAAGTAGATTGCCCCATCTTCCTTCTGAGGAGTGGCTGGTGGGTTTGAACCGTCAGCCTTCTGGATAACAGTCAAGTGCCTTAGCCACTATGCTACCAGAGTTCCCAGTCAAAGGATAGACAAGCCTATAAAGTGAACAGTAATACCAGTAAGGTATCCAGTCATTAGAAAAAGGGGAACATTTTCCCAGGGATAGGAAAGAAGAATGAAGGGAAATGATAAATACAAGGAAGAAGTGGGAAGGGTGCTGTTACATGGTGGGGATTATGATGAATGTCACAAAACAAAATGTTTTTGAACTGTTGAATGGAAAACCAATTTGTTCTGTAAACTTTCACTTAAGTCACATTAAAAAAAGAAAAAAACAAAACAAAACCCTATGAAGCACAGTTCTACTCTGACATATATCGGGACACCATGTGTAAGAACTGAACTGATAGCAACTGATTTAAGGCCACAGTGAAAGATAGTGCAGCAAATGATGGAGGGGATTTTCCTGTTGACCTCTCTACACAACGATGAATAAACATCACACAGCCAGCATGATATGTGACTCTTTGACATAGAGACTGAGAGGGGGCCCCAGTGTCAACTCATATACCACATAGTTAAAATCCTTAATTTCTCTCATTTTTATATCAAAATAACCATAAATAGAAGACCTACCATTCTCTTTCTACACCCTATGCAGGGATGGGTTACCCAATCAGCAAGGTAAGTATATGCCTAAAAGGGGCACCAGTTATCCATAGCAAAGACCCATAGATGCAAAGCAGACAGGACACAAGGAAAAGTGAGTGCCACAATGGAAGTGAACTGACAAGGCACTAAATGAAACTGATACCAGCTCCAGTGCATGGGAATGTGCTGGCCAGAAATAAAGTCCAGGCAGGGTCACAAGGGTGCTCAGGACCAGGGTTTTTAAGCTATGAGGCCCCTATCACTTCAATATCTTCATTGACATCTGTCTCCTGTGTAATTGAATCTCCTTATCCCAGCAGATCTCTTGGGAGTATATTATTTATTTCTAATAAACAAGAGGTGGAAGTGGGCTGTCAAGTCTAACTCTTGCTACATTCACCCAAATATGTAACTGGATCCAACATGAGCAACTGGGCAAGGATAGTAATAGTAACAGGTCTCTGATCCATTTTGAGGGAACTCTCTTGAACATCTATATCGGGTGATCCAGCAAATCCAGCCAGGAGGGCCAACGATACTCTTTGCTATGATACAAACACAAGAGTATGTTCTTATACATGTTTTAGTAAACAATTAACAGGAACTCTAGTCTCAGAAGGAAGGTTGGGCAACCTACTTCCGTAGTGATACTGCCTTGGAAACCCAAGGAAGGGTCGTTATGAGTTGGGTCCAACTCAATAGCACACAACAACAACTACTAGTTACAGATGATGCACAAAGCGATGGAACTAAAAAAAAAACAAAACAAAAGTAACTTGATAGAATTCATTGCAATGGTCAGCTTGATCACTGCAATGAATTCTATCAAGTTACTTTTTAACTGTATAAAATTTACATACAGAGTTATGTCCTAAGTTTTGTAAACAATAATATTTAAAATCTTAATTTAGAAAATGTTTGGCATATATTTTGGTTACCTAGTTCTGCTGTAATAGACATACCACAAATGAGATGGCTTTAACACACCATTTGGTTTTTCTCTCACTGCTTAGGAGGTTAGGAGTCTGAGTTCAAAGTATCAAGCACTAGGGGCTAGGTGAAAGCCCCTCAATCTTGGGCTTCAGCTCTACCTCTTGTCACAGCCCACTGAAGGTGGAGGCTTTTCTTAACTCAGACAGTGTCTGACTACTGAGGCTGGCAAACCCGAGGTCCACAAGTAAAAAGGCACAGTCCCAAGATAATCAAACTACATGGCAGACCACTAATTCAAGATCATTAACAGTCCCAAGATTGGCAGACAGCATGGCAGGCCACTGAGATGAAGACTAGGCCACACGCAGGGTGCAAGTGTGCCAGGAAGCTCAGAGCCCTTTCTCAAAGCTTCTCCTATGTCCTGGAAGCAGAACACATCCCTAAGGCAGCTACTCAGGTGCTCGTAACAGATTCCACCATGGAGCTGATTACTAGTCTCATCATGGGAATAACTACATCCAGCTGCCCAGCCACTCAAAACCAGGCTCAGCCAAATTGACACACAACCTTAACTACCACAGCATACATGCAAGTGCAGTGTAGCATACATTTAATATAATGCTAATAGAGGGAACAATTTAATATAATACTAACATAGCAAACATTAAAAAATACTGGAAATACTAATATTTATCTAATATGAGAAGTTTTAATTTACGTATCAAGTGAGTTTTGTTTTTATTGTCTGCTGGCTGGGACACAGTGCTTAGTATTACTCTCTATATGCTAATATATGAAGTATTAGGTACATTGGTGTTGTTTTTGTTATGTGCGGTCGAGTTGAACTCAACTCATAGGGACCCCTCCTTGGGTTTCCAAGGCGGTATCACTATGGAAGTAGATTGCCCAACATTCCTTCTGAGGAGTGGCTGGTGGGTTTGAACTGCCAGCCTCTGGTTAGCAGTCAAGTGCTTTAGGCACTACGCTATCAGAGCTCCTACCAGAGTTCCTAGTAAGTACATTAAGAGGATGCAAAATTAAATATTTATTATTGTGAAAACTATGTTTCATTCAGTTATCTCTCGTCAACCACAAAAGAATGCGCTATTGGCACTATAATCATGTAACTTGTGACATACTTGGTCCTGTGCTGTGCAAAGTGCCAAAACACATCTTCAGATTGTGCATATCCTTGTATTTGTATCATGCTCTTTGTGATCACTCTTGTCCCTACCAAGTACCAGTAGTATTCCAGCAAACTGTGAAGACATAGCATCAAAGGATGGAAAGTAAGTGTGCAAGTTTTAAGTATAATTTCAAGACAAAAAACACTTGTGGAGATTTGTGAAGGAGATGCCAACAAAAATCCTACAACAAATGGAGGCAATTATTTCTGAGTTTTGACTTGCTTCTAAATACTATTTCTTTTGACTATCTCAGAGCTGAAGAAAATTACATATTCAAATTTAATTTTGTTTTTTACTGGCTAATATTCAAATATAAATTTTTGCATTAACTTCCAAATTTGAATGTAAATTTTATTTCATAAATGTTATGTGTTTTATATATTTTATTTACTATTGATTATTTAAATTTATTAGCTATAGTAGAACCAAATTTAAAAGTGACATAATTTTATACCCAAGTAAAATGAAGCAGCAACTAACTGGAACGCAAAACTGAAAGCTCAAAGAAGATGAAAAGAAAAAGATCTGTGAATCTCTAAGGAATTCCAAAATTAACTTCTTTTTTAAAACTTAATGAATCAGAGGAGACTTCTTCCACTGAATGCTCAAGTTTAATGGGTACAAATGATTGTACTAATACCTCTAGTACTGAAATTACTAATAGCAATAAGCACATAAGGGAATCTGTTTCAAATTCTTCATCCATTCTTTGCTGTAGCAAAAAAATAAATAAAGTAATAACAGTATAGAGAGTGATACTATTTTTAGAATCTAAAATTATCACATCTGCAGACCCCATAAATAACAGAAATACAAGTCCTGCTTTGTGGAATAATATTGTTTCTAATGATGTAAATTATTGGATGGAAAGAAGGTCAGATGATTGTCAACATCACAGTGGACCATTTGGCAATTCGTGTTGAAAATTTCTGGACAGTAAACAAACAAGGTTCTATAGCCAGAATATATTTCTAAGTTACAAAGCCAATGGTGAAAATTATAAAAGGGAGCAGCTACTATATTCTTCATTAGTCAGCTCTGTCTATTGTTTTGTTTGCAAACACTTCTTTCCTAAATCATGTAATTCTCAATTTGCCATGGATGGATTCATGAAGACATGGTTTTGGCTTAATTCATGAATTAGAAAAACAAATTAATGAAGAATATCAGTGTTAGAAAGCCATTTTGCAATGTGTTTCTGTCATTATAACAATCACTGAATGAAGACTATCTTTTCAAGGAAGAAATGGAGAATTTGGGTCCCCACAAACTGGAAAGTATTGGGGTTTACTTAAACTTGTTGCTCAGTTTGATCTATTTTTAGCAGATCACATCTCAAATATGATAACACAGGAAAGAGTAACCCATTGTATATGTCTAAAATAATGTGTAAAGAATTAAACTTAATAAGTGATAAAGTTTAATAAACTATTTTCAGTGAAATAAGTGTAGCTTGATATTTCAGTTCGTGTGTAGATTCCATTCCTGATCTTTCTCATACAGATCAATTATTATTTTAAGATACATATCTCCAACAGATAAAAAACCTGTTAAGTGATTTATTCCATTTACCAGCTTAAAAAGTCATACCAGACAAGAAATTGCAAATCTAGTACTTCACTATTTATGTGAAATTTGCAAATTTGATTTTTCTAGGTGCAGAGGTCAGTCCTATGACAATGCTGCCAATATGTCAGGGCATTATAAAGCCATGCAACAGAAAATTTTAGACCATCATGACTATGCCATTTTCATACCATGTGTTATGCATTCACTTAATCTTGTAGGATACAGTGCAGTAGGTTGTTGTCCAGAGGCGGTTGCTTTTTCTTTTGTTATTGTTCAGTTACTCTACACATTGTTTGCTGCCTCTACTCACTGATGGGCAGTTCTTAAAACATTTAGGAAATGGCTGAGTATTAAAATGTCTTTCTAATGGACATTGGGAAGTACATGCTGTAGCAATGAGTGCAATTCTGGAACTGTACACTCAGATTCTAAATGCCTTAGAAAATGTTGCTGAAGATGAGACACAAAAAGGAGATACCAAAAGAGAAGCTGAAAATATCACCAACAAAACACAAACACTAGAGCATATGTTTATGTTGCTTCTGTGAAATAATATATTGCAGCATTTTCATCAGATGAATCAAATTCTCCAAGATTCAAAAGTAAATTAAGATGTACACATATATCTCCACCAGTAATTAACAGGGTATTACATAATTTAAGGAGGGCTCTGGTAGCATAGTGTGTAAGGCACTTGACTGCTAACCAGAAGGCTGGTGTTATATAAAAAAACACTGCCAGTTACTGATTATTATATACCTGATGAAGAATGCATGAAGGCATCCAAGAAATTAGTGAAGGCTATCCTTTAAGGAAAAGTGCAACAATTCCATTTTCACATGAAAACTAAGTTTACAGATTTAGGAAAGACAAATTTCACTCATGCAGTGTGGTAGTTAGGAGCTCCAGTAGCATAGTGCCTAAGGCACTTGACTGCTAACCAGAAGGCTGGCAGTTCAACCCCACCAGCCACTCCTTGGAAGGAAGGTTGGGCAATCTACTTCTGTAGTGATACTGCCTCGGAAACCCAAGGAGGGCTCACTATGAGTTGGGTCCGACTCGACGGCACATAACAACAACAACAAAGTGTGGTAGTTATGGTTGTTGACAACTTAGCTGGGCCTGGTTGAGTGGCTGGGAAGCTGCATGTAGTTATTTCCCAAGGTGAGATTAGTAATTAACTCCATGGTGGAATCTACTGGCACAGCTGAGTAGCTGCTTTAGGGATGTGGGCTGCTTCCACAATATAAGAAGCAACTTTGAGGAAGGTCTCCAGCTGATGGCATGCTTGAACCCTGCACATAGCTGAGTCATCGTTTGGCAGCCTGCCACATTGCCCTGCCAATCTTGGGACTTTTAATGGACTTGAACTAATGGCCTGCCATGTAATCAAGACTGTGCCTTTATACTTGTCAACCTTAGGTTTGTCAGCCTCAGCAGCTAGCAGCTGCCTGAGTGAAGAGATGCCTCTAGCTTCAGTGGGCCGGGAGCAAGAGGCAGAGCGGAGGCCCAAGGTCAAGGGGCTTTCACCCAGCCCCTAGAGCCTGGCACCTGGAACTAGGATTTCTAACCTCCAAAATTGTAAGAGAATAAACTGCTGTTTGTTAAAGCCATCCAGTTTGTAGTATATTCCTGTCAGAACGGCACTAGGTAACCAAAATATGTAGGAATGTCTGATTATAATGGAAGATAAAATACAATGTGTATTTCCCAATGTTAAAATTGCTTTACGCATATTCCAAATTTTAATGATCACAAACTACACAATAAAATGCTCATTTTCATCCCTAAAGAGTCTCAAAATCCCTCAGTCTACATCAATGATTCAAGAAAGACTTGATTGATTATCTTTATTATGTATGGAAGGAGATACTGTTTGGCAGCTTAACTGTGACAAAATCATTGAAAAATTTGTAAGAGCAAAGAATAGAAAGAAATATTTTTAATTATAACCTGTTAGCAATGGAAAATCTATCTAAAAATAATATATAGGAATTAGTTGTAATATTTGTTTTCTGATCATTACATTTTCTTTTATGACATCTTTTCATTTGTTTATTTATAATTATAGCATCTGTTACAAAACAATCATCAAAATTGAAGTAGAGCTGTTTAAAGCAAAATTTTTGAAAGTCAATATTTCGTTGGCGGAGAGCAACAGAATTTTATATTGTTCAAACAAGCTTACTGAGTCATTTTCTTTGTTGCATGATAAGTGAAATATTCCTTTTGTGGACAATATGGAATATACTAAAAATCTTAGTATCCTGTAACTTCAAAAATTTTATAATTCAGTTCATCTCATTCTGCTAAAATGGCATAAGTCACTTTTTTTTAAATTGTGATTTGGGTGAAAAGTTTACAGAGCAAATTTACTTTCCATACAGCAGCTCACATATGCTTTGTCTCATGATATTTACTGAAATTTCCCACAATGCAACAGCTGCCCTCCCACTTCCTTCCCATAGTTACCTCTTCCCTGTGTCCTGCCCTCCAATGCACTCCTGCCCCCTGAGCTGTCTCCCTGTGCATACACAGCCCTTCTATTCTCCCATGATTGTTCTCTCCAAGGAGTGTATCTACCTAGTGTAAATATTCAGCTCATGTATCTGTCTTTTGTTTGGCTGGAAGCCACAAAAGTGGGTTCAATTCCAGACCTGAAGGGCAGCTAGGGGCCATAGTCTCAGTGGTTCCATCAGGCTCTATCAGACCAGCAAACCTGGTCCCTTTTTTTTAAAAAAATGATTTTGAGTTTTGTTCCACATTGTTCTCCCACTCTATCCAGGATCTCCTACATAGATCCCCCTCCGAGTGGTTGATAGTGGTAGCTGGGAACCATCTAGCTCTTCTGGACTCATAGTCATATAGGCTGAGGCTTGCATGGTGTACCAGTCACTTGGACTAATTGTTTCCATGCATCTTTGGTTTCTTCATTCTTTTTTGTACTGGATGAGGAGAGACCCATCATTGCATCTAGATGGCTACTTGTAAACTTTTAAGATCCCAGTCGTTACTAGCCAAAGTAGAATGTGGAGCAATGTTTTGTGTTGTATGTTATACCAACTGAGCTTGATGTCCCCTGTGACTATGGTCCCAAGCCCACAGGTCCAACTGCTCACTCCCTCTGTGTAGCTGGCTGTGACCAAGAAGTCACTACAACCTTGTCCCTTGTCAGCTCTACTATATACCTGGGAATTATTACAGAACGTAACCAATACACTTATAGAAACATTGTCTGCCAACCCTATACATAGTCTTGGGCACACTAAATGGCATAAGTCACTTTCACATTCATTCACTAGTGTGGTCACATTTAAAAAGAAGTTACACGATGGATAGCTAAGACATACCCATAGATAGATAGATAGATAGATAGATAGATAGATAGATAGATAGATAGGATCTCTAGTAGTACAGTGCCTAAGACATGCAGCTGTTAACCAGAAGGCTGGTGGTTCAAACTCACCAGCCACTCCTGGGAAGGAAGGTTGGGCAATCTACTTCTTAAGTAATACCACCTCAGAAACCCAAGGAGGGGTTGCAATAAGTCAGTTCTGACTCAACAGCAGTGAGCCGACTCACAGGGACCCCTCCTTAGGTTTCCGAGGCAGTATTGCTAGGGAAGTAGATCACCCAACCTTCCTTCCGAGGAGTGGCTGGTGGGTTTGAACCACCAGCCTTCTGTTTAGCAGTCAAGTGCCTTAAGCACTATGCCACAAAAGCTCCTGTCTATACACACACACACACACACACACACACATATATCTCACATATCCCATTCAAATGTACGAATAAGCAGAAGAGGGGGTACCACAGATTGTTAATACTTAGGGCCCTCACATGCCTTAATCTGGGCCCTGCCCCTATGTATCACCTTTGCACCCCATGCTTGGAAGATCACACTTGGAATACTACTACTGTGGTCTCACTCTTCAATTTTTCTCTGAGCTCAGAAACAGTACCTGATCCTAGACTCTCAGGGCACAAGTAGTATCTATTCTAACCTCCTCTCCCCGACTCAGATTTTCTTGGTAATTTATTATTTTCTATTATGTTATCTTTAAGCATTATATCCACCATCTGTCTGTCACTTTGTCACACAGTGATGGCTTATGTGCTGCTGTGATGCTGGAATATATTCTCCCAGTATTCAAATACCAGCAGGGTCACCCATAGTAGACAGGTTCCAGCAGACTTTCCTGACTAAGGAAGACTAGGAAGAAAAGCTTGGCAATCTAAGATTAGCCACTGAAAACCTTATAGATCACAACAGGATATTGTCCAATATAGTGCTAGAAGTTGAGGTCCCAAGGTTGGAAGGCACTCAAAATACACAGTGACGGCAAGGGATTCAAGCATACTAATAGTTGTGAAGATGGGCAAAAGACTTGGCAACATTTCATTTTGTTTTTTGTGGAGTCACCATAAATTGGAGCCAACTCCATGACAACTAACATAAGTAATACATTCATTTATTAGATTTTTTCTTAAAACTTTTCAAATATCAAATACATTATAATCCAAAACTGTTTCCACAAAAGTCATGAAGAAATGCTTAAGGCTTTACTTTAAAATTTTTACCTAATTCTTAGTTTTGGGGGTAAATTGTATAGTCATTTTCCTCCTCTTGCCTGAATTTGCTTAAAAGATTTTGACACACTGTTATGGAACATCATTGTAGGCTTATAAATGTGTTTTAGTGTTCTCATAATGTACATTATGATTTTCTCTATCCTCACTATTTTCAGAAGTCCTCTCCTATTAACCTGGAGATTATTTAATTGCTTTATCCTTTGAGAATTCAGAGTTTCAGCATGACTGCGCTCTCTGTGTTCTCTCCTTAGGGATTCATGTTGGCCTAGTTCTAGGCTGGTCTATTTCTACTCTACTTTCTCTAAGTGTCCCTCACTACTCAACCCATTCTGTTCTCTTTATTCAGCTATTTCTCTTTAAATCATCTGAGGTGGAAATTTTGGAGTTCTTGACCTTTTGTGGACAGAAGTTTGAACTATGGTGAGAGGAGTCACGTTTTTAGTATCTTTTTTCTCTCCTGCTTCCCCCTTCAGGAGGACCCAGATACATTTCTCTGAGGGAGTGACAGGATTCTTGGCAAACTGTCAAAACTTTCTCTTTTTTTTGTCTCAAATTGGATAAACAGAATATCCCAGAGCCCTAAAGTATTATTTTCTACAAGTGTCTTATGAAGAATACAGTTTTACTGGAGAAGTTTAAGCATGTTACCATGCAACTCTCCCAGGCTCTGAGCACATTGTTGTTGTTAGGTGCTGTCGAGTCATTTCCAACTCATAGCGACCCCATGCACAGTAGAATGAAATACTGCCTGATCCCACACCAGCTCCATGATCCCTGCTACACTTGAGCCCATCATCGCAGCCACCGTGTCAATCCATCTCGTTGAAGGCCTCTCCCTCTTTCGTCGATCCTCCACCTAACCAAGCATGACATCCTTCACCAGGGAATGGTCCCTTCTTACAGCATGACCAAAATAGGTGAGACGAAGTCTGGCCATTCTTGCTTCCAAAGAGCATTTCGGGTGCACTTCCTCCAGGACAGATCTGCTAGTTCTTTTAGCAGTC
>NW_006921729.1:7114157-7134728 GCF_000298275.1 Orycteropus afer afer
CTATCACTGACAGCATTGTACTTCAGGACAGATCTTGAAACATCCTTTGTGATGATGAATGCCACGCCATTCCTCTTCAAACTGTCATTCCTGGCATAGTACTTCACATGGTTGTCTGATTCAACGTGGCCAAAACCAGTCCATTTCAGCTCACTAATGCTTAGGATATCAATCTTTATGCATTCCATTTAATTTTTGGCAACTTACAATTTTCCTAGATTCATACTTTGTACATTCCATGTTCCAATTATTAATGGATGTTTGCCGCTTTTTCTCCTCAATTTGAGTGGAGCCACGTCAGCAAATGGAGGTCTCAAAAGCTTTACCTTATCCATATGAGTAAGGCTGCTTTTACTCTTATAATTCAGCTCTTTCCCAGTCCTACTTTGAGAGCTTTCTAAGATAAATGACTCTTATTCCTCCTCTGTATTGGACAATGTTTCTGGACTGTTCATAAAATTGTGCAGTAATGTACCAGACAGTGTTTCTCTGCTATTCATAAGGTTTTCCCTGGCCAATTCTTTGAGAAGTGGATGGCCTCCTCCTTCTTCCTAGTCTGTCTCAGTCTGCAAGTGAGGCTGATACTTGTGCAAAAGGTGAACCCCACTGGGTTTGAGACACCAGTGGCACAGCCTCAAGACTCACAGCAACATGTCACCACAGTAGGAGAAACCGACAGACAAGTTTGTCTCCCTTAGCTGTTGGAAACCCCTCCAACCACCTTTACCTGGATCCCTGTGGCTAACTACTCAATCTGTTCCAGTCCCCTTTGTCTTTTCTGTCCTCTCTCTGCTTCCCACCTCACTGCTTGTGGGGGGTGGTCTCGGTTTCCTCTCTTCACCTGGGTCCCTGCGGCTGACTCTTTGATTTGTTCTGGTCCCCTTTGCCTTTTTTTGTCCTCTCCCTGCTTCCCGCCTTGCTGCCTGTTCTTAGGTCCCTGGAATGCAAATGAGAATGCTATCACTTTAAAATCCCAAATGGTTTCCACTTGTAAACATTCAAAATGGCTGTGCCCTCAGTCACTTTAATAGTAGTTTTAAAACAGACAAAAACAAACAAACCAAAGAACAGAAAAAGAAATAAAAAAATGGGGGCAGGGCACCCAGGCTCCATCTGAGCACAGAGACTGGGATGGAATTCCTGTTGGTTCACACAGTGGGTGGGAGTGAGGGATGGCCTCACCTCCATTCACCAAGAGGGTGTGGCGTAGAAGAATAACAAGAGGAATGTTGCACCTTTCTAGTCATCTGGGTCTGGAATATCCTTGGGGTTCCTGGCAAGTGGAGCCTGTTCTTAAGTCCCTGGAATCTGGGAGAACACTATCACTTTAAATATCCAAAATGGTCCAGCCACTTGTAAACATTCAAAATGCCTGCACCCTCTGGACAGACAAAAGTCCACAGCTCAGCCTGCCCTCCTCTTCGCTGCTTCCCCTTATTCCCCAGCCACCAGAGCAGTCCTCCATGCAGTCCCTGGCTAGGCAGGCCAATTTTTAGGTTAATTCTTAGGTCCTACCACCACTTGGCAATATCCAAGCTGTCTGTGCCGTCAGGATCACAGCTCCGTATGTGCCCTTTTTTGGTGTTTTCATGCAAATTCTTCTGCTAGTTGGAGTTTAGTCCACTTCTATATCTTTCCCTTCAAGGCTCAGGGGTCTAGGATTATCTTCTATATCTGTGTTAATTGGTTCCTCTTTTCTTTGTTGAAGAGTGTCTGTGCAGTCCTTCTGCCTATTCTGCCATCTTACGAACTCAAGGCTACTGGCTTTAATGTTTATCTATTTCTTTAAATTCTTCATCTATATTCATTACATATTCTTTGATTGCATTTTGTTCTTTTTCCAGCTTCTTGAGTGCTTAGTTCATTTTTTTAAAAAACCAACCAAACAAACAAACAAACTAAAATACTCTTGTGTCCTATTAAACTTTGCTTACCCAAGGTCCCGACTCATAGTGACCCCTCCCTGGGTTTCCAAGGTGGTATCACTACAGAAGTAGATTGTCCTATCTTCCTTCTGAGGAGTAGCTGGTGAATTTGAACTTCCAGCCTTCTGGTTATCAGTCAAATGCCTTAGGCACTATGGAACCAGAGCTCCTAAAAATGTCATGGTTAAAAGATAAAAAACTATATTTTTCTCTAGAATTTTAGGATTTTTAACTCCATATTTAGAGATTTTAACCATCTTGAATTTTTTTTTTTTTTTTTTTTTACTATAGTGTGAGCTGTACTGGTGTAGTACCTGAGGCATCTGACTGCTAATCAGAAGGTTTATGGTTCAAAGTCACCAGCCATTCCATGGAAGATAGACTGAGTAATCTACTTCCCTAAAGATTCACTGCCTTGGAAAGCCAATGGGGGTTGCTATGAGTCTGAATTGACTTGATGGCAGTGTTCTTTTTTTTTTTTTGAGAGTTAATGGTTATATGGTTAGCCAATTGACCCAGCAACATTTTTGGAAAGATAATTCTATCCCCACTGAATTGCATCATTCAGTATGTGCAAGTAAAATCGTATGTGCAAGTAAAAATGAAGAGAAGTGGGATAGGGTAGGTATGTAACACCATGGGCAGCTTCTAGAAACCCAAAGCCATTCTTCAACAAGGGCTAAAGTTAACTCCTTAATTTCTGTAAGTCAAAGCTTGTTATATACCTCAAACCTGGCATAGACAGAAGACACCACTCTCTTATTAGAAGAAACAAATATATTTGAAAAAATAAAAGATTTCCTGTACATGAGAAGGAAGCTGTGGTGGCATAGTGCCTAAGGCATTTGACTGCTAATGAGAAGGCTGGCAGTTCAAACCCACCAGCCAGTCCCTCTAAAGGAAGACCAGAAAATCCACTTCCATAGAGATACCACCTCAGAAACCCAAGGAAGGGTTACTGGGTTACTATGAGTCGGAACTGACTCAATGGCAATGAATTTGGCTTTTTTGTTTTTGTTTTTGTGCATGAGAAAGTATCCTCTTCAGAAAATATGCTGAATAGAGTGATTCTAACTAGACTAAAATTACTTTGGGAGAAATTTCCTTCCTTGGAGTGGAGGATAAACACTTTTTGGCTAACTAGGAGACAAAGCAAATGGAAATTGTCATTGAGTTGATTCCAACTCATGGTGACAGCATGTGTGGAACTACTCCATAGAGTCTTCTTGGCTATAATCTTTACAGGAGCAGGCCTTTCTTCTCCACTGGAATGGTTTGAATTGCCAACTTCTTTGAGCTCCTTAATGGTTTATCTTTTGGGACCCTTTCCAAGCAATACCTGAGGCCCTTCCTCAGGCCCTTCTCTAGCTGGAACATTGTTGGGTCCTTTACATGGAAGCTTCCTGCATGTTTAATCCATTCTTCCTTATATCCTTATTGCTTTGGCCTTTAAGCTCAAATGGCAGTGAAAGTCCTTCTGTGCCTTTGGCTGAGATAGCCTGTCACTTGCTATGAGACTGCATAAAGTGCCAGAGACTCTGTATTCGGTGTGCCAAGACCCCCAAGTTGGATGAGCCCCCTTTCAAGTGGGGTGCTCCAGTTGCTGTTAGATCTCATTGCTCATAGGAGTTCTCTAGGAAGGACAGAGACTGGCACATAAGCCTGGGAACCCAGGTTGGACTGGGGATAATCAGAAATTGGAGGACCAAAGGCTTCTGGAGGTCTTTGGACATCAGAGAGTAAATCCCATAAACCTCCCCCAATGGTTCTGTAACAAATATTATTCCATGTGTTAAATTTCAGTCCTGAGGAGATACTACCTCATTCTGAACTCTAAGAAAGATACAGTATAGGCCTTATTCTGGGTTGGAGAAATTAATAGGGCACAGGAGAGAAAGGAAAGGGAAGAATCAACTTTTCTGAAGAGAAATGGATTCTGTGCCACCTCAGCTCCTTTTGGGCAAGCTCTCCAAGGTGATATATTAATGTTCCTCTTTGCTCCTCTGTGTTGATGCTGAAAGACAAGAATGATGTGCTGGGACACAATTCTAACTCTCTTCTCCCTAGGCAAGTTTTTATCATGGGTAAGATGCTTTATACATTGGATTAATGGAGAGCTGCATTCTTTTCATGTTAATCACTTTTAAAGTGCTTACAAATATTTTCTATTCTTTCTTTCTTGTTCTTCTTTCTTCTTCTTCTTCCTTTTTTTTTTTTTTTTTGAGAAACTCAAAGGAAGGTTTTCTGTAAGAGATTCTCAACTGCTATTTCCATCAGCAGTCCTCAGCTGAAGACATTCACAGAATCTTAGACCCAAAATTGCTTGATGCTCTGTCAGTGGGATTCTGCTTTGAGAGGCCAGAGTGAGGGCTCTGGTATCTGAACAGAGGCTTGCAGAGGCTCAACAACATTCTCCAGAGAAGAAAAGCTTATCTCCGAGACTTGGGAAGGGAAGGCAATGATGCACAACTGTTGTTTTTCTGCCACTATTATGAATGTATTAATAACCCAATCCATGGTCACAGCATCTCTGTGTTTAGGAGAATATTCTATTCTTCTCTGATATTTCCCACCTCAGGATTTCTCTGCTCTTAACAGCATTGATTTATAGGGTGGAAGAAGGAACAGGAGAAACAGTCAATATCTGCGGGGGGATAGAGTTCGGCTTCCCTTACCTGAGTGATGTCTTCTTTTTTCCTGAATATTGGTAGGAATTTATTTCCCTATAGAAAGAAGGATGACAGAGAAAGGAGCCCAACCCCACACAGGAAATAATGCCCCATGGCTCATTAAGTTTCCCCAGGAAAAGGAGATTGTCATCTATCATCTGAAGTGCACTGCTGCCTCAGGCAGTGGGGCACTGAGATGTCTGCTCTATTCTAGAGAGTTCCTGGTCCATGTCACAGAGCTATGGATCCAGAGGGTGGTATTTTGCTTTAACAAAAAAATACCACAAATGAGTGGCTTTAACAAATAGAGATTTATTCTCTTGCAGTTTATGAGGCTAGAAGTCTGAGTTCAAAGCGCCAGCTCTAGGGGCTGGGTGAAAGCCCCTCAACCTGGGGCTTCAGCTTTGTCTCTTGCTCCTGGCCCACTGCAGCTGGAAGCTTCTCTTAACTCAGATAGCTACTGGCTGCTAAGGCTGACAAACACAAGATCAACAAGTAAAATGGCACAGTCCCAAGATTATTAAGTAACAGGGCAGGCCACAAGTTCAAGTCCAGAAATAGTCTCAAGATCGGCAGGCAACATGGCAGACTGCTGAATGAAGAGTTAGCTAATTCTAAGATCCAAGCATGCCAAAAAGCTCAGAGACCTTTCTCAAAGCTTCTTCTTATATACTGGAAGCAGACCACATCCCTAAAGCAGTTACTCAGCTAGTCACAGATTCCACTATGGAGCTGATTACCAGTCTCATCTTGGAGAATCACTCCATCCAGCTACCCAGCCACTCAAAACCAGGCCCAGCTAAGTTGACACATAATCTTAACTACCACAATGAGAGAGGGGAATCCAAGTCCAATCCCCACCATCCAACTTAGCAGGGATCTGGATATCTGGATATCCCTGAGTATCTAGATCCCTGTTTCTTCTTTGAGCCTTCCTACTTGCCAGCCCTGGGCTTTCCTCACATCCCATCTACACCTGAGAGCAACTTTGTATCTATTCTATCTATAATCCAGATAACATCTGGGTCATTCTTTACTGCATGGAGAGATGATTTGGATCCACCACTTCCACAGCCTTTGAAAGCCTAATGTTTTCCCAGGAGTTTAGCTAATTCCTGTTGCTATTGTGTTGTTGTTAGGTACCATTGAGTCTACTCCAATTCATAGTGACCCTATGTGCAACAAAATGAAACACTGCCCAGTCATGCACCATCCCCACAATCCTTGCTATACTTGAACCCATTGATGCACCCACTGTGTCAATCCATCTTCTTGACAGTCTTCCCCCTTTTTGCTGACCTTCTGCTTTTCCAAGCATGGTATCTTTCTCCAGGGGTTTGTCCCTTCTGACCACATGACCAAAGTAGGTGAGACAAAGTCTGGCCATTTTCACTTCCAAGGAGCATTCCAGCTGTACTTCTTCCAGGACAGGTTTGTTTATTCTTCTGGCAGTCCATGGTACTTTCAGTATTCTTCACCAACACCACAACTGAAAAGCATCAATTCTTACAGTTTTCCTTTTTCATTGTCCAGCTATCATATCCATATGAGGCAATTGAAAATACCATGGCTTGGGTTAGGAGCAGCTTAGTCTTCAAAGTGACATCTTTGCTTGTTAACACTTTAAAGAGGGCTTTTGCAGCAGATTTGCCCAGTGCAATACCACGTCTGATTTCTTGACTGCTGCTTCCATGGGTGTTGATTGTGGATCCAAGTAAAATGAAATCCATGACAACTTCAATCTTTTCTACATTTATCATGATATTGCTTAAGGTCAAGCTGTGATATTTTTGTTTTCTTTATGTTGAGGTATAATCCATACTGAAGACTGTAGTCTTTGATCATCATCAGTAAGTACTTCAAGTCATCTTCATTTTCAGTAAGCTAGGTTGTGTTGTTAGTGTATTGCAGGTTGTTAATGATTCTTCCTTCAATCCTGATACCATGTTCTTCTTCATATAGTCCGTCTTATTAGATTATTGTACAGCATACAGACTGAGTAAGTATGGTGAAAGGATACAACCCTGACACATCCCCCTCCTGATTTTAAACCATGCAGTGTCCCCCTGTTCTTTGTGAATGACAGTCTCTTGGTCTGTGTACAGGTTTCTCATGGGCACAATTAAGTGTTCTGGAATTCCCATTCTTCACAATATTATCCATAATTTGTTATTATCCACATAGTCAAATGCCTTGGCATAGTTAATAAAACACAGGTACACATCATTCAGGTATTCTTTGCTTTCAGCCAAGATCCATCTGACATTAGCAATGGCATACCTTGTTCTACATCTTCTTCTGAATCCACCTTGAATTTCTGGAAGTGCCCTATCAATATACTGCTGCAACTGTTTTTGCAAGCCAAAGTTGAAGAAATTGAAGATTGTTACCAACTTCTGCAGTCTGAAATTGACCAAACATGCAATCAAGATGTATTGATTACTATTGGTGATTAGAATGCAAAAGTTGGAAACAAAGAAGAATCATCAGTGGTTGGCAAAGACGGTCTTGGTGATAGAAATGATGCCAGAGATCACACGATAGAAATTTGCAAGACCAACAACTTATTCACTGCAAGTACCTTTTATCAAAAACATAAATGGTGGCTATACATGTGGACCTTGCTAGATGGAATTCACAGGAATAAGAATGACTACATCTGTGGAAAGAGGCAATGGAGAATCTCAATATCATCAGTCAAAACAAGGCCAGGAGCTGACTGTGGAATGGACTATCAATTGCTTATTTGCAAGTTTAAGTTGAAGCTGAAGAAAATTAAAACAAGTCCATGAGACTAAAATATGACCTTGATTACATCCTACCTGAGTTTAGAGTGCTAATTCTTTAGCACTATTGAAAAAGATTATAGATTTCACAGGACTGGGCAGTATTTTGTTACGTCATACATAAAGTTGCCATGAGTTGCAGCTGACTTGACAGCAACTAACAACAATAAAATTGGAAAGAATAAAACCTTTCTGAAAGTGTGATTCAGTCACACACACAGGTGTACATATATTAAGCATAGAGCTCACTGAATTTCCTGTGAAACAGACATTTAGATCAGGAAACTGCTTTTCTTGGCACCCTAGATGCCTCTCTGGTGAATCCTACCACTTCCTCCCCATGCTTGCCCTGAAGGTCACACTCTAGCATGTTCTGACAGCAGTCATTATTTTTGCCAGCCTTTCATGTATATTATCTCATTGAATCCTCACCATGAGACTTGAGGTGGCTATATTACTGTTTTCATTCTACAGGTGAGAAAAGTGAAGATAGGTTCCTTACTGAGTCCCCACTGCTGGTGATAAGATTCAGCCCAGTCTGCCTGGGTACAGAGCTATACTCCTGAGCCACTAAATGGTGCTGCCAAAAAATGTCATAGAAGGCTGGAGAAAGTTTGAATCAAATAAACCTGGATTTCTGGCAAGAAAGTTCTTTGTGTGTAACTTCAATGTGATTTTTCTGTTTCTATCTTCCCAATTGCCGCTCAGAACCCTCCAGGGGCCTTAGGCTCAGAGCAGGGAAGGGGCTGGCCTAAGGGCTACAGCTGGAGGGCAGGGTCAGGTTTGAGCCCAGACTAAATCAATGACAATTGTTGTCATCTCATTTCACAAGGGGGAAACTTAGACCAATAGGGATGAAATGGTTTCCATTACCCTGCCTCACTAGTGGGACCAGCATGGGGCTAAAGGTGTATTCAGTCCTCAGTCATGGCCTGTCTCTGCACTGAGTGATTAGAGGCCACTGACCCCTCAGGGCCCTTGTTGGAACCTGGAGCCTCCTCTGCACCTGCGCTGGTGACAGGAGGTGTGACCCGGACCCAGGCAGCCATAGCAGAAGTTTAAGAGGAGACCAAGGTGATGTTTGTAGTAGAGAGTGAGCAGGACTCACTCTCACAGGCTTCTGTGAATTTAGGGAATGACTTATGTAGACTGCCCACATAGCCTTCGTGGGTGGTAAGGTGGCTCACCTCAGTCATGAAGCCTCAGAGTTGTATTCTCACTTGGGTTTGAATCGTCCCTCTGCTACTCACCAGTGTATTCTTGCATGAGTCACTTAAGCAAGTGGTGTTTTGCTTTGTTGGTTTATAAAATGCAGTTACAGTAACACACCAAATCACTGGGTAGATTAAATTGCATCATATATTATTTATCTTGTTGATGGCATATGATGGACAATCAGAACATTTTGGTTCTCTTCCTTGTGACCTTTTTCTACTCAACTCTGAGCTCCTTGATACCAATCTTGAATAAATGCTGATGGGACTTTACTTCCTTGCAAAGTAAAATGAAATTAGAAATAAAAAATATATATGGATACATATAAATTTTAAATACCTCTTAGTTGTGTGTATCTTCTGTGACCTGGCATGACTGATAACCCTGGTGGGGCCCTGACTCAACCAGGAGCAAATATCCCTTGATGCTCATAGACCTGGTATGAGCTTAACTCTGTGCCATCACTTATGGGCTATGTGCCCCTGGCCACATCACTTTCTGTCTGTGATCCACAGACAGCTCTTCATATTACCTCCAATGAATGGAGGTGAGATAGAACATTGGGAAAGGATAAGAAGGTTTATGATTAGGTAGTATAGAAATGGAATCCAGTAAGCAGAATGATTTCCAAGGTGGTTATTTGATGACATTCTTAGAGTATCCGCTAAAAATAACCCCCAAAGTGTCTGCATTTGGTCTGGTGCCCCACAGCTCTTCACTAAGATGGTTCTCTCTCCAGCCTCTCCTCAGTTGCTGCACTTTTCTGGAATTCTCATCCCTGAGGCTTAAGAAGATGGAGTGATGTGAGCTCCTTACTTCTCATCCACACTCTTGGACAAGTGTTTGATATCATGGAATCATGTTAGCACAGCCTAGACACCTCACATGACCAATGTGACCTGAAACCCATGACAATATTAATTTCTCTGAGGGCTCTCAGTGTATGTTCCAGTCCTGTGTTGGACAACATGGTAGCCACTAGCATAACTAGCACATGTGGCTATTTATATTTAAGTTAAGTAAAGAAACCCTGGTGGCACACAAGTTAAGCACTTCACTACTAACTGAAAGGTCAGAGGTTCAAACCCACCAGGTGCTTCATGGGAAAAAGATGGCAGTCTGCTTCTGTAAAGATCACAGCCTGGGAAATCCTACAGGGGCAGTTATGGCATAGTGCCCAAGGCATGTGACTGCTAACCAGAAGGCTGGTGGTTCAAACCCACCAGCCACTCCTCAGAAGGAAGGTTGGGCAGTCTACTTCTCTAGTGAAACTGCCTCGGAAACCCAAGGAGGGATCGCTATGAGTTGGATCTGACTGCACAGCAGTGAGTTTGGTTTTTGGTTTATAGGATTGTTATGAGTTGGTATCAACTTGACCTCAGTAGGTTAAAAATACCACCACTCATCTTTCAGTTTTTCATACTACAGTGGTTTGCATGTTGCTGTGATGCTGGAAACTGTGTCATTAATATTTCAAATACCAGCAGGGCCACCCATGATGGAAGGGTTTTAGCAGAGCTTCTAGATTAAGACAGACTACGGAGAAAGGCCTAATGATCTACTTCTGAAATTAGCTAATGAGAACCTTATGGGTCACAACAGATACACTGTCCAAATTGCTTGCTTTGGATACGTCATCAAGAGGGATCAATCACTGGAGGAGAACATCATGTTTGGTGAAGTAGGGAGCCAATGAGAGTGAGGCAGGACCCAGGTAAGATGGATTGGCACAATATCCACAACGATGGACCCGAACATGCTGGTAATCATGAAGATGACACAGAACTGGACAGTGTTTTGTTCTGTTGTACATAAGATCTTCCTGAGTCAGAGTTGACTCAATGGCAGTTATTTATCTATCTAGCCACTCCTTGGAAGGAAGATGGGGCAATCTACTTCCGTAGTGATACTGCCTCGGAACCCAAGGAGGGGTCGCTATGAGTCGGGTCCGACTCGACAGCACATAACAACAACAACAACAAAGTTAAATAAAATTACAAATTCATTGTCAATATAGCATGTGACTTTGCCTCTTCCAAGGATATCATATCTACCATTTGCCTCTTTGCTTCCACATGCCTGTCACTCTGGTTTTCTTTCTGACTCAAACCTGCCAACCCTATTCCCATTCCAGTGCCTTGCTATTCATCCCACCTGGAACTCTCTTGCTCTCGTTTGTCACTTGACTGTCTTCTTATCATTTATGTTCTAGGGGAAACATCCCTTTCTCAGAGAGGCTGGCCTCTACCACTTTAACTGATGTTGTCTCCTCAGTCATTCTCCATTGACCCTGGTAAAGTCTTTGCTACATTTACCAGCACCTGAAGTCAACTTATTTGTTTCCATATTTAATGTCTGTTATTCTCACCACAATTTAAACTAACTGAGTGCAGACAGAGGCTTGTAGCTATTCTCTTATCCACTGCCTGGGACAGCATCTGAGGCAGAGTTGCCACTGGATAAATATTTGTGGATGATAGTTTCCCAAATTTCAATCCTTTGTGCTCTGTCCTCATGATGTTTGCTTGTCTGCATAACATCTCTACTACAGTGAAACCTGTGAGAGCTGGAACTCAGTGTGACTGCCTTGTTTTTCTGGGTCTTGCAAGTTTTCTGTCTTTGATAAGATGCAGTCTTACCACTTTTCCATTGCTTGTTTTATGGAAAGTATTTAAGTTTCCCTCCCTCTGACAAGTTTTTGTCATACAGTTTCCAGCTTTCACAGGTGTTACTGTAGTACTTAAGATTTTTTTTAAAAAATTGACTTGCATCCTAACTTGAACACCTTTAGCCTTATCCTAACCAAAGGAAATTACAAAATGTATATGCTAATTTTTCCAAACCTGCTTAGAAAAAGATATGTAATTATTGTATCTGTTTTCTGTGTGCTCCCTAAAAGATATTGCACTCATCACTAGTGGTGAAGCATTGCTCTACACCAGCCCTGCTTTTCCATCCCGCTCCTCATACCACCTGCAAGTCTCTGGGAACCACTATCAGCAACTCACAACATGACGACTGCTCCCAGTCTCCCCTTGCTTACCACATGGATTTACAGTTTTAGAGTTTCAAGGTCTTGAGATTTCAAATTTATGATTGGAAACTGAAGTACTAGGGCACTTGACTGTTAAAACAGCTTGACTCTCTACTTGCCAGACATCTGACCCTTTAGCTATTTAGCCTCTGTGCAACTCAGATGGAGTCCCTGGATGGTGCAGCTGGTTGAGCATATAGCTCCTAACGTAAAGGTTGGCAGTTCAGACCCACCCAGAGGTACCCTAGAAGAAAGGCCCAGGGATTTGCTTTTGAAAGGTGACAACCATGAAAATTCCATTGAGTGCAGTTTACTCTGCAACACATAGGGTAGTCATGAGTCAGAACTGACTCAGTGGCAACTGGTTTGGAATTTTGTTTTTATGACTTTGCTAAGTGCCCTGACCAACATTTACAGCCCAAACCAGCTCACTGACATCCACAGACCATTCTCCAGAGACCTGCCAGTTGGGTTAGGAAGCTCAGCTATTAAACTGTAAACTCTAGATCCTCCTCCACAGGTTGCGGCAGAAACAGGAGTTCTGGCCAAGCTGATTTCTCTGACACCACTTTCAACTTTAACTGAGTCAGGTGAAGGAAAAAGGAGGCAGTAGAAAGAAAACAAAAACCTGGTGCCCTTCCCCTTCTTCAATCTTCTGAGAACCCACCAGGAGTCTGCCAGACCAGGTTGGACTGGTGTGTGTGTGTTCTGGATTGCCAGCAGTGGGGATGCCTTCATAAATAGAAGGTATCATGGTTTGGCATGTCTCATTTCTCTTTTTCCCACCATCTTCTCCCTGGCTTGTTCTTACCTCCTCTTTCTGAACATAAAGCATGGTTTTATCACTCAAAGGACATTCTCTTTCCTCCTTCCTGAGTGCCATTTCCTCAAGGGCATTCCTTCTTCCTCCTCCCACCACTGATGAGCAGTCCCACATGATCCTTTTGCACCTCTTAAGTGGTGTAGTGGATAAGGCATCTAGCTGCTAACCAGAAGATCAGCAGTTCAAACCCACCAGCAGCTCCATGGAAGGAAGATGGGGCAATCTACTTCCGTACAGATTTACAGCCTCAGAAACCCAGTGGGGTCAGTATGAGTTGGAATCGACTCAATGGCAGTGAGCTTTGTTTGTAAGAGAGAAATTACTGAGGGACCCGACTTAGCTCTTATATGTTGTCTCATGGCTGTCGCTGTTGTTGTTAGTTGCCAGTGAGTTAGTTCTGACTCATGATGACCTTATGTATCACAGAAAAAATGATGCCCAGTCCTGTGCCATCTCCATGACCATTGTTATGTTTGAATGCACTGTTGTGGCCACTGTTTCACAATACTTTAAAATCTTTCATTTCCTCACATGCTGTCACTCACTGACCTCTGGGCTTTCTCACACGTGATCCCCTCAACCTAGATTATCCTTTCTCATCACTTTGGACAGTTCACTCCTAATCATCCTTCTAGTATTATCTTACATACCACTTCCTCCTTGAAGCCTTCCTCTGCTCATCTGCCACAGACTAGATTAAATGCTCTCCCATCTGCTACCACAGCATCTTGTACTTCCCCTATCAAGATCACAATGTTGTATAGGTGCAATGTTCTTGCCAAGGGTGGCTCATCTGATGGTCATGGGCAGCCTTATCCTGCTTTGAACCACCAATGACATATCCCCCTCCCTCAAATAATCATACAGCTCAAATAAAAATAGTGTGCTTGCTATACAAATGTAGTGTCCCACTCTTGGCCCTCCAACATATTGCTTCTTCTTTAAAGAAATTAAAGAAATTCCAGAGCCCCTGTTGTAGGAATCTCTCTAGACCATTAGCTGTCATGGAGAAGCCATGTCCTTCTTGCTCATCACTGTATCCTGGTGCCAGCATAGGGCTGGAACATGGTAAATACTCAATAAATATTTATTGGCTCAGTGACTGGATGAATTGATTTCCTTAGGATTACTGACACTGACTGGAATTGAAAAACATTCTCCTGAATAATAGAGAGTTAATGAAAGGGCAAGAGTGCATATACCAGAAGCAAACATGACTGACAAAGTTTAAGTAGAAATAAACCAAAAGAAACAAACTCACTGCCATCAAGTCATTTCTAATAGAGACCCCTCCCTGAATTTCCAAGGTGGTATCTCTACAGAAGTAGATTGCCCAATCCTCCTTCTGAGAAGTGGCTGGTGGGTTTGAACTGCCAGCCTTCTGGTTAGCAGTCAAATGACTTAGGCACTACACCACCAGAGCTTCCTTGAGTAGAGACAGATCTTAATATAACCAGTTCTCTACCAAAGTCAAAAGCTTTGGCCTAGTCCACATTCTGTGTTCACTAAGGTATTCATGCTCTTGAGGTCCCGGGTCTTGAGTTTCTGGATCTGCCCTTGTTCCTATGGTGGTATCAACTAACTATTCAACACAGGGCAGTTAACCTATAACTCACTGTCACTGAGTCAGATTCGACTCATAGCAACTCCTCCTTGGGTTTCTGAGGCAGCATCACTACAGAAATAGATTGGCATGTCTCATTTCTCTGAGCAGTCCCACATGACTCATGCCCAATCTTCCTTCCAAGGAGTAGCTGGTGGGTTTGAACTGCCAGTCTTCTGGTTAGCAGTCAAATGCCTTAGGGACTATGCCACCAGAGCACCTAGTTTACTTATAGACATCTAGTAATCAACCCTGTCACTTGTATGTGTGTGAAATAGAGACAGAGAGTGAAAACAATACCAGAGAATGGTAGATTCTCACTCTGCTGTCCATCTGGAGTTCACTTCTCAATTGCATTTACTATCTCTGTAGTTTTAATTCCCTTCTTTCTTGGCTGTCCCAGGCAGTTTTAAGGAAGGGGTGCTTACTCACAGAGAAAGCAGGTGCAGTTGTAGAAATAATGCAATGGGAATGGATAATGTAATGAAACAGGAAATTTGAAGATGGCATCATAAAGTCAGGCTTTACTCATCTTTTTATTTTCAAGTTGAAATTTTAGAAAACATAAAAATAACAGAAATTAAAATATTATAATATCAGCAAATATGGGATATCATGAATTGAATTGTGCCTCCTCAAAATATGTTTCAACTTGGCTTGGCTATGATTCTCAGTGGTTTGGCAGTTATGTAATCATTCCCCATGATGGGATCTGATGTGACTGGCCAATCAGTTGCAAGGGGATTAGAGTAGGATGCAACACTCCTACTCAGGTCACAGCCCTGATCCAATGTAAGGGGAGTTTTCCTGGGTTGTGCACTGCATCGCCTTTCATCTTACGAGAGGTAAAAAGAGAGAGAAGTGACAAAAGGGAGAGAGACGAGAGCAGAGAGGGAGGGATCTCAGTACCACCAAGAAAGAAGAGCCAGGAGCACAGCACATCTTTGAGTCCAGGATACTTGTGCTGAGAACATCCTAAATCCATAAAAACAATGAGGACAAGATTCATGTAGATGTCTGAGAGATACTGGGCCCACAAATGTTGAAAGGAGACAAGGACTTTCCCTCGGAGCCAACAGAAATAGAATGCCTTCCCCTAGAGCTGGCACCCTGGATTCAGATTCCTAGCCTTTCAAAAGACGAGAGAATAAATTTCTCTTTGTTAAAGCCATCCACTTGTGGTATTTCTGATACAGCTGCAGTAGATAACTAAGATATGGGATATAGGTAAAATGGTGTTCAGAGGAAAATCTGCATACTTAAATAAATGTATTAATGAGAAAGAGAGAATTAAAATAAATGAATTAAGCATTTAACTTAATAAAGTAGGAAAAAATAACAAAGGAAAACAGTAGGTCAAAATGAATAATATAAAGAGAAATTAATGAATTAGAAAACAAAATATTAAAACTAATTAGATATATATGTTCTGTTTCTTTGACAAATCCAATGAGATTCAAAGTATCAGCTATCTCAACCAAGGGAAAAAAATGGGAGAATGCAAATATACACAAAATAAAAAATGCTAAAGGGGAAAATTATGGATACAGAGATACTAAAAAGAACTACAAGAGATTACTTTTCTCAACTCTAGGTAAATATAGCTGAACACTTATGTGAAATAGATAATGTTCTAGGAAGTACACTTTACTAAAACTGATTTAAGATAAAAGTCTTTATAAACCAATCACTATAAAAGAAATGGAGAAAGTTGTCAAAGTTCTGTCCTGCAAAAAAAGTACCAGACCTAGATGGTTTCAAGAAGAATTCTCCCAAATCTTTCAAGAATAAATAATTTGAATGCATTTAAAGTGTTTCAGAGCATAGAAAAAGGAGAAAGCTTCCAAATTCCAAATTCACAATGCTAGCATAATATTGATACCAACCCTCACAAGTAAGCACAAGAAAGATAATTACCATTCAATCTCATGTATACTGATGCAAAAAGCCCTAAATAAATCTAAGAATACATTAATAGAAAAATACACCATAACCAAGTAGAGTTTAGTCCAGGAATATACAGAAAATTTAATAATAAAAATGACTTAATAAAACAGTTTAACAATAGGAAAAAAATATATTTTTGTTTTTGTTTTCTTGTTAAGTCTGAAGAAAGGTACATAAAAAATTAGAACTTCATTAGATTTTTTGTGTGTGTGTGGAAATATACACAGCAAAACTCACTCCAATTACACAGTTTCTAGACATGATGACCAGTGACATTGGTTACATTCTTCACATGGTGTCAACATTCTCATTATTCCTATTCTATTGTTTTATTTCTGCTTACTTAATCTCCCTGCCCCCCAACCTTCTAATCTATGCTTTAAAATAGCTGTTGGCTATTTGGTTTTATATAATTTTTTTAAGGCAATACTCAAAGGTAATGATATTTACTCTTTGGGCCAAACTGTTACTTAGTTTAAAGGTGAATTCAGGGGATAGTTTCAATTCAAGGTTTGAAGAGCAACTCAAGGTCATTGTGTCCGGGCCTTAATATGTCCAGTAAGTCTGGATTGTTTCAGAATCTGAGGTTCTTTTCTACGGTTCTCTTCCTTTTTCTTGTGATTCATCTATTATATTCCTGATCAGAATGTTCAGTAGGTAGTGGGCACCATCTAGTCCTGCTCTCAAGATGGAGGAGGCAGTAGTTCCTGTAGACAATTACTCCTGTAGTCTGGTTCCTTCTCTGTTTCTTCTATTTTCTTCCTTGTCTTTTGTTCCAGACCAATAAAGACTAATAGTTGTATGTTAGCTGGCTGTTCATAAGCTTCTTTTTTGGCTCATAAGCTTTTAAGACCCTAGACATTACTTACCATGCTAAGAGATAGAACAGAAGCTTTAAGGACTATTTTATGCCAATTGACTGGATCATCCAACAAGAACAAGGTCCTAAGCCCCTAAACCAAGAGAACTGATCCCATGAGGTAATTGGTTATGTCTAGTTGGTATCAGCATCTGTAGTCCAATCCCTATTTTGGTTGTTGTAATTATTGCAAAATCATTCAACTTTTTAACATGAATTTTATTATTTATTTATACAGTGATGTACTGGGGTGACATCACAATCATCTCAGTGTTTAGGGCTTCTTAATCAGGGTCTTGCAAGACAAAGTAGGATAGTACTGCAGACTGGCTCTATTGTGTGGGGCCTCCTGAGGTCTGTGAGTTGACATACTTTATAACCCAAGAGAGGGAGCTTATCAAGATATCTATTGCTCATGTGGACCTTGGCCCCCAGCAGTGGTCAACTAGAGCAGTCATCTACTCAGTTGGGTCTGGCAGCATGCTTACAAGCTTGAACTTGTCAAGGACCTCAAAGAAAAGTGTTCCTGGCTTCTGAAGGACTCCTACAGAGACTAGTGCTTCTATGATAGCAAAGTGGCAGCCAACTTCTAGGACATTTAAAATGGTGATTTTTTAGATGTAGTCATATAAAGTTGATCTTCAGGTATAGGTGGGAAAGTTAACATAAATGAGGATGAAGATAATGATGAGTCATGCCAGCCACCACAGTTCATTTGATGGCTTAGTGGGGAATCAATGAGAGGAGCTTAGCACCCATTTAAATATTTTCACCCTGACATATCTACTTAAGTATATGATAGATATCAGTGTATATGAACAGAGAAAGAGAGTGACTGACTTGTTTCTTTTTTAAAAAAAGATCAATAATTAAGGATCAATACCTTCAACAGTGAAGGTGGTTCTTGGCCCCTGGTTTGCAGCCATAGCTGCTAGGTACTGAGACTACATCCCGAGAAGAATGCAGGGAGCTGCATCACCCCATGGCAGGTAGACTAGGCCTTTCTGAGTGCCCTCTCACTGGTCTATGTGTGCTAACTCATCACTCATGAGAAGGCTGGCCACACAAAACATTGGCTAATCTTTCATTTTATTATTTTTTTTAGTTACATCATGAATCATAGTGCTTTGGACAACTGGGCCTTGCCCCTAATCACATCTTTAACACATGCATGCTATGCTGGTCTTCTGAGGGCAAAGTCTCTTCACTCTGCTTTCTACCCATAAGCACCATAAAGCACTAACATAAGAAAACGTAAAAAGTAGGTCCAGGAGAGCTTGTTTTTCTGGAAAGTCTCTACTGTCATGTCAACTGTATGGAAATTCAGCCCTGAGATCAGCACTGAAAGACCAAAGAAGGAGAGGGAAGAATGGCACTCATAAGCCCCAGCCTGCAGTTCAGAAGCCCCACTGCCCAGCTCTACTGGTGGTCGGTCAGTTTACCTTTAGTATCTTCTAGGTACAGAGTTCACCACTGTAAAACCAAATCTTTTTTTTTTTTTTCTTATATTAGAGAATCTCTCTCAATGAAACTTGACCTGTCTTATTATTTTAGAAAATTGTCAGTTTCATATTTGAAAAATGACATCTTACAGGTGTTTTATTTTGTATTTCTTGGACTATAGTTAAGTGCCTTTTCTCATGTGCTTGTACTGACCATTTATATTTACTCTTCTGTGATTTACCTCGATATTTCCTCTGCTCTAGATAGTGTAGTGCCTGAGGTATTTGACTGCTAACCAGAAGAAGGCTGGCAGTTCAAACCCACCAGCCACTCCTTGGAAGGAGTGTTGGATCTACTTCTGTAGTGATACAGCCTCGGAAACCCAAGGAGGGGTCGCTATGAGTCAGGTCCAACTCGACAGCACATAACAACAACAACAAGAACAAGGTAATATTTTAAAAATTAACTTGTAAAAGCCTCACTTAAAATTTTAATCCTTAATTTTATATTTATTTTCATATCCCTTCCCTAATTTATAATTTTCCTTTTTGTTATTTTTGGTTTTGATAAATAGGCGTTTTAATTTTATGTAACTAAATCTTTTCATTTGAATTCTTCTATTTTGCTTATTCATAGAAACTCCTCCATTCTTAAATATCACTTACATTTTAATCTAGATTTTATGTGCTTTCAAAAATATATTTAATACATAGTTAACACATCTGAATTTATAGTCATTGTGAAGTCTAGATTACATCTAACATTTTTCCCCCTCACAAATGGCCATTTTCTCTAATGTCATTTGCCCAATAGTCCATCACTCCCCATTGCTTTGTGATCTGTAATATTTGCAAACTTCCTAAGCATACTAGTCCTCAGTTTTCTTGGACCAGCTTCAATCATTACGGAGTTCCTTCTGGTAAATGAACAGATATTTGTCACCCTCTAATGTTCACTTCTTAAAATTTCTGCTCCTGTATCCCCAAAATATTAAGATCCCTATCATGTCACCCTGTTGAAAGTGTGTTGAGTAGCTCAGTGGAGAGATATATCTCCACACTAGAGCACCTTGCTAGGAATTAACTTTCCTCTTGTCTTCTTTAGTGAAAGGACGTCCTCCATGTCACAATGCAGTTGAGTTAGAAAGCTACTTTGATGCCTCTCAGGGCAGTTTTCTTTCTTTCTTTTAAACTTTTTATTGTGATTTGGGTGAAAGTTTACAGAGTAATTTTGTTTTCCATTCAACAGTTCATACATATTTTGTTTCATGACATTGCTTACAATCCTCACACTGAAACAACTCTCTTCACATTCCTCCCTGTGGTTACTTTTTCCCTGTGTCCTTTTTTCATATGCATTCCTGTCTTTGCAGCTTTCTCCTTCTACAAATATTGCCTTTCTAACCTCCCATAGTTAATTGTTCTAGGAAGTGCACCTCCCTGGTGTAATTGTTCACCTTGTAGGCCTGTCCATTGTTTGGCTGAAAGTTAAGCCAAAGAAATAAATTCAATTCCAGGCTGAGGGCAATTTCTTAAAATGGTAGGTACAAGGGGAGTAGCCTCACTTATCAAGAGAGGAGCATATTTCAAGATGTTTTGAGTTTTAAAGGTTTGAAAACAAGGCAATCTTACCCATAACGAGTTGGATTGGTGGGTTGGGAAAGAGAACATGGTGGTTCTGAATCTGAAATGTGGCATGTGCTAGAACCAAACCAATCTGGGAATTCTTGGGAATCAATTTGCCCATTTACACCATGGGGAAGAGACTGAAGGTCTAATGTGGACTTAAAGACTGATTACCTTGGAGCCCTAGCTTGTGACTCAACTGTGCTTGCACCAGGAATATACCTTCATCACCACAGAGTGGATGAGTATCCAAGGGACAATGTAGGCTTTAGCTTCATCAGCCACACTCTGAGGAAGTGACAAACAGTGGTTGTAATGCAGCAATCAGATTCCAGTTGTCTCTATGTACCATCCAGGAGGGATGGCACTTTTGTGACTGAGTAACCTTCTAAATTCTTAGACAAATCCAGTGTGGGTGGGAAGCTTTAATAGAGATACACTGAATTAACTATTAATAGAGCCTGTGTGTACTCAAGTAATTAATCAGAGAAAGGAAAGAGATTTAAAATGCATTTTCAAACCAATTAAACTTCTCAAAACGTGTCAAACCAGATCAAACCAGTTAAACCAGCTTTCTCTCCTAAATCTTGACTCCACACTAAATTTCTCTATTTTTATAAAATCTTTTTTTTTTTTTTTTTA
>NW_006921729.1:7142723-7147058 GCF_000298275.1 Orycteropus afer afer
CAAGGTTATCTTCTGTGTCTGTGTTAATTGGTTTCCCTTTTCTTTGTTGAAGAGGGTCTGTGCAATCCTTCTGCCTAGTCCGCCATCTTGCCCCGCCTCTATATAAAATCATTTTTAAAGTAACTTAACTTCTAACAACCTTATCACCCTTTACTGGTTTATCTCCAGGTTGCCAATATTGCCATTAAGCTATGGCAACTGAAAGTTAACAGGTAATCCAACAAAATTATCCTGTTGGTAATCACCCTTGCTCTAGATATAATATGTTGTTAGATACCATCGAGTTGGCTCCAATCAGAGACCCTCTGGACAAGAGAATGAAACACTGCCCAGTCTTGCACCATTCACATAATCCTTGCTATGCTTGAGTCTACTATGTCAATCCATCTTGCTGAGGATCTTCCCCTTTTTTGCTGACCCTTTGTTTTATAAGCATGATATTCTTTTCCAGGGACTAGTGCCTTTTCAAAACATGAACAAAATGCATGGGACAAAGTCAGCCCATTCTCATATCTAAGGAGCATTCAGGCTGTACTTCTTCCAAGACAGATTTCTTCATTCTTCTGGCAGTCCATGATATTTCCATTATTCTTCACCAACATTACAATTCAAATGCATCAATTCTCTGGTCTTCCTTATTCACTGTCCACCTTTCACATGCATATGAAGCTATTGAAAATATCATGGTTTGAGTCAGGCACACCTTAGTCTTCAAAGTGACACCTTTGCTCTTTAACACTTTAAACATTTTAAAGATGTCTTTTGCAGCAGATTTTCCCAGTGCAATATGACATATGATTTTTTGATGGCTGCTTCCATGGGCATTGATTGTGGATCCAAGTAAAATGAAATCCCTAACAACTTCAATCTTTTCTCCAGTTATCAAAGAGACTTCTTATATACTGGAAGCAGACCACATCCCTAAGGCAGCTATTCAGCTGCTCACAGCAGATTCCATCATGGAGCTGATTACCAGTCTCATCACGGGGAATAATTACATCCAGCTGCTGAGCCACTCAAAACCAGGCCCAGCCAAGTTGACACATAACCTTAACTACCACAGTCAGCTCCTGGCCTAGTTTTGACTGATGATGTTGAGTGTCTCCATCACCTTTTTCCACAGATGTAGTCAATGTGATTCCTGAATATTCCATCTGACAAGGTCCCCTTGAATAGTTGCTGTTCATGTTGTTGAAAAAAGATAAATGCAAAGACTAAGTCATTGGTCTTGCAAAATTCTATCATGTGATCTCTGGTGTCATTTCTATCACCAAGGCCTTATATTCCAACTACTGATACTTCTTCCAACTTTCACATTCCAATCACAAGTAATTATCCATACATCTTGATTGCATTTTTGTTCAATTTCAGACTGCAGAAGTTGATAACATTCAATTTCTTCATCTTTGGCTTTAGTAGTTGCTACGTAAATTTGAATAATAGTCATATTAACCTGGTCTTCCTTGTAGGCATATGTATATTATCCTATCACTGACAGCATTGGCTTCAGGATAGATATTGAAATGTTCTTTTTCAGTGTCATTCTTCTTCAATTTGTCATTCCCAGCATAGCAGACCACATGATTGTCATATTAAAAATGGCTGATACTAGTCCATTTCAGGTCACTAAGGCCTAGGGTGTTGATCTTTATGTTTTCCATTTCATTTTTGACAACTTCTAATTTTCCTAGATTTACACTTTGTAAATTCCATGTTCTGGTTATAAATGAATGTTTGCAGCTGTTTCTTCTCATTTTGAGTTGTGCCACATCAGCAAATGAAGGTCCAGAAACCTTTACTATCTTTGTCATTAATATTGCCCCCATTTTGGGGAGGTAGCTCTTCCCCAGTCCTGCTTTCCAACCTGAGGGGCTCATCTTTTGGTGCTATATAAGACAATGTTTCACTGCTATTCATAGCATACTTCAACTCTGCTATGAACTCACCACCCATTTCTCTACAGTTTATTTCCACCTTTTATTTTAAAGAAGTTGTGGTGGTGCAGTGGCTAAGGCATTTGGCTGCTAACCAAAAGATTGGTGGTTTGCACCCACCAGGTGCTCCATGGGAGAAAGATGAGGCAATTTACTTTTGTAAAGATTTACAGCCTTGGGAACCAAACGAGGCTATTCTATTCTGTCATATAGGGTCACTATGAATTGGCATCAACTTCATGGCAGTGGCTTTGGTTTGGTTTTGGTTTTATTTTAGCTTATTTATATATGTGTGTACTCACACAATGTCTACAGTAGCTAATAGTTTTACTAATGTATTTTTATTGATTTCTCTGTTCACAATTATATCTTATGTCCTATTTCTTCTCTCTCAAGGGGTTTATTTTTCTAACTTCTGAAGAGCATCCTTCAGTAGCTCTTTCAGAAGGCTCAACAGATGGAAAAATATTAGTTTTCTCTTTCCTTATTTCATCCTCAGGCTTAAGTGCTAGTTTAACTAGGCACAAAATTCTGATTATTTTCCCTTTGCAATTTGAAGCTATCACTCCTAAGTCTTTCGGAAATGTTTGCTTGTTCCTTTGTGCCAAAACACAAAAATTTTTTTACATAATCTACATATTACATTACAATGTTGGTGTTGTGCTAATTTTCATTTTACAGCTAAAGAAACTGGTGCTTAGATAGGTTGAGTAACTCTAGTAAGATCACATGACCATACATTTTGTGGTTGGGATTTAATTTTAGTCTGTCTTATATCCATGTTCTCATCCATGTTATGTGTTGTCTTAACCACGCTAAGCTGCTTCTCCACCAAAAAAAATTAGCACTCTTTCTTAAAAAGTGGCCCAAGGGCCACCTGAATCAGGTTTCTTTCTTTTTTTTGTAAAAAATGCAGACTTTGAGTATCATTCCAGACTTATTCTAGTGAAAATGGCTGATTCTTGGACATAAGCACTTTATGAAACATTGTAGGTATTTCTCATACACCTTATCTTTGAGAATTGTTGAGTAGTACTGAGGCAGCTGAAAGAAATTTTCATCAGTTTTTTGAATTATAAAAATGATCATACTTATGTTAGGAGAGATACAACCTGCTTCTCTTCTTGTACATCAGGGGGCTCTTCTTTTCTCTCAAAGAAGAGACAGAACTGTGCAATAATTGTTCTAGAATTGTTGTGTGCTCCCTGGCATAATGATTTCAGAACATTAGCTGTATAACAATACAGCCATCATTGAGTATCTCTGAAATGGACCTTGTTACTTAGATAGAGAAGTCACCGGGTGGTACAAATGGTTAATATGTTCAGTGAAAGGTTGGAGGTTTGAGTTGACTCATAGTTTGTGACACATATGGGGTTGCCATGAGTCTGAATCACCTCCATGGCAACTGGTTTACTACAATTATGTAGGTAGATCCCAATCAGAAACTAGAGGTTAAACAATAAGTAGTCTGGGGTTTTGATAAACCAAGGCTGGTGAACTTACAGGAATAAAATAGTTGAGCAGTGAAGGCAAAAGTCGTTCCTTCACATCTTCCCTACTGGACCTGTACAGAGAGAGTACCCCAGTGAGGAAGCAGAGGCTCAGGGTTCCACGGGGGACTAGACAACATGGAGGAATCAGCTACCAGGTGGTCCACCCAGGAGGCATATTCAATGCCCCCCTGCATTAGATTCCTAGGGCTGATAGAACAAACCACTACAAATGTGGTGGCTTAAAAATAACAAAAGTTTTATCCTCTCATAGTTCTGGAGGCTAGAAATAGGAAATCAAGGTGTCAGCAGGACCATGCTCTCTCCGAAGTAAGTACAGGAGAATCTTAACTTGCCTATTCCAGCTCCTGGGGTCTTCCTTTACTTGTACATGCCTCATTCCAACCTCTACCTGTGTCTTCTTCTCTGTGTGACTATGTCCAAATTTCCCTCAGTCTTATAAGGATACCAGTCGTAGAATTAGGGCCAATCTTATCCAGTAAGATCTCACCCTAACTTAATCACCTCTGCAAAGATATTATTTCTAAATAAGTTTACATTCATAATTACTAGGGGTGTTTGTTGTTGTTGTTAGGTGCCGTTGAGTCATCTCCAACTCATAGTGACCCTATGCGCAGCAGAACAAAACACTGCCTGGTCCTGTGCCAGCTCCACAATCCTTGCTATACTTGAGCCCATCACCGTTGCCATGGTGTCAATCCATCTCATAGGGCCTTCCCCTCTTTTGTCAACACTCCACCTTACTGAGCACGACATCCTTCTCCAGGGAATGGTCCCTCTGATAACATGACCAAGTTATGTGAGATGAAGTCTGGCCATTCTTGCTTCCAAGGAGCATTCCAGCTGCATTTCCTCCAGGACAGATTTGTTAGTTCTTTTAGCAGTCC
>NW_006921729.1:7147714-7160434 GCF_000298275.1 Orycteropus afer afer
ATTCTTCTCAATGTTATCCACAATTTGTTATGATCCACACAATCAAATGCTTTTGCACAGTCAATAAAATACAAGTAAACATCTTTCTGGTATTCTTTGCTTTGTGCCAAGATCTACCTGTCAGCAGCAATGATATCCCTTGTTCCACATCCCCTTCTTAATCCAGCCTGCACCTCTGGAAGTTCTCTGTCAATATACTGCTGCAACCACTTTTGAATTATCTTCAGTAAGATTTTACTTGCATGTGATATTAATATTGTTCTATAATTTCTACATTCTGTAGGATCACCTTTTTTTAGGAATGGGTACAAATATGGATCTCTTCTAGTCAGTTTGCCAGGCAGCTATCTTTCAAATCTCTTGGCATATCTGAGTGAGTGTCTCCAGTGGGGCATCTGTTTGTTGAAGCATTTCAATGGGTATTTCATCAATTCTTGGAGGCTTGTCTTCGCCACTTCCTTCAGGGCAGCTTCGACTTCTTCCTTCAATATTATTGGTTCTTGATCATATGCCACCTCCTGACATGGATGAAGATCTACCAGTTCTTTTTGGAACGGTGACTCTGTGTATTCCTTCTATCTTCTTTTGATGCTTCCTGCATCATTCAATATTTTGCCCACAGAATCTTTCAATATTGCAATGTGAGGCTTAAATTTTTTCCTCAGTTCTTTCACCTTGAGAAATGCTGAGTTCATTCCTCCCTTTTGGTTTTCTAACTCCAGGTCTTTTCACATTTCATTATAGTAATTGGCTCTGTCTGCTCGAGATGCTCTTTGAAAGCTGTTCAGCTCTTTTATCTTGTCATTTCTTCCATTTGCTTTAGCTATTCTCCACTCAGGAGCAAGTTTCAGAGTCTCTTCTGACATCCATTTTGGTCTTTTCTTCCTTTCCTGTCTTTTTAATGACCTCTTGCTTTCTTCATGGATGATACTCTTGATGTCATCCCACAATTCTTCTTGTTTTTGGTCACTGGTATTCAATGCATCAAATCTATCCTTTAGATGGTCTCTAAATTCAGAAGGGATATATTCAAAGTCATATTTTGCCTCTTGTGGACTTCTTTTAATTATCTTTTTAAGGTCAAGTTGAACTTGCATATAAGCAGTTGATGGTCTGTTCCACAATCAGCTGCTGGCCTGGTTTTGGCTGAAGATATTGAGCTTTTCCATTGCTTCCTGCCACAGATGTAGTCAATCTAATTCCTGTGTACTCCATCTGGCATAGTCCACATGTATAGCTGCCATTTGTGTTGTTTAAAAATGATATTTGCAATGAATAAGTCATTGGTCTTGCAAAATTCTATCATGCAATCTCCAGCACTATTTCTGTCACCAAGGCCATATTTTCCAACTACCAGTGATTCTTCTCTGTTCTTTATTCTTTTGCATTCCAATCACCAGTGATAATCAATACATCTTGATTGCATGTTCAGTCAATTTCAGACTGCAGAAGCTGATAAAAATCTCTAGGTTCTTCATCTTTGGCTTTGGTGGTTGGTGCATAAATTTGAATAATCATAGTCTTAACTGGTCTTCCTTGTAGGCATATGGATATTATTCTATCACTGACAGCACTGTACTTCAGGACAGATCTTGAAACATCCTTTGCGATGATGAATGCCACGCTATTCCTCTTCAAATTGCCATTCCCAGCATAGTAGACCACATGGTTGTCTGATTCAAAATGACCAAAAGCGGTTCGTTTCAACTCACTAATGCCTAAGATATCAATCTTTATGCATTCCACAGGATTACCAGGAGGAGAAAGCCGAGTGCCATTGGGTAGGCGGTTTCCTGGTAGATTGGGTTGCCTTCGGGTGTTAGTTGGTGAAGAGACCAGCATAAAATGCAGTAGCATGTTGGCCAGCCCATGGAGCAAGAAAGCTAAGTGTCCTTTGGGCAGACAGATTTCTGTCAGAGTGGGTTGCCCTTGGGCATTAATTGGCAGAAACAGAGAGACTAAGGAAATGGGAAGCAGTGCTGCCTCAGCCTCAAAGGGCAAGACCATGGCCTTTGGGGGTGGAACCACCATAGCCACCTAGGTTTCAAAGAGTTAGACCATCACCAACTTGGTTCTGGAGTGTGGGGCTGCTCGTTCATGTGGGCCAGTGAGATGGAGCCATAGCTGCTGCCCAAGAGTGAGGGGGCAGGGCTGCCATGCCCAAGAGGTAGAGGAACGGGGACCACCAGACCAAGGGGGTGAGGTTGCCATTCAGGAACTAGGGGATTAGAGTCACCCAGTGAAAGAGATCTGTACAGATGCCACTCAGTGAAGATCTGTACAAGTGCCAAGTTGACAAGGGGTGGAATTGTGGTAGTTAAATTTGTATGTCAACTTAGCTGGGCCTGATTGAGTGGCTGGGTAGCTGGTGGTAGTTATTCCCCATGATGAGACTGGCAATCAGCTCCATGATGGGATCTACCACAAGCAGCTGAGTAGCTGCCTTTGGGATGGGGTCTGCTTCCTGTACATAAGGAGAAGCCTTGGGGATAGTCTCTAGCTTATGGCACGCCTGGACCCTGCATGTAGTCGTGTTGTTGTTCAGCAGCCTGCCATGCCCTGCCGACCTTGGAACTTACAGTGGACTTGAATTAATGGCCTGCTGTGTGGTTTGGTAACCTCAGGACTGTGCCATTTTATTTGTTGACCTTCAGCTTGTTAGCCTCAGCAGCCAGCAGCTGCCTAAGTGAAGAAAATCCTCTAGCTTCAGTGGGCTGGGAGTAAGCAGCAGAGCTGAAGCCCAAGGTCGAACGGCTTTCACATAGCCCCTAGAGCCTGTCACTTTGAACTTGGACTTAAAGCCTCCAAACTAAGAGAATAAACGCCTGTTTGTTCAAGCCATCCATTTGTGGCATATTCTTGTCAGAGCAGCACTAGGTAACCAGAACAGTTACCTTTGAATTTGGTGGTGGTGGTGGTGGTGTGTGTTTGAGTGACTTATCTGCTGTTGCTTTGCCATCATTCTGTTTTGTTTCATGTGAAATTCTTCTTATGGTAAACTCAGAGTAGCCAATAATAACCACTGCCTGTACTGCTGATGGAATATTCACTGAGATGTTTCAAGAAATGGATGTGATGCTGGAAGTGCTCAGTTGTCACTGTCAAAAAATCTGGAAGACAGCTACCCACCCAATCAACTGGAAGAGATCCATACGTGTACCCATTCCAAAGAAAGGTGATCCAACAGAATGTGGAAATTACTGAACAATATCATTAATATAATGTGCAAGTAAAATTTTGCTGAAGATAATTAAAAAATGTTTGCAGTAGAATATCAACAAGGAATTGGTAGAAAATCAAGCCAGATTCAGAAGAGGATGTGGAAAGAGGGATATCATTGCTGATGTCATATGGATCTTGGCTGAAAGCAGAAAATACCAGAAAGATGTTTACCTATGTTTTATTGATAACGTTGTGAAGGATGGGAATTCCAGAATATTTAGTTGTGCTCATGCAGAACTTGTACATAGAGCAAGAGGCAGTCATTCCAACAGAACACAGACATATTGTGTGGTTTAAAATCAGAAAAAGGTATATATCAGAGTTGTATCCTTTCACTATACTTATTAAACCTGTATGCAGAGATTACCTTCTAGGTAATCCCTCTTGCTGGGGCATTCCCTATTCTGACCTCATCACTATAGATTAATTTTGCCTATAAATATTTAAGTATAGAACTTGAATAGTTGAAGATATTTTTCCTAACCTCAACACCACTATAATACCTAATAAAAAATAATACATCTTTAATATAATTTGATGGGAGCTCTGGTAGCATAGTGCCTAAGGCGCTTGACTGCTAACCAGAAGGCTGGCGGTTCAAACCCACCAGCCACTCCTTGGAAGGAAGGTTGGGGAATCCTGCTTCCATAGTGACACTGCCTCAGAAACCCAAGGAGAGGTCGCTATGCGTCGGGGCCGACTCGACGGCACATAACAACAACAACAACAACAACAATATAATTTGATAGTCTGTGTTCAAATTTCTCTTATTGTCTCAAAAATGTCTTTGTATAGTTACTTTGGTTAAGGCAGAATTCAAACAAATACTTGGTTGATTGTTCGTCTCTAACAGCTTTTCTTATGCCACTTATTTGTTGAAGAAATTAGGGCATTTGGCCAGTACAATTTCCATATTCTGGTCTTGGCTGGTTGCATCTTCTTGTGCTGTTGATCATGTTCCTCTTTCCTTTCCACTTTTAGTAAACTATAGATTGAGTGAAGACATTAGAAATATGAAATGCAGCTGAGTTGTCATTGCTTCTAGGCTCTTTCAGCAGGCAGAGATAGAAAACAGGCATTTTTGGAAAGAAAAATATATCATGAATTCATACTGACACTCCATTTAAATTTAAGATTGTACAGTTTTCGAGTAAATTTTTTGATTAAATGCTTCTCTCCTTTTTTCTTTATTCCTAACAAATGAAAACAGTTGTTGCTGAAGTGATTCTGACTCATGGCAAACCTTACCCCCCACCCCAGTTTCTCTCTTACTCTTTAGATAGATGGATATAAAAAGATTGAGAGATGTTGTTATTAGTTGCCAGTGAGTCAGGTCTGACTCACAGCCACCCAATGTACAACAGAATGCAATATTGCCCAGGCCTGTGCTCTAGACCATTGTTGTAGCCATTTTGTATTTTGAGTGCCTTCCCACCTAGGGGGCTCATCTTAGAGTATTATATTGGATAATATTCTACTGTGATCTGTAGGGTTTCACTTTTGGAAGTAGACTGCCAGGTCTTTCTTCCTACTCTAAGTCTGAAAGTTCCACTGAAGCCTGACCACCATGGGTGACCCTGCTGGTATTTGAAATGCTAGTGGTACAACTTCTAGCATCATGCCAACATGCATCATGCCAACATACAAACCATCACAGTATGACAAACTGATAGGTGGTAGAGATAATAGAAACACAGATACATGGATGATTTTTCCCTATATAGATTATCAGTATTATTTCAATCTTGACTGAAGCTCCATGGAAGCAGGCACTCCAGCTGCCACACCTTCTAGCCTGGCCCAATGCCTGGCACATAGTAAGCACTCAACTAACAAATTAAAGAATCTGTGATGGGCCCTAACGTTAGTGCTGAAATGCCTCAGTGCTGGGTTTGGCATCCTGATGCTCTGCCTGACAGTGTACATGGCCCTAGGACTGTCAGCTAATGTTCCTAAGCATCTGTCTGCACATTTATACAATGGATCAAGAGTCCTTAACCTCACTCTTAACCCACTATGGCAAGGATTAGAGGAGACAGTGCATGTGAGAGACTTTTGTGAAGATAAGAGAGCACCAAGTGAATGAAGGTAGTGACCTGTAGAAACCCTTGAAGAATTTCCAAGGAGTACTAAACATCATTGCTGATGTCAGATGGATCTTGTTGGAAAGCAGATAATATCAGAAAGATGTTTACTTGTGTTTTATTAACTCTGCAAAGGCATTTGATGGTATTGATCATAAAACATTATGGATAACATTGAGAAGAATGGGAATTTTGGAACACTTACTTAATTGTGCTTATGAGGAAGTTGTACATAGACCAACAGGCAATCATTTGAACAACAAATGGGATACTGCATGGTTTAAAATCAGGAAAGGTGTGTGTCAGGGTTGTATCATTTCACCATACATAGTCAATCTATGTGCTGAGCAAATAATACAAGAAACTGGACTATATGAAGAAGAACACAGTATTAGGATTTGAGGAAGACTCATTAATAACTTATGATATGTAGATGATACAACTTTGCTTGCTGAAAATGAAGAGGACTTGAAGCACTTACCAATGAAGATTGAAGACTACAGCCTTCAGTATGAATTGCACCTCAACATAAAGAAAACAAAAATCTTCACAACTGGACCAAGAAGCAAGATAAAATGTATGTGTGTGTTATTTGCATAAAAACATGATAATTTAAAATCCATTTAATTAAATCATATCTAGAAAATAATCCAATGACACCTAATACTCATTTTATTTTACTATATAAAATATTTTATATTTTTTGCCTTCTAGTAATAAAAATAATACTCTAGCTTGTGGGCTGATTCATTTTTAGAAGGATGTATCTTTCATTAAATGCATATGAAAAATATATCATATTTCATCTCATTAAGAGATGCATTTCTGTGGTATTGGTACAATGATAGATAGACCAATGGAACAGAATCAAAAACTCAGAAATAGATCCATCCACTTATGGACAGCTGACTTTGACAAAGGCCCAAAACCCATTAAATGAGGGAGAGATAGCGTCTTTAACAAATGGTTCTGCAATCATGGGAGAAAGAAGGGTTGCTTATGCACAGAGAGACAGCTCAGGGGGCAGAAGTGTATGGAGGGATGGACATTGGGAAGAGGTAACTATGGGGAGGAAGTGGGAGGGGAGCTGTTGCATTGTGGTTAACTGTGGTCAATGGCATGAGACAAAGTATATGTGAACTGCTGTATGGAAAGTGAATTTGCTCTGTAAATCTTCACCCAAATCACAATTAAAACAAACAAACAAACAAATGGTTCTGGCAAAATTGGATATCTACTTGTAGAAAAATGAAACAAGAACTGTCTCTCACCCCATACACAAAAACAAACTCAAGTTGGATCAAAGACTTAAATGTAAAACTCAAAACTATAAAGCTCATCAAAGACAAAATAGGGTAAATCTAGGGGCCCTAATTTAAGGCATAAATAGACTATCAAGCATAACCCAAAAGTGCAGAGGCCATGAAAGAGAAACTAGATGACTGGGACCTTTTAAAAATTAAATTCTTAGATGCATCTACAGACTTCTCCAAAAGGGTAAAAAGAGAACTTACAGATTGGGGAAAAATATTTGACTATGACATATTTGACAAGGACTTATTTAGAAAATTTATACAAAACTTTAATACCTTAACACCAAAAAGACAAATAACCCAATTCAAAAATGGGCAAAGGAAATGAACAGACACTTCACTAAAGAGGATATACAAGCAACCAACAAACACATGAGGACATGCTCACAATCATTAGCCATTCTGAAAAAACAAACCAAACTCACTGCCATCAAGTCAGATCTGACTCATAGCAACCCCTCCTTGGGTTTCTGAGGCAGTATCACTATGGACGTAGATTACCCAATCTTCCTTCTGAGGAGTGGCTGGTGGGTTTGAACCGCCAGGCTCTGGTTATCAGTCAAATGCCTTAGGCACTTCACCACGAGAGCTCCCTCATTAGCCATTAGAGAGATGCCAATCAAAACAACAATGAGATATCATCTCACCCCAACAATAATAGCAAAGTTCAACAAGACAGAAAATAGCATTCTGGTGAGGCTGTGGAGAGACTGGAACTCTCATGCACTGCTGGTGGGACTGCAAAATGGTACAACATTGTGAAAAATGGTATGACATTTCCTTTAAAAATGGAAAACAGAAATACCACTTGATCCAGCAATTCCATTACTACATATATCCTAAAGAAGTGAGAGACAGAACATGAACAGACATATGCACAACCCATGTTCACTGCAGCACAGTTCACTATAGCACAGAGATGGAAACAACCTAAATGTCCATCAACAGATGAGTGGATAACCAAACTATGGTACATTTACACAATGGACTACTATGCAACATTAAAGAATAATGAAGAATACATGAATCATCTTGAAACATGGATGAATTTAGAGGACACTATGCTGAGCAAAATAAGTCAATCACAGAAAGACAAATGTTGTATGAGCTCACTACTGTAAAAAGCCAAGGAGAGTTTATTCAGGGAAGGAAACCACTTTGTTGGTTACTGGTGATGGAAGGGAAGTGGAGGGAAAATCTCAGACTATTTAGGGGGTCACGTGTCAATTTGGGTGAGAAGAGGAATAGTATGGAAAGAGTCTGTGACCACCATGGTGACACTGGGGAAAAGAAAGACACTGAAGTGTACACAAAAGATATAGATGACAGAGGCAAATACTATTACATACACAACACTGCAGTATCACTAGCACCAAATACCAGGCTACGGATTAATGCACAGACAGGTGAGAAAAGCAGGTTGGGTTAGGCAAACAGGCATACACTCTAGACCAAGGATAGATTTGGCTGAAGATAATCTTGCATATGCACCTGTGCTACAAAATTAGCCACATACATTACAGAAACAATAGAAGATAGGGTTGGAGTAACTTCTCAGAGACAACCAAACTTCTTGTAAGAGACAATCACCAGGCCTGGGATCTTGGGACCATAGTCTCAGGGGATATAATACTCAATTGGCACACATAGTTCATAAAAATTTTGTTCTACAACCTAATTTGGTGAGTAGTGACTGGGGTCTTAAAAGCTTTCGAGCAGCCATCGAAGGTGCAACTATTGGTCTCCTCTTGTCTGGAGCAAAGAAGTGTGAAGATCAGTTATGCAGAAACAATTATTCCAAAGATAAGAGGGACAACGAGAACCTCAGCCTCCACTACCTGAGACCAGGAGAACTAGATAGTGCCCAGCTACCAATGCTAACCTCTTGGAAAGGGATCATATCTGGAGATCTTGGATAGACTGGGGGGAATAATGTAGAACAAAATTAAAAAACACTAAAATGACCAGAATTGCTGGTCAGAGAGAGACTGGTGGAACCTCTGAGACTATGGCCCCAGCTTACCCTTTGGGCCCAGAAATGGACTCACTTACATGGATTGGCTCTCAGCCCAATAGTAGAAAGACCTACATACAGAACACCTACCCTCGGTTGATACACCCACCTACCCTAGGGAGATGCACCCCTTGGATTAATTAGCCATGAGACACCAGAGGGGTAGCACTCACATAAAGGGAAAGCTGAACAAGACAGGAATGCATGGATGAGAAGGACACAGGGAGGAGGTGGTCACAGTGGGGAGAGGGGAGGAAAGGTTGCGGACGGTAACTGAGGCCATGAAGTCAGATGTGCATGAATAGTTGAATGTAAAACAAGTTTGCTATATAAATTTGCACCCAAAGAACAGTATTTTTTTTTAAAGAGATGCATTTCCAATTACATTAAATTTTATGTTTAAAAATGACAAAATTGGTAATTTTTATGCAGTTTTGATCAATTGTGTGATCGTTCAATCCAGAAGCAATTTTTTTTTAAATTGGAGAGCTTAAGATCACAATAATAAAGCATACTTTTTAATGTATTAAAATGCATATTTAATGTACTTTTAAAAAATTTTTATTGTGATTTGGGAGCTCTGGTAGCACAGTGCCTAAGGCATTTGACTGCTAACCAAAAGCTCCTTGGAAGGAAGGTTGGACAATCTACTTCCATAGTGATACTGCTTTGGCAACCCAAGGAGGGGTCACTATGAGTCGGAGATGACTCAACGGCGCATAACAACATTGTGATTTGGGTGAAAGTTTACAGAGCAAATTCATTTTCCATACAGCAGTTCATACAAATTTTGTCTCATGACATTGACTGCAATTACTCACACTGTTAACAGCTCTCTTCTCACTACCTTCTCATAGTTACCTTTTCCCTGTGTCCTTCCCTCCCTTGCACTCCTACCCCCCAAGCTATCTCCCAGTACAAACATTGCCCTATGTTCTCCCATGATTGATTGCTCCACAGATTCTATCTACCTGATGTAAATGTTCACCCTATATGCCTGTCTATTGTTTGGCTGGAAGCCACAGGAGTGCATTCAATTCCAGATCTGAAGGGTGGCTAGGTACCTATTCTGGTTACCTAGTGCTGCTTTGACAAGAATATACCACAAATAGGATGGCCTTAACAAACAGGAGTTTATTCTCTTACAGTTTGGAGGTTTTAAGTCCGAGTTCAAAGCACCAGGGTCTAGGAGCTGGGTGAAAGCTCCTCAGCCTTGGGCTTTAGCTCTGCCTCCTGCTCCCGGCCCACTGAAGCTAGAGGCTTTTCTTCACTCAGACAGCTGCTGGCTGCTGAGGCTGTCAAGCCCAAGGTTGACAAGTAAAAAGGCACAGTCCCTATGTTACCAAACCACATGGCAGGCCATTAATTCAAGTCCACTGTAAGTTCCAAGTTGGCAGAGCATGGCAGGCTGCTGAACAATGACATGGCTATGTGCAGGGTCCAGGTGTGCCATAAGCTACAGACTATCCCCAAGGCTTCTCCTTATATAGAGGAAGCAGACCACATCCCAAAGGCAGCTACTTAGCTGCTTGTGGTAGATCCCACCATGGAGTTGATTGCCAGTCTCATCATGGGGAATACCTACCACCAGCTGCCCAGCCACACAACCAAGTGCAGCCAAGGTGACACACAAACATAACTACCACAGTGCTATAGTCTCAGGGTTCTCACCAGGCTCTATCAGACCAGCAAATCTGGTCTTTTTTTTTTTAAAGATTCTGAGTTTTGTTCCACATTGTTCTCCCACTCTATCCAGGATCTCCTGCACTGATCCCCCTCCAACTGGTTGACAGTGGTAGCCAGGCACCACCTAATTCTTCTGGTTTCATGGTCTTATAGGCTGAGAAGTGCGTGGTCTACCAGTCCCTTGGGTTAATTATTTCCATGCATCTTTGTTTTTCTTTCTTTTTTGCTCTGGACAAGGAGAGACCCATTGTTGCATCTAGATGGCTGCTTGTAAGTTTTTAAGATCCCAGTCACTACTCACCAGAGGAAGATATAGAACAATGTTTTTGTTTAGTATGTTATGCCAGTGGATGTCCTCTGTGACCATGGTCCTGAGCCCACAGGCCCAACTATTCGCTTCCCCTGGGTAGCTGGCTATGGCCAAGAAGCCACCACACCTTTGCCCCTTGTCAGGTCTACTATACTCCTCGACATTCTTACAGCACATACAAATACACAAGTAGAAACATTGTCTGCTAACCCTATACATGGTCATGGGCACACCACCCCCTGCCTAGATGTACCTGATTATTTAGGCTGTCCACCTATCTATCCAGCCATAGATCAATGCTTTCCATCACTGACAACACAGTACTGTACATGCAAAAGTGTTCATCTTTGTTGTCTGTACCTCCCATATACCTCTTTATGTCTTTCTGTTCCTCAAGGCCACCGTGTTGATCACTCACATTTGGTACATTGTCCTTCCCTTCACCAAATCAATACTTGTCTCTACCTATCTAGTAGTGTTCTCTCCCCTCCCCTCCCACCCCTGGAAACCAACAAAGAAAGTTTCCTTCCATATATAAACCTTTCCTTGACTTTTTACAATAATTAACTAATACAATATTTTTCCTTCTGTGATTGACTTATTTCATTCAGCATAACATCCTCCAACTCGATGGCACACAACAACACAACAACATTCTCCAAGTTCTTCCACATTATGTGGTGTTTTGCAGATTCTACATTATTCTTTATGGTTGCATAATATTCCATTGTGTGTATGTACTATAGTTGGTTGTCCATTCTTCTGTTGATAGGCACTTGGTTTGTTTCCATTTCTTTGCTATTGTGAATAGTGCTGCGATGAACATGGGTGTGCATATATTGGTTCTTGTCCTGGCTCTCATTTCTTTAAGATATATATCTAGTAATGGGATTGCTGGATCAAATGGTATAAAAAATACATGTAAGTATTTTTAATGTAATAGTGTATGATAGGGTGACCAATAAAAGATTTTAACATTTAGATAAATAAATAACATTTAAGTTTTGTGAAGGAAAGAGAAAGGAAACATGAATTCAAGAAGAATGTTAAAGAAGAGCTGATAAATATATTTTAACTTTGATAGTGGTGAGAATCAGATCATTATTAGCTCAAGAAACAACCCATGCATTTTCAGGAACCATTTATCTGATAAGAGTCTAATATCTAAAATTTAAAAGAAAAATAACAAAAACCTCCTACTACTGAACAACAAAAAGAAAAATAACCCAATCAAAAAATGGGCAGAGGACTTGAACAGACAGTTCACCAAAAAGCATACTCAAATGTCCAACAAGGACATGAAAAAATGTTAAAAATCATTAGCCATTAGGGAGGTGCAAATCAAAGCCACACGAGATACCATCTCACCCCACTTAGAATGGCAATGATAACAAACAATGGAAAACAAGAGGTGTTGGTGAGGATGTGGAGAAATTGGAACCCTTATCCATTGCAATAAAAAGTGGTACAGTTGCTGCTGAAAACGGTTTGGTGATTCCTCAAAAGGTTGAATGTGTAACTACCATATGATCCAGCAATCTCAATCCTAAGTCTATACTTGAAAGAACTGAAAGTAGGAACACAAACAGAAACCTGCCCACCAGTGTTCACTGCAGCAATTTTCACACTAAAAAGGTAGATCTAGATGGAAATAGAAATACCATATGATCCAGCAATTCCACTACCAGGTATATATCCTAGAGAAATAAGAGTTGTGACATGAACAGATATATGCACAACCATGTTCATCACAGCACTATTCACAATAGCAAAAAGATGGAAACAATGTAAATGGCCATCAATAGAGCAATGGATTGTCAAATTATGGTACATACACACAATGAAATTGTATGAACATTAAAAAACAATGATGATGCTACAAAACATCTCATAAGATGGATGAACTTAGAGGCCATTATGCTGAGTGAAGTTAGTTAATCGCAAAAGGTATGAGAGCACTATTGTGAAATATTCAGAAAAGGGTTTCACCAAAAAAACAAACAAGCAAACAAAAAAACTATTCTTTGATGGTCACCAGAGGTGGGTGAGGAAGGGAAGGAGGAAGGATAGAAAAGGAAAAAAAAAAAAAAA
>NW_006921729.1:7161174-7170575 GCF_000298275.1 Orycteropus afer afer
CACCAGGGTTTTAAGAGTTAGGGAAAAAGAGGGAGTTTTTGCTTGGAGAGCAGCAAGTTTATGTTAGGTGCTGTGTTGTCAGCTCTGACTCATAGTGACCCCATGAATAACAGAACAAAACACTGCCTGGTCCTGTGCCATCCTCACAATTCTTGCTATGCTTGAGCCCATCATTGCAGTCACTGTATTAATTCATCTCATTAAGGGCCTTCCCCTCCTTTGTTGACCCTCTACTTTACCAAGCATGTCTTTCTACAGGGAATGGTCCACAGTATGTGAGAGGAAATCTGGCCATTCTCGCTTCTAAGGAGCATTCTGGCTGCACTTCTTTCAGGATAGATTTGTTCCTTCTTCTAGCAGACCATGGTATTTTTGGTATTCTTTGCCAACACCAGAATTCAAAAGCATCAGTCTTCCTTACTTACTGTCCGGCTTTCACATGCATATGAGATGCATGAGATACCATGGCTTGAGGTAGGAATACTTTAATCTTCAAAATGACATCTTTTCTCTTTAATACTTTAAAGAGGTCTTTTGCAGCAGGTTTGTCCAGTGCAATGTGACATCTGATTTCCTGACAGATGCTTCCATGGGTATTGATTATGGATCCAAGTAACATGATATCTTTGACAAATTCAATCTTTTCTCCATTTATCGTGATGTTGCTTATTGGTCCAGTTGTGAGGATTTTTGTTTTCTTTCTGTTGAGGTATAATCCATAGTGAAGATTGTAGTCTTTGATCTTCATTTAGTAAGTGCTTCAGGTCCTCTTCACTTTTAGCAAGTGAGGCTGTGTCATCTGCATATCACAGGTTATTAATGTCTACCTCCAATCCTGATTCTGCATTCTTCTTCATATAGTCCATTTCCTTGGATTATTTGATCAACAAACAGACTAAATAAATATGGTGAAAGGATACAACCCTGACACATACCTTTCCTGATTTTAAACTATTCAGTATTTCCCTGTTTCTTTCAAACCACAGCGTCTGGGTCTATGTACAGCTTCCTCATGAGAACAATTAAGTGTTCTGGAATTCCCATTCTTCCCAATGTTTTCCATAACTTGCTATGATCTGTACAGTATGATGTTTTTGCAGAGTCAATAAAACATCTTTCTTGTATTCTTTGCTTTCAGCCAAAATCCATCTGACACCAGGATATGCCCTGTTCCATGTCCATTCTGAATCTGAGTCTCTTCTCAATCCACCTTGAATTTCTGGAAGTTCCCTGTTGAAATAGTGCTGCAACAGTTTTTTTTTTTTTTTTTTTAGTTAACTTTAGCAAAATTTGACTTGCATGTGATATTAATGATATTGTTCAATAAATTCTACACTGTGTTAGATCACCTTTCTTTGGAATGGGCACAAATACGGATCTCTTCCAGTCAGTTGGCCGGGTAGCTGTTTTCCACATTTCTTGGCATAAACGAGTAAGAACCTCTAGTGCTGCATCCATTTGTTGAAACATCTCAGTGGGTATTCTGTCAATTCCTGAAGTCTTGTTTTTCCAATTCCTTCAATGCAGCTTGTACGTCTCCATTACCATTGGTTCTGGATCATATGCTACATCCTAGAATGGTTGAATGTGGTTGAACATTGACCAATTCTTTTTGGTACAGTGACTCTGTATATTTCTTCCACCTTCTTTTGATGCTTTCTGCATCATTCAATATTTTGCTCATAGAATCCTTCAATATTGCAATTAGAGCCTTGAATTTTTTCAGCTTAAGAAATGCTGAGTGTGTTCTTCCCATTTGATTTTCTAATTCCAGGTCTTTGCATATTTCCTTATAATACTTTACTTTGTCTTCTCAAGCTGCCCTTTGAAATCCTCCATTTAGCTTTTTTATTTCACCATTTCTTCCATTTCTTTTAGCTACTATCCTTTCAAGAGCAAGTTTCAGAGCCTCTTCTGACATCTATTTTGGTCTTTTCTTTCTTTCCTGTCTTTTTAATGATGTTTTGCTTTATTCATGTATATGATGTTCTTGATGTCATCCCACAACTTGTTTGATCTTCAATCATTGGTGTTTAATGCATCAAATCTATTCTTCAGAATAGATTCAGCTGGGATATAATCAAGGTCATATTTTGGCTCTCATGGGCTTGTTTGATTCAATATGGCCAATACCAGTCCATTTCAGCTCACTAATTCCTAGGATATAGATCTTTATGCATTCCATTTCATTATTGACAACTTCTAATTTTCCTAGATTCATACTTGGTACATTCCACATTCTGATTATTAATACATGTTTGTACCTGCTTCTTCCCAGTTTGAGTCATGCCACATCAGCAAATGAAGGTCCCCAAAGCTTTACTCCATCCACATCATTAAGATTGACTCTACTTCGAGAAGGCAGCTATTCCCCAGTCATATTTTGAGTGCCTTCCAACCTGAGGGGCTCATGTTCTGGCACTATATCAGACAATGTTTCACTGCTATTCATAAGGTTTTCAGTGGCCAACTTTTTCAGAAGTGGATGGCACCATCCTTCTTCCCAGTCTGTCTTAGTTGGCAATGCCCACTGAAACCTGTTCACCATGGGTGACCCTGCTTGTATTTGAAATATTGGTGGCATAGCTTCTAGCCACATAGTAACATGCAAGCCACCAAAGTAGGACAAACTGACAGATGAGTGGTGGAGTTTACACAGCCAGCCTTCTGGTTAGCAGTCAAATGCCTTACACACTACATCACCAGAGCTCCCAGGAGTTTACCTTGCTGTTGTTGTTGTTATGTGCCAAGTTGTCTCTGACTTATAGCAACCCCTCCTTGGGTTTCTGAGGTAGTATCACTACGGAAGTAGATTGCCCATTCTTCCTTCCAAAGAGTAGCTGGTGCGTTTGAACCACCAACCTTCTGGTTAGCAGTCAAGTGTCTTAGACACTATGCCACCAGAGCTCCTGGAGTTTACATTAGGGATGGTAAAATAATCAGGAAAAAGATAAAGATAAGGGTTGTGCCACATGAAGACTGTAATCAATGTCATTGAATTGTGCATGCAGAAACTGTGGAATTGGGAAATGTTTTGTTGTGTATAAATGCACCCCCATTTTTTTTAAAGTCATTTTTAACTCTACATTATCTTTGATACTTGAAAGGTTGATTTAGTAGTTTATGTTTCAAAAAAAAAAAAAAAAAAACTCACTGCTGTCAAGTTAATTTCAACTCATAGTGACTCCTCTTTGGGTTTCTGAGGTGGTATCACTATGGATGTAGATTGCGCAATCTTCCTTCCAAGGAGTGCCTGGTGGGTTTGAACTGCCAGCCTTCTGGTTAGCAGTCAAATGCCTTAGGTACTATGCCACCAGAGCTCACAGTTTTATGTTTCCATGTCAATATTTACAGTGAAGTGAAAATCATATCCCTTGCAATTATTTAAATTTATACTAATGACTTTTAGGTGTGAACTTAAAAATTCCAATGGCGTGCATTATTTTTCAAAATTCTTTTTGAAATATGCATGAAAAATGGAAACCCATTGAACTGTGGAAAGGCCACAAGTCAAAGACTGGAGGTGTTGTTTTCTTCTTCCTGGCCCTGCCCTTCCCACCTCCCCAGTCCCTGGTCCACTTTACAAGGGGACTCTGTGTCTGCCTCAGCAACCGCCTGGCAGCCTGGACACAGAGTCATAAATTGCCTGACCTCTGCTAGCTACTGCCACAATTAATGCATGAAAAAACAACCAGAAAATCTCCATGGCAAACAACAATAAGCATTTATTTCAGGCCATGGACCTATGGGTTGTCTGAGCAGTTCTGTAGTTTTGGCCAGGCTCTCAGTTGGGCTGGCTAATTCATCAGCAAGCACTGCTCTGCTCCATGTGACCCCTCGTTCTCCAGGAAGCTAACTTGGCTTTGTTCTTGTTGTAACTAGGTAAGGAAGAGAGAGAGAGGAAGGCATGCAAGGTCTGTTGAAGGCCTCCCACTGTACTGGCACTCCATCACTTCTACCACGCTTTATTACCCAAAGCAAGTCACAAACTGTCCCAGATTCACGGGGTGAGGAAGCGATCTCCACCTCTTGATAGGAGGAACTGCAGTTATATTGCAAAGGGGACTTTAAGGTACATAAGTATGGGGAGAGGTTGAGAACTGAGGTCATTTTTATAATTAATCTACCACAAATAAATGGCTACTCTGAATTAGGTCCTTGTAATGAGCTAGCCTCTCCCTTGCCAACTTTGCAATGCAACTGCAAAAAAAAATTTTTTAAGTCTGATTGGTCCAATCTTGGTCATGTTCCCGTTTTCTGTACAATGACTATGTGCCAAGGAATGTGAAGTGCTGATTGGCTTGGTTAGGTCTGGGTTGCTCAACCAATCACTGGCAGAGGAAATGGGGTTATTTTGATTGGTTGAGATTGATGATTGTACATATCTGGAGTTAGGGTCAATTTTTGAATCACCATTGCCACTAATGAAATGAGTAGGGGAGAGGTGAGATGGAATTTAGAGTGCTTATCTACTATGTTCACCACTTATGTACTATTATTATCCTCACATTGCAGAAGAAGAGGCTAAAACTGAAGGAGGAGAAAGGAAGAAAACTTTGAGACAGTGTAAACCAAACCAAACCCCGATTGCTGTAGAGTTGATTCAAACCCATGGTGACCCCATATGTGCTGAGTAGAACTGCTGCATGAGGTTTTCATGCTATGACTTTTAGAAGCAGATTGCTATCTTATGAGTTGCCTCAGGGTGGATATAAACTGCCAACCTTTTAGTTAGTAGTCAAGTGTTTAACTCTTTGTGCCATTCAGTGGCCCCAGGGTAATGTAAAAAACACTCTACATACAGATTCAAGCCCCGGTCCTTCTGTTGGTTCACTTAGGGATACTGTTGGGAACTTCATTTCACCTCTCTGGACTTTTGTCTCTCCTCTGCCTTCAGGCAGTTTACCTCCACAGCTTTTGCTGGTGTTGATGTTTTATGACTGTTACTCTCTGACCTATCCAAGCTCACAAGGCCAGTAAGGAGTAGTCCCACTTGGCCATGGAGTTTCCCATTCTGTTGTGAAACATAAACTAAAACCAAACTCACTGCTATGGAGTTGGATCCGACTCAGAGCGACCCCGCCCTTGGGTTTCAGAGGTGGTATCACTACGCAAGTAGATTGCCCAACCTTCCTTCTGAGGAGTGGCTAATGGGTTTGAACTGTCAGCCTTCTGGTTAGCAGTCAAATACCTTAGGCACTACACTACCAGAGCTCCTGTAAGCACTGCTTTTTAAAACTTTTATTATTATATTTTTAAATCAGACTTTTTGGCCTAGTTTAAGATATATAGTTGGTCCACCTCCATTTTACATAGCCAGTGTGAAGCCTGTTTTGGTCTGTTTATAGTCATATCTCCTGATTCCTTCTATGCTTAAGTCCAGGCTGTCTTTGAAGGGAGCAAAATAAAAAGGTGTGATGTTTTGAGTCAGCTGAAAACACAGGCATTCTTTAATGCCAAATTCCTTCTATCATTGTTCCATCAAGCTGTTAGTCTTATTGGTATGGGGATGTGGCATCCAACCAATGGAAAGGAACAGAAGAAGTAGAGAGCAAGCAGCTTCCTTTTTAAGGATGTAACCTGGAAGTTCTACAAATTACCCTTGAATCAGAACTTGATTTAGTGCCCACACCAAAGGAGGCTGGGAAATGTAGTTTCCAGGTGCATAGCCAAATTTTGGGGTGACTTTGGGAAGAATGGATATTGAGAGACAGCACTCTTAGCAAGAGGCCTTATAAATCCACTTACCTTGCTTTGAGTAACACACAAGATAGGAACAGGTCTAACTAACACATTTTATTGCCTTCTTCCTGTATTTCTCATTGTAATTAATAATTTCATTATTCTCAGAAACAACATGTAGAGGAACAATAGTTTTGAAAATTTACTTGAAGTATCTTTATTTTCACTAATTCATTTTAATCCATAGCCCTTCCTCCACTAAAATTAGACTTTGAGGCTAAAGCTTGCTTATTGCCTCAGGAGTGAACTGAAATGTGGAGATAGAAATGAGCCAGTGCTCAGCTTTGAGTTTTGAAATAGACTTTTGAAGCCCATGGCAGTAACCTTGAGAGATAAAGCTTTTTAAGGTCAAGACGGCTTGAATACCGGAAGCCCAAGTTTATGCCCTAAACAACAGTTTCCAGAGGAGCTGAAGGTGACAAAAGAACTTGTTTTCCTAACTGAAAGGAAATGAAGCCTGTAGGAGGGGTGAAGAGGAAAGAGCTAGAGAGGACAGCAGTGGAGAAGAGTGCTGGGGTAGCCTCTGAGCAGGGATCCCTACCCTGGAGCTGATCCCTGGTCTGGGGAGGACCCTTGGACAGGGCTGTCAGATAAGTAATGAAGCTGGACCCTCAGGCTCAAATTGCTGTTCCACCACTTACTAGCTTTGTGACTCACATCACTTACTTCTCTCTGTGTCTGCATTCCCTTTTCTTAAGATAGACATAATAATACCTACTCTATGTGGTTACCATGAAGATTCAATGAGTAAGTTTATGTAAAATGCTTAGGACAGAGCCTGGCACATAATAAGCACCCAATAAATACCTCTTATTATTAATATATGAGAGAAGAGGGCTCTGGGTTGTTGTTGTTGTTAGGTGCTGTCGAGTCATTTCCGACTCATAGAGACCCCACACACAAAATGAAACACCGCCCAATTCCACACTAGCTTCATGATCCTTGCTATACTTGAGCCCATTGTCGCAACCACCATGTCAATCCATCTCATTGAAGGCCTTCCCCTCTTTCCTCGACCCTCCACCTTACCAAGCATGACATCCTTCTCCAGGAAATGGTCCCCTCTGACAACATGACCAAAGTAGGTGAGACGATGTCTGGCCATCCTCGCTTCCAAGGAGCATCTTGGCTGCACTTCCTCCAGGACAGATCTATTAGTTCTTTTGGCAGTCCATGGTACCTTCAGCATTCTTTGTCAGCACCACAACTCAAAAGCATCAATTCTTCTTTGGTCTTCCTTATTCATTGTCCAGCTCTCACAGGCATATGAGGCAATTGGAAATATCATAGCCTGTCTTAGGCGCACCTTAGACCTCAATGAGACATCCTTGCTCCTCAGCACTTGAAAGAGTTCCCTCACAGCTGACCCACCCATTGCTACACGTCATCTAATATCCTAACTGCTGCTACCATTGGCCTCGATTGTAGAACCAAGCAATGTGAATTCTTTGACAACCTCAAGCTTTTCTCCATTTATCATGATGCTGCTTATTGGTCCAGTTGTGGGTAATTTTGTCTTCTTTATATTGATATGTAATCCATACTGCAGACTGTGCTCCTCAGTCTTCATCAGTAAGTGCCTCAAGTCATCCTCACTTTCAGCAAGCAAAGTTGTATCATCAGCGTATCTCAGGTTGTTAATGATTCCACCTCCAATTCTGATGCTACATTTTTCTTCATGTAGTCCAGCTTCTCAGATTATTTGCTCAGCATATAGATTGATTAAGTGTCCCCTTGTTCCATTCGAATGACAGCCACCTAGTCAAGGTACAGGTTCCTCATGAGTACAATCAAGTGTTCAGGAATTCCCATTCTTCTCAATGTTATCCATAATTTGTTGATCCACACAATTGAATGCCTTTGCATAGTCAATAAAGCACAAGTAAACATCTTTCTGGACAGCAGCTATGATATCCCTTGTTCCACATCCTCTTCTGAATTGAGCTTGCACCTCTGGAAGTTCTCTGTCAATGTACTGCTGCAACCATTTTTGAATTATTTTCAGTAAGCTCGTCCTCGTGTGCAATATTAATGATATTGTTCCAATTATTAACGGATGTTTGCTGCTGTTTCTCCTCAATTTCAGTGGTGCCATGTCAGCAAATGGAGGTCTCTAAAGCTTTACCTTATCCATATGAATAAGGCTTATTTTACTCTGATAATGAAGCTCTTGCCCAGTCCTACTTTGAGAGCTTTCTAAGCTAAGTGACTCATATTCCTCCTCTGTATTGGACAATGTTTCTGGACTATTGCGGTGTAGTAAATTACTTAGTGTGGCTTTTCTACCCATAAGTCTTTGTAAACTCCAAGGTGGGATTTTCTATGAGCAACTGAGGAGCTCCTGATTGCTGAAGTTGTCCACCTGGAGTATTTCTGTTGGGAGTGGCACAAAACAATGTTCTGGGAGGTGCCCACTCTCACGTGCTTAGAGTTCTGATGCTATGATTGGCTAGTTTGACCACCCTGCCGGGCTCAAAAAGAGGCCTCCTAGAGGCAGAACTCTGACTGCTGGTTGAGGAAGATGCGCTGCCGAAAGAGACACGCACCCCTGAAAGAGACACATGCTGCTGGGAAAGAGATGCAAGAGACACGCATTGCTGAGTGAGAGACCGAGGGACCAGCACTGCTGGGAAAGAGACTGTGAGAGACTGTTGGCTGAGGGACGGTGGGCTGGGAGAGACACTGAGCACTCTTCCTGAACTTAAATTGTAGTCTGGTGGTTCCCTAATAAACCTCATAATCGGTGAGCTCTGTGTGGCCACTGCAGCTAATTATCGAACCCAGAGGAGAGGTGGTGGGTGCTTTGGGAGGAACGGTTGGTAAAAGGGCTGGAGGGAGGCAGCATGTCTGGCCTTGCAGTAATAGGCCTTGTGCTATTGATGGTGATTCTGCCTTCCTTTTGTGGGATTAGATGAGGTCAGAACATGTGGCCTCCTTGCCGTTTTTGTAACTATTCATAAATTTGCGCAATAATGGATCAGACAGTGTTTCTCTGCTATTCATAAGGTTTTCCCTGGTCAATTCTTTGAGAAGTGGATGGCCTCCTCCTTCTTCCTAGTCTGTCACAGTCTACAATCCAGGCTGATACTTGTGGAACAGGTGCACCCCACTGGGTTTGAAACACCAGTAGCACAGCCTGAAGACTCACAGCAACACCTCACCACAGTAGGACAAACTGACAGACAAGTTTGTCTCCCTTAGCTATTGGAAAGCCCTCCAACGACCCTTACCTGGATCCCTGTGGCTAACTCCTCAATCTGTTCCAGTCCCCTTTGCCTTTTCTGTCCTCTCCCTACTTCCCGCCTCGCTGCTTGTGGGGGTGGCCTGGGTTCCCTCTCCTCACGCGGCTCCCTGTGGTTGACTCCTTGATCTGTTCCTATCCCCTTTGCCTTTTCTGTCCTCTCCCTGCCTCTCATGTGAAGAGAGGGAACCCAGGAAATGCCCCACAATGAGCAAGGTGGGAAGGCAGGGAGAGTCAGGGCTCTGGGTAGGGTTACATTTTGTCTCAGTTTTTTTTTTTTTTTTTTTTTAAATCTCTAATATATGTAGCATAGTGTCCAAGGCACTTGACTGCTCACCAGAAGGCTGGTGGTTCAAACCCACCAGCCACTCCTCGGAAGGAAGTTTGGGCAATCCTACTTCCGTAGTGATACTGCCTC
>NW_006921729.1:7170681-7178278 GCF_000298275.1 Orycteropus afer afer
ATATGTTGTTGTTAGATGCTGTCAAGTTAATTCCAACTCACAGCAATCCCATGGGACCCAGTAGAACTGCCCCATAGGGTTTTCTTGCCTGTAAACTTTATGGGAGCAGACTGATAGGCGTTTCTCCTGTGGAGCTGCTAGTTGAATTCAAGTCACCAACCTTTTAGTTAGCAGCCTAGTGCTTGACCACTGCATCACCAGGGTACTAGTTCTCTAACATGTTGCTTTTGTTATGTGCTGTTGAGTTGGAGCCGACTCATAGCGACCCCTCCTTGGGTTTCCAAGGCAGTATCACTATGGAAGTAGATTGCCCAACTTTTCTTCGAGGAGTAACTGGTGGGTTTGAACCACCAGCCTTCTGGTTAGCAGTCAAGTGCCTTAGGCACTATGCTACCAGAGCTCCTTTCTCTAACATAGCATTCCTTTTACATTTTTTCAGTTATACATGATTGATCAGCTATTTTATACTTGAGAGTTTTAAATAATTTATTGAGTAAATAGTGCTCAGAGTGTATAAAATCTTTAAGTACATTAGTAAGCACTGAAAATGCAGAAATTTTAACAAACACACAAGACAATTCATGAGATTCAAAATCTGTGAATCATGTTTGATGATACAGCTTGTAGCAATTTCAGAATTATTTAAAAAAAAAATAACAAAATTAACAATCAAAAATCCATTCAATGCTTTTAAGCACTCATGACATACCTGTTACCTGTCATTAACAATATTTCCAAATTAATGACTATGGTGTCCATCTACTCCTGGATACCTACAAGTCCACTGGCATGAGGAAACTATCCCAATGAAACTTGATGGCAACACACTTAGGGAGAAGATTTCCACAAGCATAACCAGAAGGCTGGTGGTTCAAACCCACTAGGCACTCCTCGGAAGGAAGGTTGGGCAATCTACTTCCATAGTGATACCATCTTGGAAACCCTAGAAGGGGTCACTATGAGTCAGATCCAACTTGGCAGCAGTGAGAGAGAGAGAGAGAATCAAGATAATTTGAAAAGGATTGGCGTTATGTAATTTGAAATTACAATTGCAATTGAGTATGATGTCCTCTTGACTGGGAAACAGGAACATGGCTTATGGGGCAATCCCGGGTCTTGTATGAAGTGGTAGTAATGTTGTTCCTTTGTGCTACACACAGATATGCATACAACCCACATTCTTACAGGAAGCAAAGCTTTCCCTCTAATATATCTACTTGGGGTGCCATAGCAATGCTTGCAGCCAAGTTCACAGCTGAACAAGTTTCATGAGCCACCAGAGCACTTTCACTTTCACTGCTCTCAATGGAACTAACAGAGCCTGAATTGGGTTAAAATGGACCCAAGAATAGGTGGCAGTAAGGGCAGTGGGAAACGGTCCTCAGAAGGGTTAAGAAGACACTGGACTGACTCCAGGTATCAAACCAAACGAAACTCACTGCCATAGGGTTGACTCTAACTCATAGTAACTCCTTTTGGGTTTCCAAGGAGGTAAATCTTTACGGAAGTAGATTGCCTAGTCTTCCTTCCATGGAGTGGTTGGTGAGTCTAAACTGTGAACCTTCTGGTTAGCAGTCAAATGCCTTAGGCACTATGTCACTGGGAAAAAGACTTCCCATTTATTTTCAGTCATTTAACAGGGAGGAGACATATTACAGAGACCTTTCTGGACATATTGCAGGACTCAAGGCCCAAGGAGGTGACATCAGCTCTTTGCAGATTTTAGCTCAAACTCAAACTCAAACTCACTGTCATCAAACCAATTTCTACACACAGTGACCCCCATTTTCCTTCCATGGAGTGGTGGGTGGGTTTGAACCACCAACCTTCTCGTTCGCAGTCAAATGTCTTAGGCACTATGCCACCAGAACTCCTTTGGCTACTAGTACCTAAATGCCTGCCCTCCAAGACAGATGACCTCTTTCTACCTCATGGGCAGAACTTTAGCTGAACAACATTCTTCCATCTCTTCTTCCTCAAAAAAAGAAAGAAAGAAAGAAGAAAAGCAAAGGAAATTGTAATAAAATTTTCACTTGTAGAACAATGTTTCTTATTTTCATTTCTTGTCCAGGAATATTTTCTGCCAGTTACATGATACAGATTTAAACCAGCAATCAATCCTTCAATTCCTAATGCACTCATTTTGTGAACACAACTCTGAGTATGGGGACTGGGCATGAGATCTAGGACCAGATAAAGGAATTCATCTGTGAAGATCATTTATGCTAGGGCCATCTAATGCCTAGAACAAGGGCCAGAAAAATATTTTAAGGTCTGTTTGTGGCTAGATTGTCAACATCATTTAAGAAGCTACAAGGTCCTTTGCTAAGAGGAATCCTTATATGGAAAGCTCTTTAAGCTTCACAAAGTTTGCCTCAACAACATCTTATCTGAGCCTCATAACAAGTTTGCAGGATGCAAGTGGGCAAGGAAGGTCTTCTGATATCTGTTTGATGGGGAAACTATATAAGCCTTGGTGTGAAGTCTAGGTGATATCTGAGGAAAACTTATAACTTTTATTAGAAAATTAAGGCTGTCTGGTGGAGAAAAGTTAAACGCTTGACTGCTAACCGAAAGATTGGTGATTTGAACCCACCCAGTGGATCTGTGAGAGAAAGACTTGGTGATCTGCTCCTGTAACAATTACAAGCTAGAAAACTCTATGGGGTAGTTCTACTTTGTCACATGGGGTCGCTATCAGTTAAAATAGACTTGACAACACCTAACAAAACAACATTAGAAATTTAAAAAAGATCTAAAATAAATGAACTAAGCTTTCTACTCAAGAGACTAGGAAAATAATATTAAGATAAATTCAAAGATTTTAAGAAACTGGATTCAAATCTTGCCTCTGCTAAATATTGGCTAAATGACTTTTGCCAAAAACCTCAATTTTCCCAATTGTAAAATACATATAATAATAACAACATCTATCTTTATAAGGTTATTGGAAGGATATAATGAGATACTATATTTAAAAGTGCTTTGTAAACTGTATAAAATATTATGAAGAATTCTTATTAACATAAAAAGTATAGCATGTCTTCATAATCCCATTATTGTAAAAGAAAATATGTTGCATGCATAGGAAAATTTATATAAATAACTACCAATGAGTTAAAATCAGTTATTTATTATGGGTGATGACTGTATAATATGATTAATGTAATTGATATCACTAAATTTTACACCTGAAAAATGTTGAATTGGAAAATGCTGTGTTATATATTTTTACAATATAAAAGAAAAATAATAAATATAATGTGAACCACAAATGCAAACCACATAAGTAATTTAAAAAATTTCTAGTACCCACATGATAAAGAGTGAAAAAGAAAAAGGTGCAATTAATTTTAATAAATTTTATTTAGCATAGTGCCTAAAGCACTTGACTGCTAACCAGAAGGCTGGAGGTTCAAACCCACCAGCCACTCCTCAGAAGGAAGATGGGGCAATCTACTTCTGTAGTGACACAGCCTTGGCAACCCAAGGAGGGGTCGCTATGAGTCGGGTCTGACTCGACAGCACATAACAACAACAACAATATATCTAAAATACTACTATGTCAACATTTAATCAATTGAAAAATTAATAAGATATTTTGTATTCTTTTTATATACCAAGTTGTTGTAGTTTGAATTGTGTCCTCCCAAAATAAGTGTTGAAGTCCTAACCTCTGTACCTTTGAATATGATACTATTTGGGATTAGGAGTCTTCTTTTGTTATGATAATGAGGCCATGCTAGGGTAGGATGGGTCCTAAATCTAAGCACTTCTGAGAAGTGTCTTATGAAAAGAACAGGACAGAGACAAATACACAGGAGGAGACAGATGCCATGTGACAATGGAGGCAGATGCATCTATGAGCCCAGGAATGCCAAGGATACTGGCAGCTACAAGAAGCTGAAAGAGACAAAGAAGGATTTTCTCCTAGAGCCCATGTTCTGAATTTGGACTTCTAGCTTCCTGAACTGTGAGGAAAAGAATTTCTGATCTTTAAAAAAATTTTAAAAATCAATTGTCTTTGGCAGTGTTTCTCAACTTGTTTTGTTTTGTTTTTAATTATCATCCCACCCAGGACTGTTTTTAAAACCTTTCTTTTTTTCCTTTCCCCTAATTGTGCCTGATTTGACAGCAATGAGTTTGGTTTTGGAGTTTTACTTGTGCCCTGTCAATGAAATGTTAATACCAAAGATATAATGTATTCTATCTGTTTATGTAGTATGAATACATTCACTATATGAATATATGCATATATATAAAGAGATTTTTCATTTTGCAAGGATCAATTTTTGTCCCCTTAAACCAAAGCAACCACACTCACTGCCATCAAGTTGATTCTGACTCATAGTGACCCCTCCTTGGGTTTTTGAGGTGGTATCTCTACAGAAGTAGATTGCCCAGTCTTCCTTCCAACAAGTGGCTGGTAGGTTTGAATTAATCACAGTAAACTGGAATCAAAATGCCTGAATTTGCATCCTGACAGCACCATAATTATGTAATCTGATGTATATATACCTACCTACCTACATATATACATACATACATACATATACATCTAACTCACTGCTGTAGAGTTGGATCCGACTCATAGCGATCCCTACTTGGGTTTCCAAGGCAGTATCACTACAGAAGTAGATTGCCCAATCTTCCTTTCAAGGAGTGGCTGATAGGTATGACCTACCAGCCTTCTGGTTAGCAGTCAAATGCCTTAGGCACTACGCCACCAGAGCTCCTACATATATTTAGTGGACATTACTGTTTTCCTATATTAAATGTAAAAGTAGATTAAATACCACTTTCCCTGTATTAAATGTCTCAGAACCCTGTCAGAAGATAAACAGCTAATATTTAAATCTTACTCATGTCAAGCTGGTGGATACTAACATATTTCCAAATCAAGAAATTCATGTAGTAGGGTCTCCTGGATAAAATATCTTAATTTACAGTAACTGCTCTAATGGAGAGAACTTTAGACACCACAGCAAAAAGGAGACTGTCATGTCCCTTCTGCATGAAACTATGTGGGCGTTTATTTGCCTCCTGCTCTTATATCCTCCCTCAGCCTTAATTAAAAACCTAATTTCTCTATTATCATAACAATGAGCAAAACAACAACTGATTTGTTTCACCAAATTAATTCTCCTTTTGGGAACCTGGGAGAACATTATTTATCAGAACAGCAGACAGAGATTTAAAAATAGAAACATCTTGCCAGTTTGTATGCCAAATTCAGAAAATAGATGGAATGAGTATTTCAGCCTTAGAAGGCATCTTGGAGATTTGTTCATGCTGTGTCCCAGCACCCAGGACAGTGCTGGCACATGAAGATGCTCCATTATTACTTTATGAATAGATGAGTAGAATTAGTATCACTAAGATCTCACTCTTCACAAGTTTCAGTTGTCACTTACAGAAGTATTTACAAGCAGGAACAATAATTTAATTTGTTATGACATTCCATACAATGTTTAGTATATTTTATCCTATTGGCAATTAAGAAAGAACAGGTTTACCTTTTTATGCACAGACAAAATGAACAAACTCCTCTAACATCATTCTATCTGCCAGTGATGAAATATTTCCAGAGAACTAAAAATGTAAGCTATTGCCAACATAAGCTCCAAAACTGCTCTTTTTCTAAGGAAACAAGACTGTGTTGTGGGATATGTATGGAAGCTGAACTCACTGAATATTTTGGTATTTTAAGGGACTCTTCCACACATCCATTTTAAAATTTTCCTTTCTAAAGATCAAGAAAATTACCCAAATTTGTACCTTGCCTAGAGTGAGAGAGGACTAGAAATATCTTTTCCAAGATACTTTCAATATCTCACAATTTCATCTTCATTTCTCATTTTGCAGGTCTTTAGGGTTATTTTGAAGAATTATTGAATAAAGATTGTATTAGTTTTCTAGGGCTGCTGTAACAAAATATCACAAACTAGGTGGCTTAAAACAACAGGGATTCACTGTTTCATCTTTCTGGAGACTAAAATCAATGTGTTGGTGGGACTCTCTCTGAAGGTTCTAGGGAAGGATTCTTCCTTGCCTCTTCTAGCTTTTGGTGGTTCCTGGAAATCGTTGATGTTCATGGCTTATGATGCATCACTCCAATCTCTCCCTCTGTCTCCACACGACTATCTCAACCTCTGTGCCTCTATTCTTTTTATAAGAAAACCACTATATGAGATCCGGCAAGATGGTGGACTAGGCAGAAAGACTGCACAGACCCTCTTCAACAAAGAAAAGGGAAACCAATTAACACACAGAAGATAATCCTGGACCCCTGAGCCTTGAAGGGAAGGATATAGAAGTGGATTAACCCCAATTAGCAGAAGAATTTGCGTGAAAATACTAAAAAAGGAGACAGAAGGAGCTGCGGTCTAGCAGTGATCCAGAGCGATCCTGATGGCACCGACAGCTTGGAGATTCCAGAGTGGTGATAGGACCTAAGAATTAACCTAAAAATCATCCTGCTAGCCAGGGACTGCATGGAGGACTGTGCACGGTGGCTGGGGAACAAACAAGAGAAGGTGAAGAGAAAGGTGGGCTGAGCTGTGGACTTTTCCCGGTCCGGAGGATGCCACCATTTTGAAGGTTTAAAAAGTGGCTTGACTATTTTGGATATTTAAAGAGACAGCACTCTCACAGATGCCTGGGGCTTAAGAACACATTCTGCTTTCCAGCAACCCCAAGGACACAGGGGACCAGCAAGATTGACAAGGTACGATACTCCTCTTGTTACTCTCATACCCCACACCCGCTTGGTGAATGGAAGTGTGGCCATCCCCCACTCCCACCTACCTTCTGGGCCCACAGGAACTCCATCACAGTCTGTGCTCAGATGGAGCCTGGGTACCCTGCCCTGTCCTCCACTGATTCTTTTTTCTCTTTTATTATTTTTATTTTTTTTCTTTTTCGTTTTCTTTTTTTCTGGTGATTAGTTTGCTTGTATTTGTCTATTTTAAAACAACTAATATTATTAATACTTTAGTCCTTTTTATTATTATTCTTAATCTTCCCCTCCCAGTTCCTAGTTTTCAGCATTTTTTCTTTTCCCTGTGCCTGGTTGAATTTTTTTTTTTTTTTCAAATTTAAGGATTTTTTTTTCCCCATTTTTCTCGTGGTTAACCCTGTTGCTTCATTTCCTTTTTGCATTTTTCCTATTTTTTTCATTTATTATTCTCCTCTACTTTTTTTTTTCTTAGTGTCCTATCCCCAGATATTGCAGGTTTTCTTGTTTTTTTCTTCTTTTTTTTTTTTCCTTTTTTTTGGTTACTGTTCCTGTGTGATTACATGGTGTGTTTTTCATCCGTGGGATTTTAGTTTTTTGATGGTTATTCAATTGTAAATTGTGTCTAACTGAGTGGGAGACAACAGTCCGCATAAGACACAACTACACCCATTCCTACTGCAACTACACTTACTGAGTGAGAGCCACTACATCCTTCTCCACCAATGGGCCAACGATAAAAACCCCCAAGAAGAGCTTGAATCACCCTTGGCTGCTCTTCACAAACAGTTAACACAGATCTAAATACAACAACACAATGATGCCTCGGAAACAACAGATCATCACAGTCCACACAAAGAA
>NW_006921729.1:7184374-7226523 GCF_000298275.1 Orycteropus afer afer
TGCTTATGCACAGGGAAAAAGCTCAGGTGACAGGATTGCATGGAGGGATGGACACAGGGAAGAGGTAACTATGGGGAGGAAGTGGGAGGGGAGTTGTTGCATTGTGGTAAACTGTGGTCAATGACATGAGACAAAATATATGTGAACTACTGTATGGAACGTGAATTTGCTCTGTAAATCTTCACCCAAATTACAATAAAAAGAAAGAAAGAAAACCACTATATATGCATTAGGACCCACCCTATAACAGAAAAACCTCACGTTAACAATATCTTCAAAGACCCTATTTCTAAACAAGGTCACATTCATAAGTACTGGGGGCTAGGCCTTCAACATATCTCTTTTGTGGGCACAATTCAATTCATAACAGAAATTAAATATAATTATATATCATCAGTGAGGGAGCTCTGGTGGTGTAATGTCTAAGGCATTTGACTGCAAACTAGAAGGCTGGTGGTTCAAACCCTCCAGCCACTCCTCGGTAGGAAGACTGGGCAATCTACTTCCATAGAGATACTGCTTCGGAAGCCCAAGGAGGGGTCACTATGTGTCGAGATCGACTTGATGGCAGTGAGTATCATCAATCAGGAAAAATTTGCAACAGGAATGAACATTTGCTCAATTGTCTGATGTTTCCAGAGTCCAAGGAAAGAAGGGTAGGGGTGGGAGTGGGAGATAGGTCAATGCTTGCTTTACTGTGTCTCATCTCTGATGGGTAGATTCAGTAATTCTTGTATTTTTGTGACTAGACTTTTCTGAACTGAAAATTGCTGCCACCAGCTATGGTTAAGCCTTTGCTTGAGGCACTCTTAGGGTCTGATTTAGGAACTATTTCCAACTTTAGTGGGTTAATTGTAAGGAGCCCTGGTGGCACAAAAGTTAAGTGCTCAGCTGCTAACTGAGAGTTTGGCAATTGTAACCCATCCAGTGGCTCTTAGGGAGAAAGACCTCTCCCCTATTGGAGGTCTGCTCCCATAAGGTTTAAAGCTCAGAAAATCCTATGGGACAGGCCTACTCTGTCACATAGCATCACTATGAGTCAGAGTCAACTCCACAGCACTCAACAAAAACAACAATGGGATAATTTAGCACCTAGTCCTGAGAACTACGTGATCCATCCGCAGCTTTGTGCCGAAGAATCATAGATTTTCAGAGCTGAGAAGTAAACAATAACAACAAAAAACACTCAGGGATCATCTAGTGCAGTGGTTTACAAACCTTTTTAAAGCAGCAGAACCTGTTCTTCAAATGAAAGTGTATCTGGAAGCTGTAGCAGATAATGAAGTGGTCCATAGAGATCTCCTAAAATCCTTTTCTCTGCTGTAGGTGTACTTTCATTTACTACAGCCTGCCTCTGCAGCTGGGCTGGTGGAACTTGCTTTGCCAACATGGGTGGAAAGCTGGGAGGGTTTGGGAATTTATATCCTTCTTCAGTGCCCCTTAGTCATTGATTTATCAGAATTCACAGGATGGTGAGCACCCAACTCCCTTGTCTCAACTCAAGGCAACTCAGATATTTGCAGTCTAGAGTTTCCCATAAGGACTTCTGGTGGTAAGACATTTCGCTGCTAGCCAGAAGGTTGGTATTTTGAACCTACCAGCTGCTACGTGAAAGAAAGATGAGGCAGTATGCTTCTGTAAATATTTACAGCCTTGGAAACACAATGGAGCTCACTATGAGTTGGGATCAACTTGATGGTAGTGAGTTTGGTTTTTGGTTTGGAGAGTTCCCCATGGGATCAGGCTGAAGACTGCCTAAGATTATACCTTTCCTTAAAAGCCTGGTAGTGCAATGTTTAAATGCTAAGCTGCTAACTAAAAGGTTGCGTTCAAACCAACCCAGTGGGTCCATGGGAGAAAGACCTAATGCTCTGTTCCATGAAGATTAGAAAATCCTATGGGGCAGTTCTAATCTGTCACATTGGGTTGATACAATGGCACCTAACAATGACAAACACACTTCTTTGGCTTCTTACCCTTCCTGGTTGTTATGGATTGAATTGTGTCACATCAAAATAAGTGTCGGAATTTTAACCCCTATACTTGTGGACATAATTCAATTTGGGAATAGGGTTTTTCTTTTTTTGTTTGTTATATTAATGAGGCTATATCAGTGTAGAGGAGCTCTGGTAGCATAGTGCCTAAGGCACTTCACTGCTAACCAGAAGGCTGGCGGTTCAAACCCACCAGCCACTTCTTGGAAGGAAGATGGGGCAATCTACTTCTGTAGTGATACTGCCTTGGAAACCCAAGGAAGGGTGGGTATGAGTCGGGACCGACTCGACGGTACATAACAACAACAACATATCAGTGTAGGGTATGTCTTAAATCTAATGATTTTTTTTTAAGCTTTTCCTTATAAATTTATTTAGAATATTGCATCAGAGTTTAGGTTAATTTTACATTGAAAATATTCTTTTGTTTCTTTTAAAAAACTTTTTATTATGCTTAGGGTGAAATTTACAGAGCAAATTAGTTTTCCATTGAACAATTCATACAAATGTTTTGTGACATTGATTGCAATCCCCATATTATAATAGCCCTTTTTCTACTTCCTCCTTTTGTTTACCAGTTTCATTCAATCTTCTTTTCTATCCCTTTCTTCCTTCTGAGCTTTATCTCTGGGCAAATACTGTCCTTTTGATCTCATATTGTTGATTGTTCTAAGGAGTGCATATGTCCCTGGTGTTCTTGTTCACCTTACAGGCTTGTCTTTGTTAGGCTGAAAGTTCAACTTTTGAGATATAAAAAGAGCATATTAGACACAGAGAGAAGCAAGCACACTTGGGGGAAAAGTAAAATGATACATGGAGATCCTCAAGGAACCAAGAAATGTCTTGTCTAGAGAGGATAAGAGAGGATCTTCCCACAAAGCCAACAGACAGAGCACCTTCCCTTAAGCCAGTACCCTGAATGTGGACTTCCCGTCTGACCCAACCCATGGTATTTTCAATCACTTCATATGCATGTAAAAGCCGCACAATGAACAAGGAAGTCCAAAGCAGAACTGATGCATTTGAATTATCCTGCTGGTGAAGAATACTGGATATACCATGGACTGCTAGAAGAACAAACCAATCTGTCTTGGAAGGAGTAGCCAGAATGATCCTTAGAAACAAAGATAGCAAGATTTAATCTCATGTACTTTGGACATGTTATCAGTCCCTAGAGAAAGATAACATGCTAGATAAAATAGAGGGTCAGTGAGTAGTGGTGATAGTCCCTAACAATAAGACATATTACTATCATTTATGGAACATTTACTATGGGCCTGGCTAAGTACAGCCTAAAATACTTTTCTTGAACATACCCTTTAATCCTCATAACATCTCTGTGTGGTATTCCCATTTTACAGACATGAAAACTAAGATCAGCTAGAAGGAGATGAAACTGGGATTTGAACCCAGATCTATTTGCCATCAGGTTCTTGGCACTTAACCACAAAAGCATGCAGACCTACAACACACTGTTTCTGTGACACTCTGTGGTTCCAAGTCCTCATACAATGTATAACACATCTGCCTCTTTGTAAAATTAAGCAGAATGCCAAATTATGAACTAACATAACATCAATAAAGAGTGAGTGAATAGATTTCAAAAGTATTACTCTACTTTATGAAATAATTCCCACAAGCAAGGCACCTTCCTTGTGTATTGAGTTCAGAATTTGATGTACAGTTCTGTTTCCATGGGATTTTATTTATATCTGCTTAAGGCACTGAGCTACTCCTCTAGCTTAAAGCAATGGGATTGATTTATATTTATGGATCTCTGCTTTTGAGAAGCTTAGAATCCTTCACTATCTTTCCCCAAGTCCTCAAATCTCCCCTTCCTTTCTCTTTCTCTCGTTTCACAGATGGGAGAAAGAGGAACGCAGAGAGATGAAGGGATCAGATGAATGGCATTGGTTAAAGGAAAACCTTGGCTTGAAACACATAGACCCTGGCACCCATGACTGAACATCCACGGTCTCTTTGTGGTGTTCACTAATCTAACCCTTGAGAAGGAAGAGACCTCATTTGAAAAAGTTCTAAAGAAATCCACACAGTCAGTCTGGAGTAGCTACCTAGTCCTAATGTAAAAAAGGTAATATACTCCCCCTAAAGAGTGATTTTTTTTTTTTTTCTCACGCTCAAAGAGTATTTGTTTCTTACTCATCTCCACATAGCCTTTCACCTACTTGCATTTCCACAGAGCCTTGATAAGAGGCAAGGAACTCTGGTGGTACAATAGTTAAGGCATTTGGTTGCTAACCAGAAAGTCAGTGATTCAAATGCCACAGCCACTCTGCGGGAGTAGGTGAGGCAATCTACTTCCATAAAAATTTACAGTTTTGGAAACCCCATAGGTCGCTGTGAGTCAGAATCAACTTGGTGGCAGTGGGTTTGATAAGAGGCTGGGATGAAACAAGCTCCTTGTAGCCCATCAGCAATTCCTATCCCCTCTTGCAGGAGAAACCAAGCCTTTAGGAGCCAGTGGACCATTGGAAATTCTAATATATCTTCCCATGCCTGAGAAAATCACAGAGTTCCAATTAGTGTCCACAATATCCAAGATGGCTTTAAGAGAGGCTCCCTTAATGCCCCTGTAGTCATAGGCCCCCTCCTTCCATGGGTCAGTTTATAGCCTCCGCTGGCACCCTGCACTCTGGGAAGCCATTGCTGAAAAGTGGAAGAGCTAAGAAAGCATGGAATGCACCATGCCAATTCATCCCCTAACAATCATGCAACTTGTTCACGAAGGCTTGGAAGTGTCCTCTGTGATAAAAAATTGCCTTTGGGGAGGAACAGATGTTGTGAACACCCTTCCTTCTGTGAAATGAATCTGCTTAAGTACAAGACCGAGCATGGCTAGTGTTGTTACTGTTTTTATATTAGGTTTGTCATCAGCTGCAAATCAAGGCACTCCCTCTGATTGGTAGACCTTGACTTTGGTTGAGGCTGAACATAATAAACGGCCATATGTAGAATGTCTTGGAATTTTATAGGATTGCTCACAAAGACATGGTCCATAGATTTTATGTATTCTTTTGTTCGTGTTTCCATATACCCAGTTTCATTTCACAGTGGAATTGAGTTGACATACAACAGAAGCACATACAATAAATGGCAAAAATGTTGCTTAGAATAAAAATCCAGGTCCTGGGAAGTATAAACAATCACTTCTTTTGTTTTTCTCTTTCTTATTTTGTCGATCTCTAAAAGTGAGCTTATTTATTTATTTATTTATTTTTGACTACTGGTATAGAAATAGAATAGATAGGCAGAAATGTTACCTAATAACAAGAAGTCAGGGATAGGAGGGAAAGGAATCCAAATACGCAGACCATAGGTCTCTTCAGATAGGTGCTGGAGCTGTGTCTTGATTTTGGCTTTGAGTTTATAACAGCCAAACCAGACAAAGTGAAGCAGCTGGTTATATAGTTCTTATTATCAGAGAGAATACAACAATCTTTTTCTCAAAAGAAGTAAAGATTTTAGTAGCTGAGTCTAAAAGAAATTTCTTGGGTTTGACATTCCAGACAAGTGATTCACTGCTGTGGTGGACAGTATCTTCCCAGAACAATTCTTTGGAGGCCAGATGATGGGAGGTTGGGGCTGCAGATGAGGTGGCCTGGCTTAATTTTATGATGTCAGAAGCCCTGAAGAAATTCTGACTTGCTTCCATAAATGTTTCTTCGGAAAGGCTCTGGTAGAGGGTGGGCAGTGGCTGGCACCTGGAGGCTGTGTTCTCTGAGAAAGGCCTAGGGGGTAGAGTTATATTTATAAGTAGGTATGGAGACAGAAATGGAAAGAGGGTTTTGGACATGGTGTCAACCAGCCTGGCCTGCTGTGTCTTTCAAGCCCAAAGCTAGAAACACCACAGGAACAAAAGAGAAGAAGAAGGATCTCAGGAACCAATGCAAACTGTGAGAAAACCCTGGGACTGTGAAGGTGGTAGGATGCCAGTGTGAGGTAATGGTGGCAGGGCTGGGGACCATAGGTTGATTCCCAGCCTTTTCTCTTTTGTATTTCCCTGAGCAGATAAAATTGTCCACCCCATTCTTATTCCATAGGAATGGAAGCAGACCCACCAGAAGGTCCTGGAGTGACATCACGTCAGTGGTTTGGTCAGTCTTCCTCCCCTAACTCAACCCAACCCTGAGGCCATCAATTATAGCAGAGGATAGTGGCCTTTGAGAGGCAGGCTTGCCCAGGAGATTGAACTTAGATGGCTACACTAGACTTTATGGCATGAAGGGACACTTCTGGAGGAGCACAAGTGAGAGCTGCAAATATTCTCTCCACACCAACCAAGTGGACAGTACTAGCTATGTCAACTGATAATCTCCAGGGGGTGGGACAAGAGCTCTCAGGGAAAAATTATAGAACATCTGAGGTGTGCACGTGCTACTAAGAAATCCAACAAATGTAGCAACCTTTCCCAGGAGAAGCAGAGCTACTGGAATAAGAACTTAAAATAATCATAATAAACATCTTCAGGTAGATTTAAAAAAAAAAAAACAAAAAACCAAACCCACTGTCGTGGAGTTGGATCCAACTCATAGCCATCCCTCCTTGGGTTCCAAAGTTGGTATCACTACAGAAGTAGATTGCCCAATCTTCCTTCCAAGGAGTGGCTGGTGGATTTGAACCTTCTGATTAGCAGTCAAATGCTTTAGGTGGTACGCCACCAGCGCTCCCTTCAGATAGATAGGGAGTAGAAATAAACAATTATGAAGAAAATTAGAGATATTAAACCTACTGCCATTGAGTCGATTCCGTCTCATAGTCACACTATAGGACAGAGACCTGCCCCATAGGATCTCCTGGAAGCAGACTACTATATCTTTCTCCTGCAGAGTGGCTGGTGGGTTTGAACTGCTGACCTTTTGGTTAGCAGCTGAGCATTTAACCACTATACCATGAGAGCTCCTAATTAGAGATATTAGGTAGGAAAAAATACAACTGTTAAAATAAGGCACTCAATGGATAGGTTTAAGATGTGGATTCAGCTACAGAATGAATTAATGATTTGAACATTTGGGTCATTTGCCTTACAGAAAGTATTGGTGAAGGATAAAGAGATGGAAAAAATGGGAGAAGATAATATGGAGGCTAGAATTAAAAGTGTTGACATTTTTTCCCTAAGATAAATATTTGAAGATCTAATGACTAAGGATTTCTAGGTTTAATGAGGTAATTGAGGCCAATAATTAGATGTGTGCATTCAGTGACAAACAGGATAGATTTTCATTTTTTTTTTTCTCTCTCATTTACTTACTCTCTTTTTTGCACATGCACAAACACATACACACAAACAGCTGGACAAATCACAATGAAATTTTAACCATCACGAACAGAAAAGCATGACCAGAGACAACAGGCAGATCCTTACAAAAGAATCAATTTCAAACAGACATCAAACTTCTCAACTGCCACCTGGGATGCAGGAAAACTAAGGAGTCATGTCTGCAGAATTGTATCTATCTAAATGGTCATTTAATTATGAATAGGAATAAAGACATTCTCAGAGCTATACAGGCTCAGAAACAGTCTCTTTCTTAGAGACCTCAGAAGATGGTTCCAGGAAGAAGTAATGAGATGTAGGGGATATAAGAATGAAAAAATAACTTAGTACAGTGTATTAAATAGTCTAAATAGGTAATGCCTTAAAATGTAGATCTATAATAATGTGGAACTAAGATGTCAGACCACATCAACATTGTGGGGGTGTTGGCGTGGGTCAGAGAAGAAGGGGAGCAGGGAGAGATCAGAGGGGGCATATTAAGGGGAAATGTTAAGTTCCTGACTATTCTGATGGATGATATATAAACAGACATGGACTGAACAGATAACAAAGTTGACTTTCTTGTTTTAGAACTCATGAATTGCAAGCTTCGTCAGTAGCCACTCACTACTCCCCACACCAAAACCAAATCCACTGTCATCAAGGCAATTCTGACTCACAGGAACCCTATAGGACAGAGTAGAACTGCCCCAGAGGATTTCTAAGGCTGTGAATCTTTACGGAAGCAGACTGCCTCACCTTTCTCCTGTGGAACAGAGGGTGGATTCAAACCACCGACCTTTTGGTTAGCTGAATGCTTTAACTACTTCACCACCAGAATTTCTTCACTACTCCCCAATGCTTCACATAGAGATCTGAAGCACAGTAGGTTTTCATAATAACACACATCAACAGAGCAAGCAGCAGCAGCACTCTCCTTCTTCTCTGCAGTAGCAGCAGCAGCAATGATGATGACAATGACAATCCTTCTGAGTCATGCTCCTTTAATTAAAAAAAAAAAAAAAAAAAAAGACTCCAGGACAACTCCATTTCAGGAATTGGGTTTGGGAAAGTCTCCTTTCTGACAAACTGGATTAAGCTATTCTTATTAGGTGAGTGCCCTGCTACCCTCTGCTTGTCTTTTTTTTGCCAGAAAGGTAGGGACTAAGTTATAGACCTCATATGCCATGTCTCACCTTGGCTTAGTTTTTCTGCATAGCAATTTCCTTTCTCATTCTATTTATTATGGGACTTCTCTTATAAAAGTTGTTTTTTTTTTTTTTTAAATGTTCTTAGAAACCATTTTCTGAAGACTTATGGTATTAGACAGAGCTATACTAGTGTCCGTGTCTATAAATTAAAAAGTGGTTAGGAGCTGGGCTCTGGTATCCCCATGTATTAGGCATGTGATCTTAGACAACTTACTTTCTTCTCTGTGCTTCATTTGCTTCGATGTGAAAGGGAAAATAATAATAATCCTTGTATCGTAGGGTTGCAAGGGAAGGGCTTAGCATATTGCTTGATTTTTTAGAAAAAAACTTTGCATTGTGATTTGGGTGAAAGTTTACAGAGCAAATCAGCTTTCCATTCAACAATTCATACACATTTTGTTTCATGTCATTGATTGAAATCTTGATGTAACATCACTCCTTCCACTTCCCCCCTGTGTTTCTTGTTTCCATACCCCCTTCTCTCCTGAACCATTCTGAAGTTTGTCCTTGGGCAAATGCTACCCTTTGGATCTTGAATGGTTGACTGTTCTACAGAGTGCATAGTTTTCTAGTGTTATTGTTCACCTTGCAGACTATTGTTTGGCTGAAAATTGAGCCACAAGAGTGAGTTCAGTTTTCAGGGGTTCCACTAGTCTCTATCTGAATGGTAAACTTGGTCATCTTTCTGATTTTGAGTTTCGTTCCACATTTTTCTCCCATTCTATCCAGGATCTTCTATTGTGATCTCTTTCAGAGCAGTTGGTATTGGTAGCTGCACACCATCTAGTTCTTCTCATCTCAGGGTTGTGGAGGCTGAGGTTCACATGGTCCTCTAGTCCTTTAGATTAATTGTTTCCATGGATCTTTGATTTTCTTCATTCTTCTTTGCTCCAGACAGGGAGAGACCAATAATTGCACCTTAGATGGCTACTAGCAAGCTTGAAACATATTAAGTACTCAATATATGTTGATTGCTATTAATACTTTTTCTGTCATGTCTTTTATTTATTTTTTCCTGTAATGAGACAACAATCCTAAAATGATGATCATGTGTTACCATCTGGTAACCATTTAGGTGGATTGTTCTTGGGCTTTTCTTTGTAAGACAGAAATTATCTGGTCCATATTTGAGAGAAAGAATGAGAGAGAGAAGGAATAAGAGAGAATAAGAAAGGGCATGCATGAGAGAGATAGAATGAATGAGAGAGAGAATAAATAAGAAAGAATTAACGAATGAGAGGGAATGAGAAAGAGAGAAAAAGAGAATCATGATAGTTGACAGAGGTTGATACTTTGGCTTGGAGATTCAGTTTGTAATTGAAATTATTGCCATGAATGAACCCCCCCATACATTGAATTGTCTGGTTTTCCCAGCAAGGGCATCTTAGTCTCATGCTTGCAGGTACTCTGTGTGGGACATTCTTTCCAAGAACCCCATCCTGCCCACCTCTAACTAGCATCCTGCTGACATTAGGCCCTTGCATTTGGGAGCTACTTTCTCCCACTCCTCAAAGTATCCTCTTATTATGTTATGAACAGGAAAGATTCTGAACTTTGAAAAAGGAACATTAAACAACCTGTTTCAACTTTCTCGTGGTTTCTGAGGGCTGCAGGCCCTCCTCCACTGTGGCCTCTCTATCACTTCTTAACACAGACTCCTGGTCAGGCCCTAGAGAACCCCAAATCATCCCTAGATCTGATGTTGCTTATTAGTCTCACCTCTGTCACTGCAAACCACCCTTCCTCAGCCTCTGGGCACATAAAGTTGGCATAGACCCTCTGGAGAGGATCCTGCATAGGTAAGGGATGCAGAGATCAGTACAGATGTGAGTTAAAAGGTGAGAGGAAAGGTAGGTGCATGAGGCTTTGAAGGCAATGGACTGCCTGCCCAGCAAATGTTCACTCTCCATCTGCCAAGTGGAATTTGTTCAAACATATGGAAGCTACAGTTGGCTGCACAGCAGGATTCCTGGCCTGTAACTCTTGGAGAGTGGAGCCACTCTCATCTCCAAATGGTACCAGCATGGCCCCTGCATCTCCACTTGTACCTGCTAGCTTGAGCCTTCTTCCTTGGTCCACCCCAGCCCAGTGGGTCCTCACCAACACAGCTTGAAATTCACTTGGACTGAGTGTCCCTGTTGTGTGAATCCAGTAGTTCTTGAGAGGGGTACCATAGCCAAACTACTTTGATTTTTGGGAAACCGAGCATCATATTCCAATACCCAGAATAATGTCTGGCAGGTGGCTGGTGCTCAATCATATTAGTTGAATGAATGTTGTTGTTGTTGTTTGCCGTCGAGTCGGCCCTGACTCATAGCGACCCCTCCTTGGGTTTCCGAGGCAGTATCACTACGGAAGTAGGATTGCCCAACCTTCCTTCCGAGGAGTAGCTGGTGGGTTTGAACCGCCAGCCTTCTGGTGAGCAGTCAAGTGCCTTAGGCACTATGCTACCAGAGTTGAATGAATGGGGAGGGCTTTTCTGAGAGCTGAATCTCTCTTCTGCTCTCCAGGGCACATCTCCTGCAAGGCTCTTTTCTGTAGAGGACTGAGAGGGTTAATGAATGCATTTCCTGCTATTGACTGCGGTGGTTCACCCTTCTCCTAGCTGCTATGCTGGCTTCCAGGGCTCACAAATGCCCTCTTGGAGAACTGTCTTCGAGCTCCTCTCACTCAGGAGGTTTCACACTCTCATACAAAGCAGCCAATAGAGACGGATTTACTGATGGGAGGATACAAAACTCTTGGTTGCCTCATAGGGGACAACTCTGATGCAATTTCTGCTTCTGAACCCTCATTAGATTCAGGCCCATGCTAGATTTAGTTGAGACCAAATATGTTTGGCTCTTCCCCACTCCCCTTCCATGTTCTCTTCTTCCTTTATAGCCAAATCCCCCTTTCAGATTCTGAATCTAAGGAACCCACCTGAGAGACTCCTGATTTCACCCTGAATTCAGAACTATTGAGTTTGGAAAAAAAACTTACAGATCAAATCCATTCATTAGGAAGGTGGTGAAACAGAGGCCCAAGGATGGGAAATGGCTTATAGATGGTCTTTTGTTGTTAGGTGCTATCCAGTCAGTTCTGATTCATATTAACCCCATGTTCAGAAATACTACCTGGTCCTGTGTCATTCTCACAATCATTGCTGTGTTTGAGCCCATTGTTGCAGCCACTGTGTCAATTTACATCACTGAGGGTCTTCCTCTTTTTCATTGACTGACTACTTAGCACTATAGCTTTCTCCAGGGACTGGTTCCTCCTGATATCATGCCCTAAGTATGTGAAATGAAGTTTCGCCATCCTCGCTTCTACAGATTCTGGCTGTACTTCTTCCAAGACAGATTTGTTTATTCTTTTGGCAGTAGATGGTATATTCAACATTCTTTGCCAACACTGTAATTCAAATGCATCAATTCTTTTCAGTCTTCTTTACTCATTGTCCAGCTTTCTCAGGCATATGAGGCAAATGAAAATACTATGGCTTGGGTCAGGCTCACCTTAGTCCTCAAAGTGACATTTTAGCTTTTTAACACTTTCAAGAGATCTTTTGCAGCACATTTGCCCAATGAAATCGTCGTTTGATTTCTTCACTGCTGCTTCCATGGGTGTTGATTGTGGATCCAAGCAAAATGAAATCCTTGACAACTTCAATATTTTCTCCATTTATTATGATATTGGTTATTGGCCCAGTTGTGAGGATTTTTGCTTTCATTATGTTGAGATGGAATCCATACTGAAGGCTATAGTCTTTGATATTCATCAGTAAGTGCTTCAAATCTTCTTCACTTTCAGCAAGCAAGGTTGTGTCATATGTATATCACAAGTTGTTAATGAATCTTCCTCCAATTCTGATGTCACGTTCTTCATACAGTCCAGCTTCTCAGATTATTTACTCAGCATACAGATAAGTAAATAACATGAAAGGATACAACCTTGACACACACACCTATCATGATTTTAAATCTTGCAGTAATCCCTTGTTCTGTTTGAATGACTGCTTCTTAGTTTGTGTAAAGTGCTGCGTGAGCACAATTAAGTGTTTTGAATTCCCATTCTTCACAATAACTTGTTATGATCTACACTGTTAAATGCTTTTGCATAGTTAACAAAACACAAGTAAACATCTTTCTGATATTCTTTGTTTTCAGCCCATATCCATCTGACATCAGCAGCATTATCGCTTGTTCCACATCCTCTCCTGAATGTGGCTTGAATTTCTGGAGTTCCCTGTTGATGTACCACTACAATTGTTTTTTGAATTATCTTCAGCAAAATGTTGCTTGCTTATGATATTAATGATACTGGTCAATATTTTCCACACTCTGTTGGATCACCTTTGTTTAGAATGTGCACAATTATAGATCTCTTCCAGTCAGCTGGCCAGGTAGCTGTCTTCCAAATTTCTTGCCATAGATAAATGAGCACTTTCTGTATTGCATCTGTTTGTTGAGCCATCTCAATTAGTATTCCATCAATTCCTTGAGTCTTGTTTTTTCTCTGTTGCCTTCGGTGTGGCTTCAACTTCTTCCTTCAGTGCCATCAGTTCTCGATCATGTGCTACCTCCTGAAATGGCTGAACACCAAACAATTCTTTTTCATCCAGTGACTATGTATTTCATTTTCTTTTGATGTTTCCTGCATCATTAAGATTTTGTCCACAGAATCCTTCAATATTGCAACTCAAGGCTTGAATTTTTTCTTCAGTTCTTTCAGCTTGAGAAGTCTGAGCACGTTCCCTTGCTTTTCCAACTCCAGGTCTTTGCACATTTCATTATTATAATATATATTATTATAATGAAATGTGGCTGGTCTGGGAGTGTTTAATTTGGCAACTGGCTGAGAACGCAAGACATGGAAATTCTCATCCTGGTCCTGTGATGTTTAGAGGAATTCTTCACTCCCCTGAGGACTGACTGCATACTCTTTCTCACCCCCCTAGGGCTTCTGGAAGCAGGAAACCCCAAACATCTAGACTAAGACAGCTAGAGAAACTCTGTTCACAGTAAGGAGACACCATCTCCTTCCTGCCTATGCTTGGAGAAAGGATCTTGCTGGAGAAAGGGCAGTTACAAGGCTGATAAGGCTGTGGCTGTTTCTTCCACAATCATTTCACAGATATGTGAAAATATATATATTTCTTAAAATACATTTATATTTGTAAAACATATACCTGTGAATATATATTTGTGGAAAAAAATATATGCTTGTGTAAAAATTAGACATTTATGTGCATCAAAAGATTTCACCAGAAGAGTACAAGGAGAACCCACAGATGGGAAGAAAACTTTGGCAACAACATATTGAACAAGGGGCTAATCTCTAAAATTTATGGAAAACTTCAACACCTTAACAACAAAAATACAAATAATTCAAGTTGAAAATGGGCAGAAGACATGAATAGACACTTCACCAAAGAAGACATTTAGGCAGCCACAAAGACAGGGAGAAATGTTCTCAATCATTAGCCATTAGAGAGATGCAAATAAAACAACTATGAGATATTTCACCCTAGCACTAATAGCAAAGTTCAATAAAACAGAAAACAACAATGCTGCCAAGAGTGTTTGTTGTTGTTGCTATTTGCCTTCGAGTCAACCCTGACTCATAGCGACCCCTCCTTGGGTTTTCGAGGCAGTGTCACTACGGAAGTAGGATTGCCCAACCTTCCTGCCAAGAGTGTAGAGAGACTGAAATTCTCATACACCGCTGGTGGGACTGGAAAGAAGTGCAACCAATGCAGAAAACGGTATGGCACTTCCTTAAAAAGCTAGAAATAGAAATACCATACGATCCAGCAATCTCAATATACTCAATATATATTCACTCCCCTGAGGACTGACTGCATACTCTTCCTCACCCTATATCCTAGTGAAATAAGAGCCATGATATGAACATATTTATGCACAGCCTTGTTCATCACAGCACTAGTCACAATAGCAAAAAAAGATGGAAAAACCTAAATGCTCATCAACAGAGGAATGGAACAACAAACTCTGGTACATACACTCAGTGGAATACTACTCAACATTAAGGAACAATGATGAATCTGCAAAACATTTCATAAGATGGATGAACTTAGAGGCCACTATGCTGAGTGAAGTTACACAGTAATAAAAAAAAGGCAAATATTGTATAAGACCATTATTGTAAAAATTCAAGAAAAGAGGTTTACAGAAAAAGAAATATTCTTTGCGGGTTCCCAGGGGTGGGTTGGGGAAGGAAGTATAAATGATTAACCAGAAGGTAGACACATATTAACTTGGATGAAGGGAATAAAAAAAGTATATAAATTTTTATCTGTGAAAATATATATAAATGGTGAAAACATACAGATCTTTAAATATATTTCTGAATATATATTTAATTATATATATTTGTGTGTGTGTGTGTGTGTATATATATATACTTGTAAAAATATATATATATTTATGAAAAAAAAAATATATTTAACCATTTCTACCTGCTTGCTTCTCCAGTCCTTGCTTTCCTAGTCCTTGCTTCCCTGACTACTTCATTTCTTCATTTCTACCTCAAGGTAAATGTTGTAGAGACTGTTGGAGACCCCTCAATATCTATTTGCCACTTCGTTTTAGTTCAATAAACTAAATAAATTTTTAGTTTGTACACTGCCCTCCAGCTGAAAGGCTACATTTCCCAGCTTTGCTTGCACCTGGCCATGTTTCTCAATTCTGGCCAATGAGATGAGAGTGGAATTGTCATATGGGAAATTTCAAAGGCTCCCTTTAAAGGTAAGTCTTTCTTTCCCTTCTCCCTTCCTCCTTTCTGCTGGCATGAATGTGGATATCATGGCTGGAGCTTTAGTCATCATCTTGGACCATAAGAACTGGACTATAAGGACAAAGGCCACATTATGGGACAGTGCAGGGTGACTGGGGAAGGGCCTCTGTTCCTGGTAACTTTAGACCTGTCATGCTACCTCTGGGATTCTTTTACATAAAGTAGAGAAATGAGCTTATACTTTTCTTAAATTTCTTTCTTTTCTAGTCTCTGTTACTTGCAACCAAACCAAATTCTAACTGATAACAAATATTGGCAAGCTTGGTGTTTCCTTCTCACATATTTCTCCATGCCATACAAACATATACAAATATGTGAATGTGTTTCATATCTTTTGTTTAAAAAACGTATGCAAGTTCATGTCTCTGCTTCTAGTTTTTCTTATTTGACAATTCATCATGGATACTGAAGTACTGTTCATTGTTGTTGTTGTTGTTATGTGCCGTCGAGTCGGCCCCAACTCATAGCGACCCCTCCTTGGGTTTCCAAGGCAGTATCACTACGGAAGTAGGATTGCCCAACCTTCCTTCCGAGGAGTGGCTGGTGGGTTTGAACCGCCAGCCGTCTGGTTAGCAGGCAAGTGTCTTAGCCACTATGCTACCAGAGCTCATAGTGGCCCAAAAAGAAAAAAAGAAACAATGTGAAAGCGTATCAATAGGTGACTTATTGAATAAATCATGAAACATCCATACTGTGGGATATTATGCTACTATTTAAAAGAATTAGTTGCTCTTTTAAAATTTATCCCCCTTGCTAAAATGGAGTGCATCTTTTGATCAGTGATATGGGTAATGAATCCACTGTTTCCCTTTTACCCCCAATCCCAGGAAGTATAAAGCTAAATTACTACTCACTTGAAGTAATACTTATCCTTAGTAAATGAAACAATGATATTCTTTCTCTATATAATACCCAATCTCTTTGTTATCTTTATTGCAGTAGTCCAAAACTATCTTGTGTAAGTTCTTTCAAGTCCTCTGTGGCAGTAGGTGGGATATAACTGGTAACTGAATCAGTAACTTTGGCATTTAGTGTCTGTGGTGTAGTAATTAAATGATATGGCTTTTCTAGCCATAGTATTTGTAACTCCCACTTTGCCATGAGTAACTGAGTAGCTGCTTGTTAAAGTCATCCAGTTGGTACAACACAAAGCAATCTTCTGGGATTTGCTCTTTCTCAGGTGTATAGAATTCTGATGTTGGGATTGGTTGGTTTTGGCCACACTGCCAGGCTCAAAAGGAGCCCTCCTAGAGGCAGGAGAGGGTCTTTCTGACTGCTGGCTGAGAGAAATGTACTGCTGAAAGAGATGTGCCACTGAGAAAGAGACATGAGAGAAGCACTGCTGAGAGAGAGATGTGAGAGACACGCACTGCTGAGAGAGAGACGGCAGGTTGTGAGCTATGCTACACAATTCTGACTTGTGGTGACATCATGTATAGTATTTACCAGATGCCAAAAAGAGAAAGCCAAGTGTTTGGTTCCAGTTTGCTTCTTCATTCTCCTTCCCTCCTACCTTCTCTGTATCCTCAGGATCCTCCTGAAGTTTCTCTAAAGAATCAGAAGCAGTTATTGCCCTTAGAGGGTTCTAGATCCAGACTTGGTAGTTCTTGGCTTGAATTATCGAACCCATCTGGTTCCTTGATTTAGATTAATAAAATATTGCTAGGTTTTCCATAGGCATAGCTCAGGGATTAGGAGAGCACATGGGCTTCTGCATTTGCTAAACCTCTTTTACTGACCTTGGCAAACAGACATATTTCCCAGTCACAGGGATTTGGGATGGAAGTCCATCCTCTGCTGGCTTCTCTTACTGAAAAGTTGAACTTCTAATCAGGCCCTGAAAGAATAAGCAAAGCCTAAAGAAAAAAAAAATCATGTATAATACTCCCTGATACACAGTTTTTTTTTTTTTTAATGTTTTTATGGAGACAGATGTATCTGACTTCTGGAAAAGAGAATTTAATCCACAGATTTACCTAAATGGAGAAAAAGAAAGCTTTGAAATGGAAGAAAAAAGTTTTAGTAGGCTGAATGGATATTACACATAGTTGAGTAATAAGGTTGAGGGTTACCAGGGATCTAGTACTAGCAATTGCTAACCTCACATGTGACTGATACTAAACCATTTTCCCTGTAGCCCTTACTTTACCCAAACATATAATGAGAGGTCTCCTGGGACACTTTTGACTCTAATACTACTAAGTTGTGACCAAACTGGGCCCCTTTCCAGATGTAAAGTCTCTGGGCAGAGTTCCCATGTCTGAAAGCCAAGTCATTACTGCTTCTCTATGGATTGCTATAAAGTGCGGGTGATTACACAGACATTGAGACACATGCCCAGCTGCCCCTTCATCAGATTCACAGAGAAAGTCTTGTAGAGCAGGCTGAGCTGGGGCAAGAAGCATCATTCCATCTCTCTTGCCTGGCTGATACTTGTAGTGACAAACATAAAACCAGATAAGTGCTCCTAATTTGGTGTGATGCCAGCTCTGTCAGGGTATGGTGAGACCCCAGCAGAAGTTCTGGGAATCAATGCACTGCCTTAGGAGAGAATAAGCTGGATCACCAAGGACTGTGTTAGCAATACAATACACAGACCAGGGCAATGAACTGAGGGAGGAAGGAAGAGAGAGCAAGCAGCAGGCTCTCCACTGAGATTCTTTGGTTCATGAGACAGGTATTGACTCCAAATGATGTAATCAGAAAAAAGAATTCATTTAAAAGGTTATTGGACAGCTCACAGAATTACTAGGATGCCTAGAAGATTGTGCTTAGGGGTTGCATGTGGACAGAGGGAAGCTGCATGGACAGAATCACAGCTAACATCACGTCATAGAAATAGACTGGTAAGGATGCTCCTAATACTGGTAACCGGCCACCACACCTGACTCCACCCCATCAGAAGGAATTAATTCTCCTCTGTTCCTGATTCTTTGAGTCACTAGCTCCCAACTGAAAGTCTGGGGAGGATGTTTGTGATTGACCAGGCATAGGCCACCTGCCTGTAGTTCTTTGACTTCTATGGTGTAAAACCAGATTGATGGAGAGGATCCTAAACATAGGAAAATGAGGTTGGGATACTGAGCAGCCAAAAATAATGGGCATATAGTTACTAAACAGGCTAAATCAAGTTAACATGAATTATCAGATTTTCTCAAGGCTTAGAGGAAAAATATTTTGAAAGAGACTAAACTTGTCAAATTACAATGGAGGAGAAAATGATTTTGAAGGTCCTCAAGTCTCTACACATTAGTTACTCCTTATTTAGGATTAGAAACTAATCAGAAATTGGATAGAAAAATGCAATCAAGCCTGGTATCCTTCAGTGTTCACTAATGATTAGGTTGATACAGATTTTGAAGAAGAAAGTGTTACCTAGAGATGCATTCATTTGGTTTTCGTTGGGACCAAGGAAACATAAAGATGGTGGACTGGGTCACAGGGTGCTCTTGAACAGATTAGGTAGGCTTCCTCACTCATTCATTCTCTGGGTTTTTGAAGAAGAGGAGGAGGAGCTACAACAAAGGAGCCATGTGACTGCCTGTAAATGCCTAGACAGGGCCAAATGAGAGTGAACTTTGAAGAATGGGAGGACATTGATGCTTGGGGGAGCAGGAGAGATGCTCCCATGGGGTTGAATGGGCATGGTAAAGGCCCCAAGACCCTGACTCTTCTCTCTCAACAACAGTTAATGAACACCTTCCAATGATTCAATGATGTAGGTTCTACCACTTCTACTTGTTTTTAAAACACGTGAAAGAGTAACAGGTATTTATGGCAGTGTGAAGATTTCATACCCAGAAATGTAAGTAAAATTTTGACAACTAAAGAGGTTCCTGTGAAATTTTCCAAAGAACCTTTGATTTTTTTTCATGAGTCAAGCATGGACACTATGTGGGCCTCTCAGAGATCGGACAGTACTAAGGGAATAACAAATCCAGAATCTTGATCTTGGGATTTTCTGTCATTTGGTACAGGAGATCTTTTAGGAGACTGTTCTGGTTACCTAGTGCTGCTCTGACAAGAATATACCACAAATGGGATGCTTGAACAAACAGGAGTTTATTCTCTTACAGTTTTGGAGGCTAGAAGTCTGAGTTCAAAGTGCCAGGCTCTAGGGGCTGGGTGAAAGCCCCGTGACCTTGGGCTCAGCTCTGCTTCTTGCTCCCAGTCCACTGAAGCTAGAGTAATATCTTCACTCAGGCAGCTACTTGTTGCTGAGGCTAACAAGCCCAAGGTTGACAAATCAAATGGCACAGTCCTGATATTACGAAACCACATGCCAGGCCACTAATTCAAGTCTATTGAAAGTCCCAAGGTTGGCAGAGCATGGCAGGCTGCTGTACAATGACACAGCTACATGCAGGTTTCAAGCACGCCATGAGCTAGAGACCATTCCCCAAGGCGTCTCATGTACAGGAAACAGACCACATCCCTAAGGCAGCTACTCAGCTGCTCACAGTAGATTCCACCATGGAGTTGATTACCAGTTTCATCATGGGTAATACTACATCTAGCTGCCCAGCCACTCAACCAGGCCTAGCCAAGTTGACATACACACTTAACTAGCATAGAGACCCTTTACAGGATGACATAACACTGGGATTAAAATCGTGTAATGTGACCACTGGAAGGGGCCCTGAGAGGCAGAGCAGAAGTGGAGGCCTTGAAGGAGATTAGGATTTTTTCTAAGACCATACCACTAGCTATGGCAGGAGCATGGTGTGATGTGAGCACCAACATACTAAAATCAATTCTTTCAGAAACAAGAGACAGAGTAGAATGCCTTAAAGACAAAAGGTAATTTGCTGGCTTACATACCTGAAAGGTCTAGGGGTAGGCATAGTTATCAGCTATGACTTGATATGACAAAAAAAAAAAAAAAAAAAAAAAAAACCTCACTGTCATTGAGTCTATTCCAACTCATAGCAACCCCCATTGGGTTTCCAAAGCTGGAAATCTTTATGGAAGTAGATCGCCCCATCTTCCTTCAGCAGAGCGGCTTCTGAGTTTGAACTGCTCGCCTAATTTGATGTAGACACTTGAATAATGTCCCTAAGATGCTGCCTCTTTCCAGATCTTGGCTCTGCTTCCTTTTGTGTTGCCTTTATTCTCAGGCAGGCTCCCTAATGGTGTCCCCTTAGAAGGCTGAGATGTTCATCCTCTCAGCTCTAAGCTCAGTATAAACAAAGTGTCTCTATCCTGGTTTCCTCAGTAAAAATCCCAGAATGAACTCTGATTGAATGACTTAGGTTATGAGCTCATTCCTGAGCCAATCATTTGGCCAGTTGTTGTTGTTGTTGTTGTTGTTGTTATGTGCCGTCGAGTCAGCCCTGACTCATAGCGACCCCTCCTTGGGTTTCCGAGGCAGTATCACTACGGAAGTAGGATTGCCCAACCTTCCTTCCGAGGAGTGGCTGGTGGGTTTGAACCGCCATCCTTCTGGTCAGCAGTCAAGTGCCTTAGCCACTATGCTACCAGAGCTCCTCATTTGGCCAGAGTTAGGAAATATGTTGATTAGGTTGACCTGAAACTGACCTTATCATCCCCAACTATTGGGATTGAGAATGAGGAGTTGTGGGTTTTCCAGGAAAACTGGGGAGCTGTTTCTGATAAAAAGAGGCCTGGCTGCTTGGAAACAAAACCCATAGATGCCTACTACATTGGCTTATCTGAATCTGGGTCTCACACATCTCTTCAAACCAATAGTAGGAACCTTGAGCTTCTCTAACCTAAGAGCCTAGATTGCCCTTCCCAGCATCCTGGAGAAGCCCAGGCCTGCTCTTTATGCCCAGAAGTCTCGATCTGCAGGTAGCAGCCATTCTCAGGCTCTTCAGGAAAGGAGCATGAAGCAGGGTAACAATAGAGTCAGCTCTCATACATCATTCTACCCTAAATGAAAAAACGAAACAGTGTATTATTTTTAACTGCATAACCTAATAAAAGAAAATGCATAGTCTTATAGTCCTTCTTGATTGAGACTAAGTACCTCACTAATGCTTCATGCACCTGCCAAGGAGCCAAAGGGAAGGCAGTAAGCCTGATGCCTGGGGAACAGGGAACTGAAATACTCATGCAGGAGGCCTACCCTAGGGAGCCTCAGGGAGTAAGAGCCCACTTCCTTGGCAAAGGGAACATCCTGAGAGGAAGGACTGGGCAAGGGCAGCAAATGTAATTTTTTTTTTTTTTTTCCTCGATGTCTTGCTTGGGGCTGAATGCTTTTATGGGCTATGATTGAGCATGGTAACTTAGATCTCATTGTCAGAGAATCAGGGAGTTTTCAGGCCAAGTATGGCCTTGGAAATATTCCACCTGAGGGCCGAGAGAACGTGAGAGCTTTGTTCAAGGTCACACAGCCATGAATGCAAGTGCAGCTAGCTCATTGGGTAACCCTCTGTGTACCTCCGTTTTAGTGCTCTTTCAACCTCTCTGGAGTCCCTGGGTGGTATAAATGGTTAATGTGTTCGGCTTCTAATGGAAAGGTTGGAGGTTTGAGTTCACCCAGAAGCATCTTGAAAAAAAGGCTTGGGAATATACTTCAAAAAATCAGCCACTGAAAACCCTAGGAGCACAGTTCCAGCCTGACACACACAGGGTTGCCATGAGTTGGACCCACTTTGATGGCAACTGGACTGGGCCAGACTCTACCTCTCTAGTACAGGGTATTGTGATTTCACCACAGAGATACACCATTCCTTTGGGTGGTGTGGCCAGGACTGTGGTTGCCCCTGCTTCCAAACAGCCCCATGGCTCCTTATTGCAAGCACCTATTACTCTTGGCCTGTGGGCTTTCTCTGACTACAGGACCATGCTCAGCTGATACGCAGGGCAACAGGGAGTTAACCAGCCTAAAAGCAGCCTTATGCCAATAACAGATGTTGTTGTTGTTATTATGTGCCGTCGAGTCGGACCCAACTCATAGCGACCCCTCCTTGGGTTTCCGAGGCAGTATCACTACGGAAGTAGATTGCCCCATCTTCCTTCCAAGGAGTGGCTGGTGTATTTGAACCACCAGCCTTCTGGTTAGCAGTCAAGTGCCTTAGCCACTATGCTACCAGAGCTCCCTAATAACAGATGAGAGGTGGCATATAAATAACCAAACCCTTCTTTCCTGGGTGAGACTACACTGATACTTACAGTGATTCTCAAAGTATGGTTCTCTGGACCAGCAGCATTGGTATCACCTAGGGACTTGACAGAAATGCAAATTCTCAGCTCCCATCCATCTCAGATGTAGGGTGGGACCCAGCCACCTGTGTTGGAATCTACCTCCTAGGTGATTCTGATGCTCAAGTTTGAGAATCTCTGTTCTTCACTATCTCCCTGAGCTTCTCAAAAGTATTGAGCCCTGGTTGTTCCCATGGTAACCTGCTTATTAATGTACCACCTGTGGTTATTCTTCCCTTCTCTATCTCACTCCTTTGTTCTTCTACCTATGCATTCTGAGGTCACCTTCCAAATAAGCCACTTGCACTCAAATCCTGTTCCCTTGCTTCTGCAATAACCCAGTATAAGATAGGTGGTATAAAGTACAAAAGACCATAAACATATATGAAGCCTTTCTTCTTTCTTATAACCACAGTTATTTCTGGAAACCATGCAGAATGATGCAAAGCTTTAATAAATCATTGTTCTGGCACATACTGGCTTGGGCCAGTAGCTTAACATTTTAAGCCTTAGTTTTCTATCTGTGAACCTGGACTTTTTGTTTGGACTGAGGACTCAAGAGTCAGTCAGAAGGTGTAGGTGGGTGGAGTTCAGTATGCTCCCCCTCCCAATACACCCCTTTGGATTTGGGACCTGAATGGTGTCCAGTGGAGTGGGACAGGGCCCTCCCCTAACACATCTCTGGATCCATAAAACTTGCCAAAGACCATTGTGGTAGTTCAGTTTGTGTGTCAACTTGGCTGGGCCTGGTTGAGTGGCTGGGCAGCTGGATGTAGTAATCTCCATGATGAGACTGGTAATCAACTCCATGGTGGAATCTACTGTGAGCAGCTGAGTAGCTGCCTTAGGGAATATGGTCTGCTTCCTGTACATAAGGAGAAACCTTGGGGATAGTCTCTGGCTTATGGCATGCTTGGACCCTGCATGTAGCTGTGTCATTGTTCAGCAGCCTGCCATGCTCTGCTGACCTTGGGACTTAACATGGACTTAAATTAATGGCCTGCAGTATGGTTTGGTAACATTGGGATTGTGCCTTTTTACTTGTCAATCTTGGGTTTGTCACCCTCAGCAGCCAGAAGCTGTCTGAGTGAAGAAAGGCCTCTAGCTCCAGTGGGCCGGGAGCAGGAGGCAGAGCTGGACCCCAAGGTTGAGGGATTTTCACCCAGCCCCTAGAGCCTGGCACTTTGAACTTGGAGTTAAAGCCTCCAAACTGTAAGAGAATAAACTTCTGTTTGTTAAGGTCATCCCATTTGTAGTATATTCTTGTCAGAGTGAGAGTAGGTAACAAGAACAGTCATGAAGCCTCCGAGTGCAAAAATATTGGGATGCTGGTCACCTACTTGTCACAGAGATTTAAAGATTTCATTATAGGAAAGTAACAAGAGGAATGGGCAACAAGCCCCCTGAGGAATGGGAAAATCTATACCCATGAGCTGTATTCTTCTTTAGGACTTCCTGAAGGAGACTGCTGGTCCCAGGTACAGAATATAGCCAGATCCATCACCCTGAGAGCATGTGCTAGACCCAATGGGTATGTGTGTGTGTGCATAGTAAGAGCTGTAAGTGATGAAAGAGCTGTGAGAAAAGGAGCTCAGGCCCCTACAGAAGAAAGAGTATCCTCTTTCTCACCACAGGAAGTCATGTGACAGGAAAGAACAGGTTTCTACTTGAGCTTGGGCAGCTCAGCAATGGGTGTATTGGTGGGGAGTTAGACTCCCAATGCCAGCAGGAGTGAATGGCTTGCTGAAAAGTGATTCTGTTAGAAAGGTAATCAGCACCACAGATCTCCAGTTCTTCCCCTGCCCAGGCAGCCTGGTAGACACCAAAGTAACTGGAACCAGTGACAGGCAAGGACGTTGGAGGCCAGCATTTGAGCAGCTCAGCTTCAAGCAAGGTTCCTTCCATCCAGTTCTCCTCATAGGCAAAAGCCATGAGGATTGATTTGATATTTTGAAGGAAAACTTTTAAGAATTACTGCTAATAAAGTGGACAGAGTGACCACTTGGGCTATTCATGTATGTCATAGTTACATGCTATAGAGTTGATTTTGATTCATAGCAATGCCATATGAGAGAGTAGAACTACCCTATAGGGTTTCAGGCCATAATCTTTATGGGAGCAGATTGCCAGGTCTTTTCTCCTGAAGAGCCATTGGGTGGGTTTGAACTATCAATTTTTCAGTTAGAAGCCAAGTGAACAGTAATTATATCATCAAGGCTTCTTATATCAGAAAGCTTAGAACAATATTAGAGAGCTGTGACAGACAGGAAGGTATACTGACGTTGACTGGCTTTTATGAAAACTGAGTCAGCTAACAGCAGTGCAACTGCCCAGCTCAGGGCCTGAGACAGGGAAGATACTCAGTAAAAATACTTTAAATAAATAGCATGATAGCTTGTTAGGAGGATAACCCTCAAAGCATGCCAGGAGCATCCCCACAGTGGCAGACTGGTAGTCAGGGAAGAAATTGATTAACAGTAATGTCCCAGACACACAGAGATAGGAATTTGGCACAGAGAAGTTCAATTACTTTGAGTTGCCTGTGCCCTCTACCTGGGCCTCTGCATTTGGCCTTGCAGGGTGTGCAACTCTAGGCACATTCACAGGGACTAGAATGTGATTGATACCCTATGTGCAATGGCCTGACAGGTCCTCATACTTTTCTACTTTAATCCTGGTTGCAGACTCTAATAGAGACAAAGATTCCTGGTAATTTGTCAATGGACAGTGCTAGCAAGGCCAGGGAAAACAAAGGCTTACAGCTTCTGCAACAATGAGACTCTGGAGATACACCATAGTTTTCAGAGCTGGGGTAATATGCTATCCTATATATCAGCATGCAAACTGGCTGTTCCTATTAAGAGAACAGCCAGAATGAATGTGTGGCAAATCCACTGAGAAAAATAGTGTCACCAAACCAGGAAAATCACTTCCTTTAAACAACACCAGGAAAAAAAAAAAAAAAGAGTTGGTCTTTTAAGTTTTCAAATCTAGTCAAACGTAGGAAAGGAATCAGCCACCTCAAAATACTAACTATAACTACATTTGCAGCCTGCAGGTACCACCCTTCCTTAAAATACAACCTTGCTGGAAATTTTCCCCTTTCCATCCTTGGTGCCAGAAATTAGTGACCGAATACTCCCCCGTGGTACTGACAGTGCGGTGGACAGGAATGCAGCCTTCTAGAAGCTGGGATTTGTTCAGTCAGACTGCAAGTATGGGGTGGGGCCAAGGGAGACTCCTGAGAAATGTTTCTGCTATACCCTTGAGAACCTACTCAGGGCAACTGACCCCACAACGATCCAGTCCACAACCGATTATGAGGATGGCACAGGAGCAGGCAATGTTTCATTCTTACGTGCGTGCATGGGGTCACTGTGAGTGAGGAAGCGACTCAACCACAGCTAACAACAACTGTTTGCATGTATACCTGTGGGAAATTACATACTACTCTGTAGCTGAGAGTACCTCAACTCAGTATTGGACTAGATTTTTGGGACCAATGAGGTGTACTGGAAAACAACATGAGCTTTAGGACCAGAAAGGTTGAATATAAATCCATCACTTTCTAGCCTTGATTTATTGAGTACCAGGCAGGGTGTCAGGGGCTTTCATACAGAATTACTAATTGTCACAACAACCTGCAGACTGCTAATCAGTCATTCTATGATTGTAGGATATACAAGAATTTCCAGATCTCTAACCCTGCCATTTGTGAGAGCCCACAATGTGCCATCCATCATGCCAGCTGCTTTACACATATTACTTCTATTATTAACCAATCTCGTGACTGGCAACCTAGGCTTGCATAACTGAGTAGAGCAAACTTAAGCCAATGGCTCATGTTTCTAATGGTTGTTGCTGTTAGCTGCTGTTGAGTTAGCTTGACTCATGGCAACCCCCTGAGTAATGGAACAAAATACCGCTCAGTCCTGTGCCATCCCCATGATCAGTTGTGGATTAGACTGTTATGACCCACAGGGTTTTCACTGGCTGATTTTCAGAAGTAGATAGCCAAGCCTTTCTTCCTAGTCTGGCTTAGTCTGGAAGCTTCACTGAAATCTGTTCAGCATCATGGCAACAAGTAAGCCTCCACTGACAGACAAGTGGTGCTACGCATGAGATGCACTGACCAGGGAGTGGACGCTGCTTCTTCTTCTTCTTTTTTTTTTTTTTAAATATCAATAATTGCATGATATACATTTAAAAGGGAGCTCTGGTAGCATAGTACCTAAGGCACTTGACTGCTAACCAGAAGGCTGGCAGTTCAAACCCACCAGCCACTCCTCAGAAGGAAGGTTGGGCAATCTACTTCCATAGTGAAACCATCTTGGAAACCCAAGGAGGGGTCGCTAGGAGTGAGGTCTGACTCGAAGCCATATAAAAACAACATACATTTAAAAAGAAATAAACTAACTGCTTCCAAATATGATAGGCAAAACAGACAATTCTTTCTAAGAAAATAAGTATTTTATAATCCCAGCTTGCTAAATAGTTTTATGGAGGTATATTTTACATATGAAATTCACAGATTTCAAGTGTATAATTCAATGACTTTTAGTAAATTTACTGGGTGGTACAGCCATCATCATAGTTCAAGGTTACAACACTTGAATTCCCTCAGTAAACTCTCTCATGCACATTTACAGTTATTCCCTAGTCCCACCCCCAACTCACTAGTAATCTATTTCCTATCCCTACAAATATGAATCCTGGTTGTTTTTAAATGCAGCACTTCTTGGCCACTGTGTTCTCAATTGTCCAATTTGAGAAGAGAAAAAAGGCAGCATGGCATTGTGGGTAAAGTATGGCCCAGGAACCAAGTCAAGAGTCAACTCAACTGGGACGCTAACCAGGTAAGTGAGATTGGATGGGCAACTCCTCTTGGATCTTAGTTTTTTCATTAATAAAGTGGGTATAACAATATCACATACCCACTTTATTAAACAGAATTCCTCCATCCTGTTTCATAGATGAAGTATCTGAGGCTTAGCAGGATTAAGTAATGTTTTCAATGGCACTCAGCTAGAAAGTGATGGATTTATACTTAATCTTCCTGGTCCTGAAGCTCATGTGCTTTCCAGCACATTTCATTGGTCCCCCAAAATTAGTCCAACATTGAACTGAGGTACTCTAAGCTACACAAAACCAAAACCAAACCAAAAACAAACTCATTGCCGTTGATTTGATTCTAACTCATAGTAACCCTGTAGGACAGAGTAGAACTGCCCCATGGGATTTTCAAGCTGCAATCCTTTTTTTTTTTTTAATTGTGATTTGGGTGAAAATTTACAGAGCAAATTCACTTTCCATACAGCAGGTCACATACACTTTGTCTCATGACATTGACTACAATTTATCACAGTGCAACAGCTCCCCTCCCACTTCCTCCCGATAGTTATCTCTTCCCTGTGTCCATCCCTCCATGCACTCCTGCCCCCTGAGCTGTCTCCCTGTGCATAAACAGCCCTTCTTTCTCCCATGATTGTTCTCTCCAAGGAGTGTATCTACCTCAGGTAAATGTTCAACTCATATGCCTGTCTTGTTTGGCTGGAAGTCACAGGTGTGGGTTCAATTCCAGATCTGAAGGGCAGTTAGGGGCCACAGTCTCAGTGGTTCCACCAGGCTCTATCAGACCAGCAAACCTGGTCCCCCCCCCCTTTTTTTCCAAATGATTTTGAGTTTTGTTCCACATTGTTTTCCCTTTCTATCCAGGATCTCCTACATAGATACCCTTCCAAGTGGTTGACAGTGGTAGCTGGGCACCATCTAGTTCTTCTGGTCTCATAGCCATATAGACTGCAGATCGGATGGTGTACCAGTCACTAGGACTAATTGCTTCCATGAATCTTTGGTTTTCTTGATTCTTCTTTGCTCCAGACGAAGAGAGGCCCATCATTGCATCCAGATGGCTGCTTGCAAGCTTTTAAGATCCCAGTCGCTACTTGCCAAAGTAGGAGGTAGAACGATGTTTTGTATAGTATGTTTCGCCAATTGAGCTTGATGTCCCCTGCGACTATGGTCCTGAGCCCACAGGTTCAACTACTCGGTCCCTCTGGGTTCAAGCTGCAATCTTTACAGAAGCAGACTGCCACATCTTTTCCCTTGGAGCAGCTGGTGGCTTCAAACTACCAACCTTTTGGTTCACAGCCAAGTGCTTTAACCACTGTGCCACCAGGGGTCCTCTCTCCTGAGCTACACAGAGTGATATAATTTTCCACATGCTTATATATTGTTGTTTTTGTTGTTAGTTGCTGTTAAGGCTGACTCTGACTTATCAAGACCTCACGCACAACAGAATGAAACACTGCTTTGTCCTGCACCATCCATATAGTCCATTGTGGACTGGATGGATGGTTGTGCCCCAAAGGGTTTTCACTGGCTGATTTTCAGAAGGAGATTGCCCAGTCTTTCTTCCCAGTCCATCTTAGTCTGGAAGCTCCACTGAAACCTATTCAGCATGATAGCAACACGCAAGCCTCCAGATGGGTGGTGGCTGGTGGCTGGGAACTGAATCCAGGCCTTCTACATGGAAGATGAGAATTCTACTACTGCCTCCAAGAATTTATATATAGTTAACCTTAACTGTGAACCAGTGACCACCACCTTCTGTCATCTTAGGATCTTTCTTCGGCAGCCCCCTTAAGATGCATATATCCCACCAGTAAGAACTGTGAGTCTCTTCTATATTCACAGTTATGTTATCTACGGGCTCTCTGAGGTCTTGGGAAGGTAGCTGTCCCCTTCTCTAAACCTGGTCTAAGAAATGGACCAAATGTCTAAGGCACCTCTAAACAAACATGCTCTTTCCTGTCTACTCAGCATCTCCATTTCAAATCAGTTCATAGCAACCGACTGTCAGTCAAGGAGGTTCACTGTTTCTTTAACTCTTCAGATCTGTTAGCAAAACACTTAGGAATTTTTTTTTTCCCTACAAGCACAGTGCCACTCTCATAAGAGACAACATCACAGCCTACAATTCTGACCCTTATAATCAGATTCAAAAGTCACTCTGCCATTAGTCATTTGCTAAAAAGTCAACTAACACGTTCTGTCCCAGGAAACAAAGGAACCATGGCTCAGTTATGGCTGGAACTTGAGAGCTCCCAAATCACTACTCAGCTCAGAATATTGGCAACATGATTACTTGAACAAAATAAATAAATAAATAAATAAAAGTCCAGACCCCCAGGACTTCTTTGAAATTCTAAACTTGCCAGTAAGGGGCAAGCTAGATAAACAGCTGCTGTTGAGTCAGTTCTGATGCATGGTGACCCCATGGGTGTCAGGGTAGAACTGCTCCATAGGATTTTCAATGGCTGATTTTTTGGAAGTGTATTTTTCTTCTAAGGTATGTCTGGGTGGAGTTGAACCTCCAACCTTTCAGTTAAATAGTGGAGCGACTTAATAGTCTGTGTTGTGACTACAGTAGTAAGTGAGGAGACACTTATTGGAGAGCTGGATTCTGTTATTGGTTCTATAACTAAGGCATCTCATGGCCTGGTGTAGATCCCATCATTCATCTCAGGTTGCAGTTTACTTCTGTGTAAAATGAGTTTGAGCAGATCAGTCTTTTTGTTTTGTTTACATGATTTTTTACAGCATCCTTCTTCCACTCCCCAGCCCACACAAACCAAAGCAGTTCTGCTTTTCCTCACTTAATATATTTGGGTTTTATGTAAGATTTTATCCAAAAAAGAATTTCATGGCTAAAAAGAGTTGAAAAACACCGGATTTGTTGCCTTTAGCTTTAATAATTAAGACTTTACCAAAGACTTTTCTCAAAATTGAGCACCCTCCCTATGATTGATATAAAGTAACACTTGATTGTTCTACAGCTTTCTTTAATGACATTGTTTTAGGAATTCATCTATGGGTGCTCCGTCAGAAATTTAATTTGGACCAGTAGATAAAGTAACAAATACCACAGACATCTGCACAGCATGTTCCTAGGTTCGCACTGGGTAATGTTTTAGCCCTAAGTGAAGAGTTATTGAGGGAGATGGTGTAACCCTAGGTGGTATAAACAGTTAATACACTTGGCTGCTATCCTAAAGGTTGGCAGTTCAAGTCCACCCAGAGGCACCTCAGAAGAAAGGCCTACTTCTGAAAAATCAGCCATTGAAAACTCTATGGAGTAGTTCTACTTTGACACACATGGGGTCGTCATGAATTGGAATCCACTCCATGGCAACTGAGCAGTAAGCCTGAAACAAGAAAGTCTCAATAAAGCCAGCAGAAGCGGCATAGCAGAAGGTGCTCTGGTAAGGAGCGTGGGCCAAGGGTCTTATTTATTCTTTCAGGCCCAAATTCATTCGCTTTCAGTCAAGGCTGTGTGTGGGACTCCCCTGAGGGGCTCTTCTGGGGTGGAGGGACATGAGCATGTGTGTGAATGTATGTGTGAGAGAGTACATGTGTGTGACTGTGTTTGTGTGAATGTATGTGTTGGTGTGAATAAATATGTATATCTGAGTGTATGTGTGAATGTGTGTGTATCTATGAGATACAAAGATGGTTTGGGAAGGAGGCAGAGAGTGAGGTACACACAGATAAAGACACAGAGAAACAGAAAAAATATTCACAGAGATAAAGTTAAATAGAAACAGACAGAAAGACAGACAGACACCAAACTTGCAGACAGGAAGATAAATGTAGATGAAAGGGGAGGTAGAAAAACAAAGGTACAAAGAAATAGAAGGAGATATAATTAGCCAAAAAAATATTTGTTGATAATAGCTTAGTTGCTGTTGTTGCTATACCTGAGCCCATCATTTCAGCCACTGTGTCAATCCATCTTGTTGAGGGACTTCCCCTTTTTTGCTTACCCTCCTCTTTACCAAGCATGATATCCTTCTCCAAGGAATGGTCGCTTCTGACAACATGACCAAAGTAGGTGAGACAAAGTCTGGCCATTCTCACTTCCAAGGAGCATTCTGGCTGCACTTCTTCCAGGACAGATTTGCTCGTTCTTTGGGAAGTCCACACTATTTTTGGTATTCTTCGATAACACCACAACTCAAAAGCATCAACTCTTCTTTGGTCATCCTTATTCATTGTCCAGCTTTCACATGCATATGAGGCAATTGAAAATACCATGGCTTGGGTTAGGTGTACCTTAGTCTTCAAAGAAACATCTTTGTTCTTCAGCACTTTAAAGAAGTCTTTCACAGCAGATTTGTCCAGAACAATAGGTCATCTGATTTCTTGAGTGTTGCTTGCATTGATGTTGTCTGTGGAACCAAGTAATATGAAATCTTAGACAGCTTCAATTTTTTCTCCATTTATTGTGATGCTGCTTATTGGTAATTATAAGGATTTTTGTTTTCTTTATGTTGAGGTATAATCCATACTGCAGAATGTAGTCTTAAGAGACACCTTCAGAAGTATTTACTGATGAAATGACATGATGTCTGAGCTGGCTTCAAAATAACCTGGAGGAGGAGTGGGTGAGGTTGTTAAAGAAACATTGTTGAAACTGGGAGATTGTATATGTCAGAAAATTTCCACAATAAGGAGTTATAAAAGATATTCTCTGAATGCCTGCTATGAGTCAGGCATTGTGTGGGGAATGGGAGGTAAGCTGAAGAAGACAGAAGCAGACAAAGATTAAGAGAGAGATCCATATGAAGAAAGCATACTCCATTCTAATATTGGGATATTGACAATATTTCAGTATTCCTTGGATCATCTCAGACTAGGATTAAAGTGAAAAGACATGGGCAATCATTATCACACCCACCACCAATGAATGCATGACTCTGGCACCTGGCAAAGCATCCTTGTATTGTTTTCTAGGAATTTCTCAGGAGCTCAAGCCCAAGTGCACTCAGAAACCATACGATGTCTCCCAGGCTCTCCTACATCTTGCACTACCCCTTGGCACAGTGCTGTCTTTGTTGAGAACTTCTCTCCGTCTCTTTTCCTGGCCACTAGCTTTCTCCTTGTCACTGCTTCCATTTTCCCTGGGTTCCTCCCACTGGTCATTGAGGCCAGTGCTGGTACTGTGTCTGCTGGCATGGACACTACATCTACCAAGTTGTGCTCTACACACTACTAGGAGCTACAACCTTGGCCAAAGCAAATGCTGGAGCCCTCCATGTGACAAAGTGCATGACAGTCTGTGGCAAGTAATGCTCTGACTCATATGGAGTTGGAGGATTGCCAGGGCTGGGCTGCTTAATCCAGGGGCTCATAACATTTCATTCCACAGCCTTTTCCAATTTTACTCAAAGTGCTCTCTCGTCCAGGGAAGCCATGAGTCCACAGGGGCTAGGTAGAGATAGATCTCCGTGACAGACACCACACTGTACTCATCATCACCCCTGTCTAATGAGCAAGACCAAACATGACCCACACTTAAGATGACTTTCCTCCCTTGAGGATCTGTGGTCTCCAGAAGACCTGCCCACTATTTCCCACCCCCAAATGTTTTGAGCCAGACAGAGACCAAGCTTGGACAGAAAGCAGATTCCTCCTACACACAGCTATCAGGAAGCTGAGCTCCAAGTCTGAAAACCACAGTCCCTCCGCTCTGAACTGCCATACTCCAGGGACATGGTGGCTTCTTGGTCACATCCTTTCCCTAGCAGTCCTCCTCTGTGTTTGAATTCTAGAGGATGCTGTAAGCTGGAACCTGTAGTCCATCCAGACTGACTCCCCTGAGTTATAGGAGGTAGAGATATGTTTTCCAAGAGAGGCAGAAACTTCCTGAGTGAAAAAAAAAATCCTAAAACCATTCTCTGACTGCATAGACATCTGTGTGCAAAGGAATGTATTTACTCTCAAGGGGCAGTTGGTTCCACGTTCCCTTTCCTTTGTCTTCCAGGAGGGAAAGGCACTGGCATTGACTGTGATAACTTCTGTAGAGCACCTGACATGGAGTCCATCCCAAAGATGGAGTCTTTGTCAGTAAGTGCTCTGCTCACTTCCCAAACCCTATGTTTCTTTTTTCTTCCTCCCCACCAGGAAGATCTCTTCTCTGTGAAGCAGGCAGATATCTCAGTCAGACCAGCAGGGGAGTTTATATTCTAAACCTTCCATTTGCGTTTGGATGGAGGCTAGGGAGCAGGTTTAGGGTTGAGGTCAAGGAGCCTAGCTGAGGCATTAGATCCACTGCCACCACCAGATGCCAATGAGCTGATTCTGACCCATGTGTGTCAGAGTAGAATTGTGCTGCATAGAGTTTCCAATAGCTGATTTTTTGGAAGTAGATTACCAGGCCTTTCTTCTGAGGCATCTTTGTGTGGGCTCAAGCCTCCAACCTTTTGGTTAGCAGCTAAGCATGTTATGGAAACCAACTAAAGGCTTATTATGGATTACTCAAAAAAGGGGAGCATAGAGAAAAATATAATCTACATTTTGCTTAGATTTAGCAAGTGTTTATTGCATATCTATTGTGTGATAAGTATTACATTAGAGGTTTTCACATCCCATTAAGTAGGTATTATTATTTTAATAACAAATGTTTATTAAAATATTTTCTTACATTATTAAATTGACTAATTTAAAGTGAAATTGAAATTAAATCTATACAATAATATTTATTATTATTATTTAAAAACAAGCACATTGCCATCGAGTTGATTCAGACTCATAGTGACCCTATAGGGCAGAGTAGACAGAGTAGAGCCCACAGGGTTTCCAAGACTATAACTCTTTATGAAAGCAGACTGCCTCGTCTTTCTCCCACAGAGTGGCTGGTGGGTTTGAATCACTGACCTTTTGGTTAGCTGCTGAATACCTTAACCACTATGCCAACAGAACTCCTTTTATTATTATAGCAGCTAGACTTTATTAAGCACTTACTATATATAGGTGCTGTGCTGTATGTTTTACACATACTAGTTCATTTAATTTTCACATAATCCAGTGATATAGGTAACTTTTGTTACTCCCATTTCACTGGTGAGGAAACAAGGTTTGGAGAGAGTTGTGGGTCCCGAATCCCACCTGTGTCAAAAGGCCTTATTGCTCTAGCTCTTCTGACTCAAAAGTTAAGCTAGGGGATGTCTGGTTATAGCTCAAAGGCTCTGGATGTTGTACCTATATAACTTTGAGAAACCCATTAAGATGATGACTAATCCTGAATCAGAAAGGGAAGATAACTCAAAGATTGCCACTGCATCAATTCCCACTCAAAGCAAATCTATAGGGCAGAGTAGAACTGGCTATAAATCTTAGGGAAGTAGACTGCTATGTCTTTCTCCCTTGGAGTGGCTAGTGGGTTCAAATTGTCAACCTTTCTGTTAGGAACTGAGCACTTTAACCACTGCACCCTCGGGGATCTCTAGAAAGGGAAGAGGTAGCAAAATTCTTTCCTTGTTATAGGCAGAACATGTCACCATATCTGAGACACTTTGAGACAAGTAAGCATCTCACCCTTACTCCTTCTGCTGCCTAAGCTTGCTGCGATCCTATCACCCTGTTAGGCCCGCTGTGTTTTTGACAATCCCAAGCAATCCTTTATGTCACTCAGCTGAGTCCATGCAACACTAAGTGTCAGCATCATTAAGCATGACAAACTGGCATGTAGAAGGTGATCTATATGCCAATTCCCTTAACCTATCTTTGAAGTTTGAGGTTTATCTTCATAGTTTCCTCCACCCTGAATTCAGTCCCAGTCCTAATGACCATCACATCTCCCCACTACTGAAAACAGTTCCCAAATGCAGGATGCGCTTCTGTTCCAGCAATCTCTCCTAGGCCTGGCAGTCTGAAAGTCCTGTATAGACTTGTCTCATCTCCTCATTGGTCTATCAATTCAACCCGAGTGTCATTAGACACTCTTAAGGTCTCCTAAGCTTTGCTACTCAAGGTATGGTCCGGGAACTTGCAACATCAGCACCGCCTAGGAGCTTGTTAACAATGCAACATCTCAGGGGTCTCCTTAGAGCCACTGAGTCAGAACTTACTCTCTGAGAAGACTCCCCAGGTGGTTCATATTAGAGTTTGAAAAGGACAACTAAACCAGTGGTTCTCAAACTTGGCTGCACACTGGAATGTTTTAAAAACTACCAATGCCTGTTCCTACCTCCCAGGGATTCTGATCTCATTGATCTGGGAGAGGCTTGGGTATAGGAGATCCAATGTGCAGCTGGAGTTGAGAATCACTGACTTAGAGAATTGGGTTTTTCTTAGTTTAACACTAGCTGATGTCCAGTCTCTGACTCATGGCAACCTCATGTGTGTCAGAGCAGAATTGTGCTTCAGAGAGTTTTCTAGTGGGTGCTTTTTCATAAGCAGACTGCCAGACCTTTCTTCCCAGCACCTCTGGGGAGATCTGAATCATCAACCTTTCAATTAGCAGCTGAGCATGTTAAATATTTGCACCACCCAGGGACTCCAGCACCGACTTTAACTATTCTAATAAATCTAGTTGAGTAACCTACTTGCAGGATCTCCTGGGAACTGAGGGTGAATTTCACCTAGGACTCAGATCTGAGAGCCAGCCTGTCCCTCTTGGCTCCATGGCAAGGAGAAGCTGAAACCTCTCTATTTTGTAATAAGCAAATGATGCTTGGGACTTCTTTGGCAAAATTTGATGGAGAGGTGGGCAGTAGGGGAATAGGAATTTCCAGCAAGAGTGTTTCTAATGCCCTGTGGCCAGGTAACCACAGGCCTGATGGGAAAGGAGAAGTTACAGTTTGTCTGAAGGTCAAACACTCCTGAGCTCTTTTCCTGAAGTATGGAAAAGCAATGAAAACAGTTAGGACTTGGGCTGCCACCTTGTCTCACTCTTATGGGGAAAAACAGAAATTATAGCAGGAGGAGCTGGTGTTGACGGGTCTCCTGGTATGGCCACATTGAGCTCTTGTGAACTGCAGCCCTGACACAGGGCAGCTTGTGAATTGTAGCAGTGACAAGCAGTCCTTGGGCTCATGGTCCCTACCCCTGCTTGCTTTGCCTGCTCCCTGCATCCCTGCAGAGGCACTGGGAATTCACTGACTGCAGAGGCCCCAAGTCGCAGTGGTTTCCTGCAGGCAGCTATTTTGGGAACAGGAACTCAGATGTTTGGGAGGAAGAAGGGTAGCCAAAGGCCTGGAGGCAGGCAGGCAAGAGGAAAGGGCCAGGAACCCAGCTACAGTGAGCTGTGGCCCCACTGCCCTGACACAGATGCAGGCTGGCCTGTCTCCCCTCCCGGCACAAAGACGTGCTCATGTGGCCTCTGGAGCGATGACAAGAAAGCACTTCCATTGTCCACGCCTTGGGTTTCAGAGAATCAGATGCAGGCAGGACTGGCTGTTTTTGTTTTAAAGCAACACAGACTAAGGCCAATACCATTTTCAACTCTGGAAGGTGGGGGGGTCCACACATGCACATGAGTCAAACAGGCTTCTTCAAGTTTGTTTTTCTGACACATTGGAAACCACACAGTTCAGAGAAAATTCATCTCACATGCTCAGGCCTGTTTTCCCGGAACATGTTCAAAAACTGTGTCAACACTGCCAAACTCAGCAAGCTGCCCTCCCAATGGGACAGCGTGATTTGCCAAGGGAAAAAAACACAACCCAGACCCTTGGGGGGATTGCACATAGTTCAAAGAGAGGGTGGGCTTCCAATTGGACAAGGCAATTCCCCAATTACACAGCTGTCACTGACCCCTCCAAAGGCCACTGTTGTATCTTCTTGAGTTCCCTGTTCCCAGACAGAGCTGCATCTGTGTGCTCAGCTGCTGACTGTCTTGCTCATAAAACATCCTGGGTGGTGTGTAGAGAGAGAGGGTGAGGCTAGGGGTGGAGGAGGTTCCTCAGCTTCTCTGATAAACTCTGCTGGGAGGCAGCTCAGGATAAGAGGAAAAGGTTTTGGAATCACTAAGATCTGGATATAGAACCCTATCTTGCCACTTACTGATGCAAATGGTTAAGTACTTAGCTAACACTAAAATGTTGGTGGTTTGAATCCACCCAGAGGCACCTCAGAAGAGAGGCCTGGAGATCTACTCCCAAAGGCCACCAAAGGGCCTAGAAAGTGTTGAGGACCTAAAAATTACTCTAAACCAAAAAAACCAAACTCACTGCTGTCGAGTTGATTCGACTCACAGCGACCCCTCCTTGGATTTCTGAGGCAGTATCCCTACGGAAGTAGATCACCCAGTCTTCCAGCTGAGGAGTGGCCAGTGGATTTGAACCACCAGACTTCTGGTTAGCAGTCAAATGCCTTAGGCACTCAGCCACCAGCATTTTACCCAAAGGCCACAACCATTGAAAATCCTATGACTCAAAACTATTGCCCTGAGATAATCTTTAAATCTTAAATCTTAAACCAAAAGAATCCCTGAAGTCTTCTTTAAACTAAACAATAGTTTAGCTTAATTAGTAAAGACTATCTGCCTTGAGCACTGTGTTCTTTAATAACCAACTGTATGGGATCAGGGAGCTCTGGTGGCATAGTGCCTAAGGCATTTGACTGCTAACCAGAAGGCTGGTGGTTCAAACCCACCAACCACTCCTCAGAAGGAAGATTGGGCAATCTACTTCTGTAGTGATGCTGCCTCGGAAACCCAAGGAGGGGTCGCTATGAGCCGGATCCAACTCAACGGCAGTGCATTGCATTGTATATGGGATCAAACTGACAACAGCATCTTGAAAGATTAGATAGGAAACTTAGGGGGCAGTGAGTTTATGGGAATGGGGGAAGAACAATGCAGAAAAGGAGGATTGTACAACTTGAAGAATGTAATCAATATCACTGAATTGTTTGTGTAGAAACTACTGAACTGGTGTATGTTTTGCTGTGTATATTTTGAACAACAACAAAAATTAAAAAGAAAACAACTCTATGGAGCACCATTCTACTCTGACATGTATGAGGTTATCATGAGTCGGAGTCCACTCAGTGGCAATTGGTTTGTTTTTTTCTTTGGTTGTCACTTCTTAGCTACATTTCTTGTTTCTGAAACAAGGATTAGAAGCAATTCCTTGCAGAGATGTTTCAAGGAGAGAGGAAGAGATGATGGTGAAGGTGTGTGCCACAGGATGGGGGATATAATAGTTGCTCACTGAATGCTGCTTCCCTCCCACCACTCATTGGAGACCTACTGTGTGGTTCTAGCTTATCTCTTCAGCTACAGTCTGAGACCACATCCTTTTACTTGGTTTTCAGGAGAAAGAACAGCTGCTTCCTCAACCAAGAGTGTTGAGGGGATGGAATTTTACAGTTAAAACAGTCCTCCAGACTCAGGGTGCAGAAATTTTTTATTTGTCTCCACTGAATAAGCTCTGTTTCACTGCACTGTGGAAAACTCCAGCCAGTTCACTGTAATGACTCCAGGCATTCCTTGTCAATTTGGGATTTGCAATTTGGTCTCAGTGCAGCCCAAAATGATACTGTGGGACTTCTGGCCTCTCCCCCAGTTCTGATTAAACTATTAGGCTCTCAGGAGTAAGCAGTAAGTGGGTCACTGGCTGTGGGTTGGTAGGGAGCACCCAACTTGTTCTCTTCTGCTTTAGGTACCTTGTGGAGGGTGATGGTCAGCTTTTTCATATAGGGGATGGTATACAGGCAACTCTGCAGATATATGTTGTTCATGTAATTCATATTCTGCTGTGCCCAGTTGGTGGTCTAGTTCCCAAAAAGCTCCCATGGACCCAAATCAGTCATGCCTCCTGAGATAGGGGGAATGTTTCTGCATGTGGGAAGGATACAAATTTGGGGAATCCAAAGACTAGAATGTTATGGATTGAACTGTGTCCTCCAAAAGTATGTGTAGAATCTTAATCCCTATACCTGTAGATATAATCTTGTTTGGAAATAGGGTTTTCTTTGCTATATTAATGAGGCCATATCAGTGTAAAGCGTGTCTCAAACCTAATCATTTCTGAGTGATACACAGTATAGGACAGACATAGAGATGAGCAAGCACAAATGGAGGGAGATAGATGGCATATAAATGTTGCCAAGGAACCAAGAATTACTGGCTACTAGAAGCTGAAACGGGAGCTCTGGTAGCATAGTGCCTAAGGCACTTGACTGCTCACCAGAAGGCTGGCGGTTCAAACCCCCCAGCCACTCCTCGGAAGGAAGGTTGGGCAATCCTACTTCCGTAGTGATACTGCCTCGGAAACCCAAGGAGGGGTCGCTATGAGTCGGGGCCGATTCGACAGCAAACAACAACAACAACAACAACAGAAGCTGAAAAACTAAAAAGGACATCCCCCTCACTAGAGCTATGCCCCAAATTTAGACTTCTAGCCCCTGAACTGTGAGAAAATAAATTTCTGTTCTTTAAAGCCACCCATGTGTGGTATTTCTGTTACAGCAGCACTAGGAAACAAAGACACTTCCTTTGACTCCCACCAACACACTGCACCCTATTTTGGTGTTTTTCTCCTCAAATTACTTCACACACCCAGCAGCTTCCAAGGCAGCATGCTAACTCTTTCCATTAGGACATACAGGACCTTTGGGGTCTCCTTCAACCATTCCATGGCTGAGGATGTTCCATGGCTACTGCTTGCCTGCCTACCTTCCCTCTAAGCTCTAGCTACCATATACCCTGATGGCTCTAGCTAGGTACCTGGGGGAAAATGATACCTTCAGAAATCTCCAGAAGAGAAGTAAAATGTTTTTCTCTTCTCTCTCAGCTATCTCCAAACCTCATGAGAAACCCTCTCCTATTTCTTGCTCCTCCCTTGAAGGGGTCTATCTGTGTGTAGTCTAGAAGGAATGGAGCTTATAGCTTCTCATTGTCATCTTTAAACCCTGCTCTCCTCCAGTCAAGCAAAGGAAAATCTAGTTTTGTCTCCTGGCCTTTCTTTGCATCAAGTCTGCCCAATCTCAAACTTGGAAGGGTGGTCTTTAGCAACTTTAGAGCCTGAGATCTTTTCTCAGTACTGCGGTATTTCTACAATGAATGGTCTTAATTTGAATTTTCAGTTGTAGAGAGGACCAATAAGTAGCATAAGGGAGCAAGAAGCAGTACATTTAATTAGTATTTCAGGTATCAACCTGCCACTTGTTAAGTCATCTGGTTTCAGGCCCTCTCTCTTGTTGTCCACTAGCCACTGACAACCATCTTGTCATCTTTTGGTGTAATCTTGGGCATGTTTCTTCACACCTCTAAGCCTCAGTTTTCCAAGGTTCATCATCTCTAAGATCCCTTCCAGCCCTAAACTTCCAACCTGCATGCATTTGGGATTCTGGACAAGCCTCTATGTCCTGAGCCCTGATATCCATGTGAAATATGGTGAGTTCTCATCAGACTCCAATTTCTCCAGTAATGGAGGGGAGGTCTGGTATAGATTAAATATAATCCATTGATAATCCAAAACCCCATGTTAGCCTTTGGTTTTGATCTCACACATTAGAGCAGTGAACAAGCTGCAAAATTGACCAATTTGAATTCTACCTGTCCCTTCCCCTTCTAGCCTCTCAAAGACATGCTAATTTGATCTGTAATGTGGCCAAAAGGCAGACAGTAGAAGGGAGGAGAAGCCAGAGGCATGGAAAATCCCCAAACTGGATCATCCACCCCCTGGATAATGAGCCACTGCCTGAACAGAATGCACAATGAGCACTTGTCCTGTTTCAAGCCAGCCCCTGCCCCTATGCTGCAGTAGCTGTAATCTCCATGGCCAACTGCATTAAACTGTTGAGCTCCTTAGGCAAATTCTACCATCTCTCACTCTATTCATAGGCAGCCTAAATTATTGGAAATTGAGAAACTGGTTAATTATCATTTGGAAGTAGCAGAATTTAACACCCTTTCCCAAAATACCAGCTGGGAACACAGGGATTGTGCTTTCTGCTGTCCAGACAAGTAAAGGCAAACAACAACTTGCATACATTTTTTGTTTCCCTTCATAATTATAAATTCCTATGTATGAAAAACCATAAATTTACCCAACTTGTAAATATTGCTAACGTTCCACATGACTGTCCGCTGGTCTCTGTCTTACGGGATCAGAGACCGTGATCTTTCCTTTCCTTTCCTTTATTTTTTTAAGATTCCTGTACCTATCCTGGCTAACCATAATCTCCATGTGTCTCAGTTAAAATCTTTAAGTATAAAATCTGATAGGTTCTTGGCCAGTCAATGGATAGACTGTCTTTGAGTCAGTTGAGCATATGGCTTACTCTACCTATAGTCCCTGTCTAGAAGATGATATCTTATGTACCTTAGAAATTTGACCACAAGTACTTGAAGTAGGAGTGGAAATCTGAGTGCCTGTAAAACTGTCGGTCCCATGGTAAGACACTGGACCAGGCATGTGTCAAAGTCCTTCCTTACCACAGACCACAGATTGGACTGAGTCTCTGAAGGTTCTTTAAGCACTAATGTTCTATTTCCTTCCTAAGCTTTAAGTCTCCTACAGTCTCTGAGTAGGGATGGAGGCTTGACAGATCACAGTGCCTATCTTGGGGCATGCTGAGAGTCAAGAGATCCTAAGCCAGGGTTGAGTCAGCAGAAAGGGCTGGGAGTCAGCAGGAATGCATAAAAATCAGTGGCCAGAACTGTGACCTTGTGGGAAGTGGGGGACAATAGAAACTAGGACTAATGCAGGTATCACAAGTGTCCTGGTGGGGCTGGATGCCTAGATGCTCCTAACATATGGAGTTGGGTATCCCTGGCTTCTACCCTCTGATTTACCTTGGGGCTGGGAAATGTCTTGGGAAGGAGATTCAATTGGAGTTAGACACTGTGTTGGATTGGGTTCTCTAGAGAAACACAAAAACCAGCAAAGTATATATATATATATATATTTA
>NW_006921729.1:7227047-7247684 GCF_000298275.1 Orycteropus afer afer
GGGATAGTATTACAGGTAGGCCACACCCCTGGGGAAACTCCCCCTAGACTGACCGGCCGCTTAGGACATAGTCATGTGATCCATCATGGGAAACACCACTCACAAGTGAAGTCCAGCCAAGTTGACAGATCTTCAACTATCACAGACACCATCAAGATTCTCTTTATCTGCTGGTGCACTCACCTCCCAGCTGCTGTTAATGTTAGCTGCTAATAATGCCTCATAGTTTTTCCGTTCTCCAGAGAATTACCATTGGCTGAACCTGAAGTTATGCATTTCACCTCCATTCTGTCAAGTCGATTCAGACTCATAGACATCCTAAAGGACAGAACAGAACTGCCCCATAGGGTTTCCAAGGCTGTAAATCTTTGCAGAAGCAGACTGCCTCATCTTTCTCCCACAAAGTGGCTGGTGGGTTGGAACTATCAACCTTTCAGTTACCAGTGAGTGCTTAACCACTGTGTCACCAGAGCTCCTGACTAACTGATACAAGAGTACAAAAGGTAAGCTTCTTGCTTTAATGTTAGGCCAGCTTTATGTTGCAATGAATCCTCCAAAGCTCTCCAGCTGAAACCATGTCCTTGCTTAGCTCTATCCCTTGCCCCATTCTGATCCTCTCCTCTCCTTCTCCTGGGACTTTTCTTCATAAATTATCTGTCTCTAAATTCTCATCTCAGGATCTCCTTCTAGGGGATGTGACATAAGTGACATTTTGTCATTGATTAACACTTGGGAAGGGCTTGCATCTTGAGTTTCAGAGGAGACCACTTTCGTTATGCTCATTTCTTTCATAGCTTTGGAACCTTTCATTCTCACAAGGGGGTGGGGAGTTGTTAGTCCACCAACATGGTGAATTTATCAACACTATTAAGGTGTAGAAGATACCTGGCAGTGTAGTGGCTAAGCACTTGGCTGCTAACTGAAAAGTTGTTGGTTTGTCAGACATACGCACTCCTACGTTCATCGCAGCACAATTCACTATAGCAAAGAGATGGAAACAACCTCCTAAATGTCCATCACCGGATGAATGGATAACCCAATTATGGTCCATTCACAAAATGCAATACTATGCTACATTAAAGAACAATGAAGGATATGTGTATCATCTCACAATGTGGATGAGCCTGAAGGACATTATGCTGAGTGAAATAAGTCAATCACAGAAGGACAAATATTGTATGAACCCATTATGGCAAAAAGACAAAGAAGCGTTTGTTTAAGGAAGGGAACTTACTTTGTAGGTTACCAGGGTGAGGAGGGAAGAGGAAGATTAATTTCAGGCTAGTTGGGGGCCACACGCTGAGGTGGGTAAGGGGAGGGATGGTATGGAAAGAGTCTGTGACCACCATGATAACATTAGGAAAAGGGAGGACACCGAATTGTGCACCTAAGATATAGATGACAGAGCCTAATACCAGTATATCCACAATACTGCATTACCATTAACACCAAACACAAGGCTACAGATAAACACAAAAACATCTGAGAAGATCAGATGGGGGTCAGTGAACAGGAGTATACTCTAGACCAAGGATAGATTCAGCTGAGGCTAAATACCTACAATCCTTACAGAAACAACAGAAGACAGACAGACAGCAATCCCTCACAGACAACCAGACACTGTGGGAGAGAGATCTACCAAGTCAGGACCATAGTATTGGGGGATACCAGACTCAATTGGTGCAATAAAATACATTAAAAATCTTGTGTCACAACCTCCACTGCTGAGTAGCAACTGGGGTCTTAAAAGCATTCAAGCGGTCATCTAAGATGCAACTAATGGTCTCCTATCATCAGAAGTGAAGAAGAGCACACAAAAAAAGGACATTTGGAACAATCAGTCCTAGGATATGATGGACCTCAAGACTGGAAGAACTAGATGGTGCCCGACTACCAATGCCAACCACTTGTGAAAAGATTAAAACTGGAGATGCTGGATAAAGTGGGAGGAAAAACATGGAACAAAATCCAGAAATACAATGATGACCAGAATTACTGATTGTATGGAGTCTGGTGAGACCCCTAATACTATGGCCCCAGGATATATTTTGGGGCTGGAATAAAACACACTCCCAGGGGCTGGCTCTGAGCCCAAGAGTAAATAAGAGGTACACGCAGACCACTCAACCCAGGGTGATGCACCTACATACTCTATGGAGATGCATCCCTTGGAGCAATTGACCACTGGGCACCAGAAGGGTAACATTCACACGGAGGAAATGCAGGACACACATGAGTACATAACTATGAGGCGCACCGGGGGTGGTGGTGGTGGTTACTGGGCAGGGAGGGGAGGAGACTGGGTTTAGGGTTGGGGATGGTAACTGGGGAGTGAAACCAAATGTACATGAAATCTTGAATGTAAAACAAATTCTGCTCTGTAAACTTACACCTAAAGCACAATTAAAAAAAAAAATCAGAAGTTGTTGGTTCCTACCCACCAGCTGCTCTACAGGGGAAATATGTGGTAATCTGCTTCCCAACCTTGGAAACTTGTGGGGCAGTTCCACTCAGTGACTATAACGGTCACTATGAGTCAGAATCAACTTGACAATGGGTTTGGTTTCTGGTTTTTTAATTAAGGAATAATGTAACCATTGCTCTCCAAGGTGAATTCATTTAGAGCAGAAAGTTAACTTTTTGAAGTTAAAGGAGATTTTAATTTATCACGCATTGACAAAAATTTGTACTGTAATAATTGGGTTAGAAAAAAACAAACATATTTTTGTTGTTTTGAATTGTTTCCCAAACACATGAATAGGAATTGCTTACAGACTGTAGTACAGACATTTTTATTCTGAACCTTTTCTTTATAAGTTTCCTCTTAGCTCTCCTCCTTCTCATTTTCTTTCTCTTTCTCTCCTGCATGTTAACTATCACCTTCTTATTGTGATGCTCATCTCAAAATTTAATTGCCTCAATCTTTTGGACCTGGGATCCTGTGCTGGGGACCTCCTAAAATAAGGAGATACAGAGACACAAAGTCTTACCCTAAAGCCAGCATTCTAAATTCAGACTTCTAGCCTCCTAAATTGTGAGAGAATAAATTTCTATTTGTTAAAGCAAATAAATAAATAAATAGAATAATCGCCTCAACTCACTCCAGTGTGTCTATCTTCTCAAAGAGCATTGTATTCACCTCTCTTCCTTCAAACTGAGTCTCTGCTCTTTAGAAAGAAGCCCTCCTTCCTGACTTATCCTACTATGCCGCTTCCAGAAGTTTCTATGTCTACTTTGGATTCTGAGTTATTTCTCTGCTTACCTAGGCATTCATCCATTTGGTCAGGGCAGCCTTCCTCTGTCTCCTATTGCCCCTTATTTCAATTCCCCAATCCTGCCTCAAGTCCACAAACCTGTCTCTTACCATGTTCTTCCCACAGTGGTAATGGCTGCTCCTGTCATGACAGTCATTGAAGACCCTTGGAAAAAGTGAACACAAATGGGTCTAGGACCACTTTATGTGTTGTTGTATTCCTTTTGTATGGCAATGTTACACCTCATCACAAACTTAGCATTGAAAACAAGACCCATTTGTTAGCTCATAGTTCAGTAGGTCAAAAGTCCTGGGGGTTCTCTGCTGAGGGATTCCCCTTCAAGGTGTTGTTCTTATCTGGAGGCTCTGGGGAAGGATCCAAGCTCATTCACGTTGTTGGCAGATATAGTTCCTGTGGTTACAGGACTGAAGTCTCCATCTTCTTGCTAGCTTTTAGCTAGAGTTCACTCTCAGCTGCTAGAGACCGGCTGTTGCTCCCTGCCATGTAGTCTCTTCCATTTTCAAGCTAGCAATTGGGTATCTCTCTCATATTCATTTTTTCTTATGCATCTAATCTCTTAGTTCCTCTATTTCTGATCTGTAGGCACAGATTTAATGGGCTCACATAACTGGGTAAGGCCCTTTCTTAAAGTCAACAGTGCTATGTAACATAACCCGTCCACAAAAGTGATATCCTATCATATTCACACAGGGCATGTACAAATTCCCTTTAGGATGGGAATTTGGGGGGCTATCTTAGAATTCTGCCCACCAGAGTTGGTTTCTCATTTATCTCCTTTGAGCCATAGTTCTTGGGTTCTACCTTGGCTTGTGTTGGTTGCAACAACCTTTTACATATGAGGTTCCTGTGTCAGGCTACTGAAAATGTATCCTAACCTCTGGCACAGGTGCCCAGCACAGCAGTATTGTGGGAAGTCCAGCCAGAAAACCCACCTGGATCTGACCCCACAACCTGTGAGCACAGACAAGGTAACAGTATTAAGAAATCATTAGCTTTTCTTAAAATGTCCTGATCAGGAAATTAATGCATTCTCTTAGGTAAGTGTCATATATATTATGCAGCCACTTTACATGATATGAGAAAAAATGCATGCTCACTTTTAGAGAGCCGATTATATGTGTGTGTGTGTATTATGGAATTATGAATGATTTATCTATAATAACCACTGTTAACATTTGTCCATAGATCCTTCCATTCTTTATATTTAATTATTCTCTCCATGCACATACATACACACTCTACATGCATATGCTTGCATAAATAATATACATAAATATACATACATATATATATCCTTGCATTAATAATAATAATAATAATAATAATAATAATAATATATACCATTTATTTATTTTCTCATGTCATGTTAAATTGCTGTATAATATTTACTGCAGTCACCCAAGAGCACGGGCTCTGTAGCTAGAGCTGTGTGTTTATTAGCTTTGTGACTCTAGGTGAGTTGACTCACTCCTGACTCTCAGTGTTCTCATCCATAAAATGGGGATAATAATTTTACCTCTTATAATGAATGACTGTTACAATTAAAGGAGTTTTTGAAGGAGTTTGAACAGATGCTTAGCACATAGTAGGTTCTCAGAAAAGTTAACTATTAATAATAGTAACACCATTGTTGTGGTGTTATTTTTCAAATCCCCATTGATGTGCATTAAAGTTGTTTTCAATATTTCACTACTATGAACAGCTCTGTGAAAAAATACTTGTTCCTAAATCTTTGTGCACATCTTGGCATAAATTTCTAGAAATGGAACCTCCAGATCAAAGGAGGTTTTTTGTATACGTACTACCCAGTTGCCTGTGGAAACTGCATGCCCATGCCCACTCCCAGCATCTGAGTGTGTGAGTGTCTGCCGGAGGAAACGAAGACTGTAGTCACCATCTCCCAATAAAGCTCACATATATGGGAGCAGCTCTGAAAAGACAGGACACACATAAAGAAATAATCCTCCACAGCAGATCTGAAGTATCACAGTCACTCATGAAATATCACATGCAATTTATTACGGATAATTACTAAAATTGCCAAATTTGTAAATAATTTACTTTTTAGTGAAACTTAAAATGCATTCTACATTATCTTTCAAACATCCAGGGCTCCTTGCCTTGCATTCTGACATGATTTTTTGAGGAACAGAGTTGCAACCACAAGAGCATGTACTTCTTTTGTAATTAGGGAAAAAAAAACAATTAAATTATATATTCTTATAAGTTTCTAACTGGAGGCCGTGGGCAGCAGTAGGAAACATCTTCCTCATAACCTTCCAGTGGTTACAGAAAAGGTCAGTTTGTAGTGAAGGAAGCTGAGGAAGTTAAAGTCAGATGGTGCCCACCTACCCACCACTACCGACCACTCTGAAAAGGATTACATTATCAGATCCTGAGTAATGTGGAAGGAAAATGTGGAACAAAGCTCTTTTCAAGCAAGTTACCTCTGTAGGCAACTAGGGGGTCACTCTGAATGGGGATCTCTGGGAAACAGTGTGGAGTAGCCTTCCGAGATCTCCCACCTGAGTCAAGAAAGCTGAGATTTTATTTTTTATTTGTCAACAACTACTCTTGGTGCCCTCTCCCACCCCTCAACACTTCCAGCCTGCCCCTACATGGGCTGATCAAAGCCCTCAGGCAGAGTTGCAGGTGCTTACAGTAAGAAGTTACTGGTGTGTAGGGGAATGGTAAGTGCTTGAAGGAATATGGTGGACCCAACAAGGCCTACTATGGTTATTTCATAAAGAGTCTGCCAAAAAGCAGGCCAATGGCAATGGCATTGCCAATGGCAGATGCATGTGAATCCTCTCAGTGCAAAGCTGGAATTTGCCTGGGAGTCTGAAATTCCAGTTAAAGAACTGAAGGGCCTGAAGACTCAGTGCATTCATTTCTTCTTTCACTTGTCAGACCTAAGGAATTACTGAAGGGTGTGAGATATGAGTAGCTGGCTCCAGGCTCCAGCAAAAACCTCAAACCAAACTCTCTGCCGTCGAGTTGGATCTGACTCATAGAGATACCTACTTGGGTTTCTGAGGTGGTATTACTACAGAAGTAGATTGCCCAGTCTTCCTTCCGAGGAGTGGTTGGTGGGTTTGAACCACCAGCTTCTGGTTAGCAGTCGAATGCCTTAGGCACTATGCCACCAGAGTTCCCTGCCTCCAGCAAGGAAAAGGGATTTTTTTTTCCTTGGCTGTAGTCTTTGGTGACTGGGCAAAGGATTTCTGGCTAGCGATGGAAGGTACTTCATGAAGAAAAGGAGAAAGGTCTTTTAGTGCGGACATGCTTACTTGATAAAGAAGAAGATAGACTGAATATTGGCAAGGAGAGGGAAGAATAAAACCCAGAGAAAACCAAAAGAAGTATAAAATTTTACATGAAAAGTAAACAAGAATTTCATAAGGTACATTCAGGCCTGGTAAAGACCTCATCTGAAATACATCTGGAAGGGTGCCATGTTCAAAAGAATGGTAAGCAGAGTCACACTCTAGAATATGATGATCCAAAAAATTATAACCTAGAAACTCACAGAGAAACAGAGACAAGAATATTCTGGGGAGGGTAAAAGGAGGGAAGAACAACTCATTTTGAGTAAGGGGTTTTAGTGACAAGACTGGAGCTGGAATATTAGCAATACAAATTTTCACTGCAAGCCCTACTCTGCTGAAAGCAGGGCACATTAAAATACTGTGCTGACTTTAACTCCCAGCGAGACAGGGGAAACCATAAGAGATGAAAAATTATTCTGAAATTAATTCTGACCAACAACAAAAACTAGTTGGCAAAATGAGACAGATAAAAGTTTTGTATAAAGTGACCATTTACCCTGGGGCTCATAAATAGAACATCGGAGATGGTAAGAAATGGATTCTAGACTTGAGAAGGTGGATTTCAAAAACACTTGCAAAAAATAGGCTCAATTCTGTGGCTAGAGGATCTAAATAGTAATATGACACAAGATAAAAAGGAGATTTAAAAAATGAAATTATAGCAATCCAAGAAGGTATCTCCAGAGAGAAAAGTTAATTGTACATGAGGATTTCAGATAAATTCTACTCTATAAGGATATGAGGGAAAAGTAGAAAGAGGATGCAAAGCCAAGGACTATGATAAAAGTAAGATATGAGCCAAGAGGGTTTCAGTGAAATGAATTCCCAGGAAAACCTTTGACCATACCAATGCTGAAAATAATAATGATAATAATAAATGAACATTTGCTGAACTCTTTCTATATTCCACTCACCGTAGAAAGCATCTTATCTTATTTGCTCCTTACATTCATCTTATAAGGTCAGAAGAGGAAACTGAGGGTCCATGTGAATAAGCGACTTGCCACGCTAGTAAGTGCCACAGGTAGGTCAAACAAAAATGTTTTAAGTGAGGAGCACTAGCGCCTGGTTCAACTATTGCTCAGAGCATTGATGAATGCCTCCACATCAACCTAGAGAAGGTTTCTAATGTATTGTCAACCAAGTTTGGCATTCATTTGGTTAACATTTTAAGAATGATCTTGATGCAGATTGCATAACACCAGGAGGCAAATATCAGCAGTTTTGATAGATCCAGATTCAAAATTACTTTGAGGAGCTGGACATCTTAGACAAAGGTAAACTGGTGTTTATGCACGGGCTGAGAAGCTGCCAGGGAAGCACAGGTCGTGGGGAAATTCCAGGGGCATATTGGGATGGGGGCTAGATAACCACAAACTTTACATGACCTGATGGAGTGCTGTGCTGCTTTAGATCAGCCCACGTCTCCTGATGGCCTGGTGAGCTGTTTGCCCCGAGCTCCTCACACTACCATTTCCCTCTGGGTCACTTTGACCTGGCTGCTGATGAGGAATGCCAGGGGTACACCATTGCAATACCCCAACTAATGATGCTATTGGCTGCCTAGGACTTTTAGGCTCTTGGATTCTACCACTTGATCTTCATTGCTACTTTCATTTGCATTTTCTACGGCTACACTTTCTTGCATACTCCTAGGTGCTTGTTCTCTGTTTCAATGTGCTCTTCTCCACTTTCTGTCATTCATGAGTTTCTCATGTTTTTTTTGTCCACTCAGAGTTCCTCTTATTACTTTCAAATGTGTCTATATACATATGCAACATTTTGTTCCTATCATTCTAGAATTTTTTCCATGAGGGCAGATTACAGTGTTTGCCCAGTCATCCATCTTGAAATTGGGTTATCTTTAAACACTCTACTGAGGATGATTTATAAAGTCTCCATTAGGAGGCTATAGGGGATGGAAAAATTAACTTAAAAATTAAGTTATTTTCTTTTCAAATTCAACTTAAATGGCACAAAGAGCTGGTTATTTGCATTAGCCACATGGTAGTCCATTTTCTCTCTTCTCACACAACTACACAGGTGCCCCTCCTTGTTAAAGACTGAAAAAGCAGTGACAATAATACTTCATCAAACACTTTTTAAACTTGAGGTAAATGTTTTCTTTGTGAAATCCTGGAGGAAGGCTTGGAGTGTCTCCCGGAACAATAACTGCTTGTAAAGCATCCAGTTGAATTTATAATAGCTACAGGCTATGAAAATAATAACTTTATTTTGGTGATTATATAATGTTTCGATTTTTTCAATATAGCTTACAGAGCCACAGCTTTCTAATTTCTTTTTCCAACACATTTAATTTGGTCTATGAAAACTCTTTATATTTGCCTTCTTTTTATTCCTCTTTTTTGTCTTTGTAAGAGCAAATAAGAAAAGGGGAATTAAACTGAGGCTTTTCATCTCATCTTATTATTGAGAATATGTTCTACAAATTGAACATGAAATAATATCCAAATGTGGTTTACAGTTAGTAGGCCTAGGAAGATTCCCTGCATCCAATTTTATTCTTTGATTTAAATTTCAGGAGGTTCCCCCCTCCCCAGACGCAACAACCTTGGACTACCAAATTGATCAGAATCATCCATGAAAGACAGGTAAGAAAATCTAGATAATTCAGAGAAGGGTCAGAAATCTTGTGTATGCAGGAGTCTGGAAAACTCATAGACAGTGCAGAGGGCCCAGGTGATTCTCCCTGGCTTTAAAGTTCTTCATGAACTTGTCCCAGCCATATTTTCCTGGCTTATTTTTCATTATTTTCTCTTTCTTTCACTTTTCTTCATACACTTCCCTTTTTTCCTCTCAGCATACATGCACACACTCACACATATATACACAGATATACACCAACTCCTCACTTATCAACTATCTTGTTATCTGACATTTCCCACTTACAACAATAGTAAAAAATCTATCTGTTAATGCATTTTGTGCATTAACAATGTACATCTATCTAGCAGTAATGAACACCAAGGTGTGAGGCAACAGTAAAACCAGCTGTGATGATGAAGGTTATGTGTCAACTTGGCTGGACAATTCTCAGTTTGGCAGTTATGTAATGATGTGATTTCGCAGTTATGCAATTATGCAATTTAGCAGTTAGATAATGATGTAGTCATCCTCCATTTTGTGATCTGATGTGGTCATCCTCCATTTTCACATAACACTGATTTTTGAATCCTAACCAGGTCGACAAGTGAAGAGTGGTGTATACAATTCAGAGAACATCTTGCAAATTAGGACCATATCTGCATCATGAGTATTAATATTCTGTGTTTGTCATTGTTTAGTTGAATTAAACAACTTACCTTGTTTAGTTCAGAGATCAGGTAAAATTCACCAAGATTCCCAAGGTATTTTCATATTTGACAGTGAAGGGTAGGGTTGCCAGATAAAACAGGACACTCAGTTAAATTTGAATTTCAGATAAACAGTAACTATTGGAACATAGTTATACTATTTTTTTTAATCTGAAATTAAATTTTAACCTGGGCATCCTGGTATGTTTTTGTTTTTGTTTTTGTTACACCTATAAACCCTAATGCGGACAGTGTATTAGTCAGGGTCCTATTAGAATAAAGATGACATGCTTAAATTGGGTAATTTTAGGAGAGTTTAGAAAAGGGGTTGTTCACAAAATGTGGACAGATCCCAGGAAAACACAAGGAATGATGCAGTACCCCAGAGTTAGAAGCATTAGAATATAGTTCTACCACTAAAGGAGTAAGGAGAAGGAGAGGTTTATAGAAACCAGGGGCAGAACGGTCTACATGGAGTGGTTGCGTGATAGAAGCAATGAACTTTCAGTGAGAAACACAGCTAGATTGAAAGAGAAAGTGAGGAGAAATAATGATCAGTTTCCTGGAGCAGAGAGCTTATGTAGACAGGTAGAGATGGGATAAGTTAATACCATTTCCAAAAGATAGGACCCATGAATCCTAGATGGCAGAGTGTCCACAAATATTGGAAAATCCCAAGGTCAACAAAATTCCAAATGAAGCATGTTGAATTTGTTTTTCATGTAATACTAATAATCAGTTACTGATAACATTAGGCAAAGCCACATTTTAGATTATTTTTTCCCCCAAATAAGATCAGTCAAAAATTCAATAACTTTCAGTAAAGGTAATACTTAAATGTCTGAGTTAAATTGTATTTTTGGTCTCCACAGAGTCTTACCTCACCTGGAGGTTTGAATGCTGGAAGAATGTACATGTTACTAGTTCAAGGGCATCTTGTTTGATTAAACGTTCAATTAATCTCTTATTCAAAGCAAAAACTCCATTTATAGATTTCAAGGGAATTGGTAAAAACTGAAGGCTTTAAGCAGAGGATTGATGTGCTAGATTTGTGTTTTAGAAAGGTCTTTCTGATTGTGGTGTGGAAAAAGGTTTGGAGGTATAAAGATCAGAGGCAGGGAGAATGGTTACAGGTCTATTGCAATTGTCCAGAGAATGTAAGGGTATGAACCAGCTCAGGGGTTGTAGAGTTGCTGAGGAGCAGATGTAGTGGCCATGCAACCATGCCTCAGAGATCTCCAACCACAGGGAATGTAATTGATCAAGAGACTCACTGCTATGCTCTGAAACCCAACATCATGTTTGTGTTGAAGACATCCTTCTTATGCTTTCAGCCAATGACTGAATGTGGCAGAGATGCAAATGGAGCAATGTTCCTGGGAGACTCTGAACTCCTCTGATGACCAATTTTGGCTCAAGGACTTCCCAACAGCTCTGTGTAATATTGCTTAGACTTCACAGTGGTCTAGGACATTGCCATCAACCTTACCTCCCTCTCTCCCTCACCTGAGGTCAGACTGCATCATGTTCTGACCACTCCCCCAGCTGTTCCTGCCTTCTTCCAAACTTCCTCATAGGCACAAATCACTAATAAAAATCTTTGCATGTTTAATCTCACCTTGATGTTTACATCTTGGAGAACTGGACTAAGACAAGATCAGTTTCAAAAATAATTTAAAAATAGAATTGACATATGGATGAGAGAGATGGGTAAGTCTATGAAGACTCGTGTTTCTGACCAGACAAGAAGATGGATGGATGGTGGAATCATTCACACAGATAGAGAATCCAATGTGAAGAGCAGGAGTAGCAATTTTCTTTATATCTTTGTGGTGTCCAGGGTGATGGGGGAGCTTCTGATACCCAACAGACCACTGTTTATCTTCTCTAACTTCTACAGCTTATAAAAGTGTTGCTGCTCCTGGATTCTTCCCTATCTGAGGATTTGAGACTGCAATGGTTTTAAGAGTCTAAGCTACTGTCTTTCATTAATTAATTTCATTCTGCCCTTCAGCTAGGATAATCCATATGCTCTTCCAAGAACACAGTCTTTTAGACCTCCATCCTTTTGTTCCTGATCTGTTCTCAGCCTGGGAAATTCATCCAGAATTTTTTATCTTATGAAATATTCCTCTTTCTTTGAAAAGGAGCTATGTAAGAGAGCATGAAAACACAAGATTTCAAGTTGCAAGTCAGATATTCAAGCTCCAGTTCTCACCAGAGAGGCAGCTGTGATGGTCTGGAGAGGACAATGTGGGCTCAAATCCTTGCACTACTGCCCACAAGTTAGTCCACCTTGGACTTCTCTGTGCCTCCATTTCTCCATCTGTAAAATGAGGATGTTAAGACTCCCCATCTCATAGGGTTGAGGCTTAAGGAGTGAATCTTGATAGCTGACTGGTACATGGTATGTGCTCAATGCATGAGTGATTAGCAAGTCTGGAGAGTTGTTTAACCTTTCACTTAATTAAAAAGTGAAGGTGTTGGATTAGATGACTTTATGAGATTCTAAGGCCTAACTCACATGCTGCCTCTTCTAAGACTCTTCCCTGGCCTCCTTAGCCTCCCCATCCTGAGAGCCCATTATTCCTTCCAAGGTATTCCCACAGTGTGGCAGGGCACCTCTATTTGGTTCTCATGTTTGTTTTGCTTTATGTTCTACTTTGTTGTGTACAAATAATCTACCCTACTGGATTGGAAGCTGTTTTAGGGCAAAGAAGATACTGTATTCTTTCTTGTAACCCACAGAGGACAGTGCTTAGGCTAAAAAGGCTAAAAAGGGCTTCAGGAGCTCTAGTGTCATGGTGGTTAAAGCATCTGGCTGCTAACAAAAAGTCAAGGGTTTAAACCCACCAGCCACTCCCTAGGAGAAAGATGAGGCAGTCTGCTTCCATAAAGATTTACAGACTTGGAAACCCTATGGGGAAGTTCTACTCTGTCTTATAGGGTCACTATGAATTAAAATTGACTTAATGGCAGGGGGTTTGGAATGGTTTAGAGAGGGATGGTGACAAACTGAGAATTATAATAATAATAGATACAGTGATTGAATCCCCATCAAACTAGTCACTGTGCTTAAGCATTTTTTTTACAACGTTATCTCTTTCAATTCTCCTATCAACCCTAAACCAACCAAAAAAACAAAAATCAGTTACCATCAAGTCAATTCTAACTCATGGCAACCCCATGTGTGCAGAGTAGAACTGTGCTACATAGGGTTTTTAATGGTTATGACATTTTGCAAACAGATCACCAGGCTTTTCTTCACAGGCACCACTAGACAGGTTTGAATCACCAATGTTTTGACTGGTAGTTAATGAACTGTTTGAGCTAGCCAGAGACTCCACCAGCCATAAAAGCAGGTATTATTATTTCCATTTTGCAAATGAGAAAAGCGGCTCACGGAGGTTTAGTAACTTACTAGTGAGTGGCAAACTGGGATAAAAACCCGCTCCATTGTCCTCCAAAGTCCATGCTGTTCATGTTCCACTGCCAGGGTCAATTTTTTTTTTTTTTCCCCAATGTTCAGGATCCCTGAAACTCACCCAGGCTAATTTGTGTTGCATTCTACCTCTACCTTCAGGGTTCCAAAAGCCACCATGCTTTCCCCTGCCTACTAAATGCATCCCTCCCCACCCATCCCCTGCAACTGTGCTTATCACTCCAGGCAGATCCTCGTCAATGCATTCTATTCACTAGGCCTTTCCCTCCTCACCTCATCTGAACTTCCTGTTGCCTTCTCACCGTGCCAATTGGATAATTAGGGTACATGAAGGCATCAGTGACTCAAAAAGCTATTTCTCTATGGCAAAGTTCTCACTCTGGCTGTTGATGCCTTAAACCCAGAATGTGAGGCCTTTGAATCCAAGGCAGGCTGTTGGGGAGATATATGGGAAACACAAGGGCCTTTGGGTTCCTCCTGAATCAGATCTCAGACACTGTTACTTATGCATCATCATAAGTTTCTTTGAGAGAGAGACACACACATACAAAGGTCTGGCATGGATCAGCTTGTGCTAAACTTAACTGTAACCTTCAGGAAATCTGTTAATAGAATAATAAATCTAGAAAGATCTCAGAGCCTCTCATCTCACAGATCAGATAGCTGAAGCCTTGTGAGGTTATTCACAGTGACACACAAAGTGGCAGCTCCTTGGTCGGAAGGAAAGCAGCCATGATGGAAGGCTCCCATCATAATTAAAGCAGGGCTCACATATGCATGCACTCCTTCCTTTCTTCCTTTCTCCTCCTACTCACACACTTCCTTGTTGCTTTTGCTAAGCAGGGAGTCTAAATCACTGACACAGTTCTGAGAGGTCAGTTTCCAGGGAAGGCAGGTGCTGAGGTTACCCAACCACATGGTGACTCATTCTGGAAGGTCATCTCAAGCACATTCTCATGTGGTCAGCTCCACAGGGTGCAGTGTTTGTCAGCAGCTGCAGAGAAGCTTGAACAAACCTATCTGCAGGAAGCCTCTGTAACCCCTCCTAAGATTTTAACCAAGCCTTCAAAGATCTTTCCCTGAAGGAGAATTACCTTCCATGCTGTGACCACAATCACCTTGTGATCTGCCCAGGGAGAGGCAAAAACACGTCATCAACAGCATTTAACCTCCAAGTTTTGAAACCTAGCAAGAGACCTAGCAAGAGAAAATAAATCTCCATGAACTGGCCCATTTCCTCAGACATTATAAATGACCAAAACTGATTTAAAAAAGTAGAAAAGCTGTACAGAGCAATAATCATGCAAGACTCTGAAAAGTTGTTCAAGAATTATCTGAATGAAAACCACTAGCCAGCTCCCAGGAGGCACATGATTGATTTTTTTAAAAAAATGTTTAAGGAATCAATAAATTCTTGTGCTATACAAATTATACCAAAATGTAAAAATGTAAAAAGCTCCTGATTCATTTTGCAAAGCAAATGTAACCCTGATACTAAACTGACAATTGCCATTCAAAGAACAGAGAAAATTACAGACTAATCTCATTTATGAATACAGATAAAAAATTCTAAATAAACAAGTTACAACTCAAAAGTGTCGTGACCGTGCGTCTTGGCCAAGTAGGGTTAAGAGTTCTAGGAATGCAAGGATTGTTGAAAACAGAAAAACTATAAATAGAATATATCACATCAGTAGACCAAAGAGCATTAATAAAGTTTACATCTCTTCCTGGTGTGTAAGTAGGAACAGAAAGATACTTACTTGAAGTAATGTTTAGTCTCCATTTTTGATCCCAAGTAGTTTCTCCTCCATTTTCTATCCTGTTCTATGCCCTTCTGTGGCTGACCTCTACAGACTGTAACACCTGTGTCGCTGGGTTTTCTGCCTTCAAATTGTGTTCAACCATTGAGTGTTAGTTGGAATCTGTAAGGAGGGAGGTGGTCAGGGAGAAGGGCTGAGAATAAGGACAGAGGGTGATGGAAGATTCAGGTAATTCTTCTTTCCTCCATTTCTCTTTGCCGAGTTCCTCCAAGGGCTGCAGCTCTATCAGCTAGCCTTTCACCATGCCTCTAACTCTCATAGACTCCAATGGTATTTTTCCCTCTTCTTGTCTTTTCAAGAAAAGCTTGGTTAAAGCATTCAGCTGCTTGACTAGGGTCTTAAAAGCTTTCAAGTGGCCATCTGGGATGCAACTATTGGTCTCCTCTCATCTGAAGCAAAGAAGAGTGAAGAAAATTAAAGCCAGTTGGGAACAATAGTCCAAAGATACGATGGACATCAATCAAGACCAGAAGAACTACATGGTGCCTGGCTACCAATGCCAACCACTTGGGAAGGGATCAAAACTGGAGATCCTGAATAAAGTGGGAGTAAAAACATGGAACAAAATTCAAAAACACAGAAATGATCAGAATTACTGGTTGGATGGAGCCTGGTGGAACCCAGAAGACTATGACCCTGGGTTACCCTTTGTTCCTAGAACTAGACCCACTCCCAAGGACTGGCTCTCAGCCAAGAAGTAGAAAAGACTTACATGCAAAACACCTACCCTATGGTGATGCATCCACCTACTCTAGGGAGATAAACCCTTAGAGCAATCGGCCATGGGACAACAGAGGGGGAGCATTCACATAGAGGGAAAGCTGGACAGACAGGAGTGCAGAGTTAACAAGGGCACAGGGAGGGGGTGGGCACAGGGATGGGAGGGGAAGAGAGTGCATTATGGTCAGGGATGCTAATCGGGGCATGAAATCAAATGTACATGAACTATTGAATGTAAAACAAATTTTCCTCTATAAATTTGTACCCAAAGCACAATTTAAAATAATAATAATAAAATGAAGAATTCAACTGCTAACCAAAAGGTCTACAGTTCCAACCCACCAGCTGCTGTGCAGGACAAAGATGATGCAGTCTGCTTCCCTAAAGATTTACAACCTTGGAAACCCTACGGGCAGTTCTACTCTGTTGTAAAGGTCTACTTATGAGTTGGAATTGACTTCATGGCAGTGGGTTTGGTTTGGTTTGGTTGTATCTCTCCAGGTCAAGGGGTACTAACAGTCTCTCTTTGTCTTGATTACTGTAACTTTCCAGTAAAGTTTGAAATCAGAAAATGTGAACCTTTCAACTTTGTTCTTCCTTTTCAAGACTGCTTTGAATATTAAGAATCTCTTGTATTTCCATATGAATTTTAGGATCAGCTTGTCAATTTCTGCAAAAAAAAGTCCATTGACATTTTAATAGAAATTGCTCTAAATCTGTAGAATAATTTAGGGAATATTGTTATATTAACAATATTAAGTATTCCAACAATGAGCATAGGATACATTTTTTTTTATTTCAATCTTCTTTAATTTCTTTCAACAATATTTTATAGTTCTCAGGATAAAACTCCTACACTTTTTTTTTTAACTAAATTTATTCCCACTATTTTATTCTATTTTGATGCTATAGTAAATTAAATTATATTTAAAATTTTAATTTTCAGATTGTTTATCGCTACTGTATACAATTATAATTGATTTTTATATTGATCTTGATATCATTTTTTGTTTGTTTTGTTTTGGTTCATTCAGTTTGAGACCTTCTTGTTCCTTGGTGTGACAAATGATTTCAGCTGAAATCTGCACATTTTTGGTGTCCAGAATAAGATCCAGGACATTCTCAATCTTATTAGTTCTTCTGATTTAGTTTTTTAACTCTGGCTTCACTACAGTAGGGGGGAAAGAGATGATTCCTCATTTCTGTCAGGTGAGGGTAGAAGTCTAGGTTCCCCACTTGATCACCAATGACACCTAAATACTTTATATTATTTCATGACATTCTTCTTCTTATTATAATTGTGATCTGGGTGAAATTTTATGGAGCAAATTCATTTTCAATTGTACAATTTATGTACATTTTGTTTAGTGACAATGTAATCCCCACCATATAACAGCACTCTCCCCACTTCCTCCCCATGTTTACCATTTACTTTCATCCTTCTTTTCTATTCTTTCCTGTCTTCTGAGCTTTGTTAATGGCCAAATGCTGCCCTTTCTGTGTCATATAGTTGACTAATGAGTGTGTACTTCCCTGGTATTATTGTTTACCTTAAAGGCCTATCTTTTGGCTAAATTTTGAACCAAGGAGGTTGAATTCAGTCTCAGGCTTGAAGGTTATCAAAAGGCCATAGTCTCGGGTGTTCTGCCAGTCTCTATCAGACCAGTAAGCCCGGTCTTTTTTATGATTTTGAGTTTTGTTTCACTTTTTTCTCCCACTCTATCCTGGATCTCTTATTGTGATCCCTTTCAGAGCAGTCAACAGTGGTAGCTAGGTACCATCTAATTCTCTGGACTCATGGTCATAGAGGCTTGGGTTTATGTGGTCGACTAGTCCGCTGGATGAATTATTTCCTTGCAAGATTGATTTTCTTCACTCTTCCCTGCTCCAGATGGGGAGAGGCCAATAGTTGCACTTTAGATGACTGTTGACAAGCTTTTAAGACCCAAATCGCTACTTGCCAAAATAGGATGTAGAACACTGTCCTGTTGAACTAACAATTAGTTCCAATAGTGTTTTTGTTAATTCCTTGAGGTTTTCTACATTAAAAATAATGTCATCTGCAAATGTAAATAATTATACCTCTTTCTTTCCAATCAGGATACCTTTATTGCATTTTTTTTGCCTAATTTCCCTGGCAAGAACTTCCAGTACAAGATTGAATATGTGTCAAAAGTAAATATCCTTGTCTTGTTCTTGGTCTTGTTGTTGTTGTTAGGTGCAGTTGAGTTGGCTCCAACTCATAGAGACCTTATGTACAACTCAACGAAAAAATAACCACCAGCCTCACAATCCTTGTTATACCTGAGACCATTGTGGCAGCCACTCTGTCAATCTACCTCGATGAGGGACTTCCCCTTTTTCACTGATCCTCCATGTGGTGGTTATATTTGTGTGTCAACTTGGCTGGGCCTGGTTGACAACACTCTGTAAATGATGCTTCTCTAATCAGCCGTGAGGTAGGTCAAATAGTGACAGTGCCTTAGGGTGGAGCTTGTTATCAAACCTGCCCTCTCTGGTGGTTACATAGCTGCTAGTCTACACAGCTTCCATGGTTGTAATACTGCTAATTTTGAAAACTACTACAGAGTTGGGGAGAGAAAAGTGAGAGTAATTCAAGTTAAAATGCCACAAACCCTGATATTTTTACTGAGTTAAGCAGTTTTACCCCACTCTTCATATTTTTGCAAGGTTTGGTTCACTTACAGAATTCTAAAAAAGTTGATTTTGGGAATTTTTGCCACATTTTTGTTGGTTTTCAGAGAAGCGGATTTAAGGAAATCCTTACTTTTTCATTCTGGAAGTTATGTTAATTTATTTTTTAACATTACTAATAGAGTGACCACACTTCCTAAAACTTCAGATGATAAAAATATGAATGATTACAGTACCAACTTTTTGACTTTAGTCAAAAGGAAGGCTAACTGTGTTATTTCAATGACAGATCTAAAGATACAGATAACTGGAGTAGGGAGACAAAAAAATCAAAACATAGCATACTACACAATATGTTGAAAGAATTTGGGATTGGGCATGGTGGAGAAGAAGACGTGAAAACACAGATGGAGAGTGAATCTTCCAAGTCCAAGATAAGACAGACAAATACTTCTAAATCAATCAAATGTCTTCTCTTTAAACAAGATAATGATGGTTAGTTGAAAATAGCAGCTGCTGAATTAGCTTGGGTAGACCACACAAATATGAATTATCATGTTGTTCTCTTGATTGCTTTATGAAATTATGTAAAGTTTCATTTCTTGATTCCCAGGTTACAGGTAAAATGTCCTATGGGTGAACTAAAGGGAAAATTTTAATAACAGACGTGTTGGCCCCTGAAGGTAGAGAGCTAATTTTGTCATATCTTACCAATAATCATTGTTTCTACAGTATAACTAGAGATGTGTTTTATTGTGAAACAAAATAATGTTCCTCCTAGTTCTTAGGCACTTTGATTTGAAAATAAAACTTCAAATCATCTTTTTTAATTTCTATGAAGAATTTAATGAAAGCACAGAAAATACAAAACAAAAGATTGTTGATATCTTGTCTAAATAAACATTGCTCCTCTCTCTGCATATTGGCATGTAGTACAAATGCAAATTTTGGCAATTTCCTTTCACTCTACAAACTTCTTACCAAAGAAAATGTAAAGATTTTAATCTTCTAAATGTCCTGCACATATTATATAGAATGTTGCTATGAGGTGGGAGGAGGCTATCATTTACTTGCCTGTGATATGGAAATATTTATAATTAAAGTTTTTGTTCACATTTGTTTCCTCAAAACCTACATAAACAAAAACCAAACTAAACTCATTGCTGTTGAGTTGATTGTGACTCATAGTGACCCCTCCTTGGGTTTCCAAGGTGGTATCTCTACAGAAGTAGATTGCCCAATCTTCCTTCCAAGGAATGGCAAATGGGTTTGAACCGCCAGCCTTCTGGTTAGCAGTCAAATGCCTTGGGCACTACTCTACCAGAGTTCCCAAAACTTACATAGAAGCACTTAATGATATATTTTCCTTTACAGAATTGGGAGAAAATAACCACCTTAGACATATGCCTACCAAACGTCTAGTCTTGCCATCTAGCATAAAGATGTTAAAATATTGGTCTTCTGTAAAATCGTATTTTCAAAATGTACTACAAGAATGTAGTTCTCTAATTTGAAATACAGTGAGGATGAGAAAGTAGAAAACAAAGGCAGTAAAAAAAAAAAAAAAAAAAAAAGTGTATATTGTTTCTCCAAAACTGTCTGCTAATCTTTGATGAGGCCATAAGCCAGATAAAAAAAAAGAAAAAAAAAACCCAAACCCACTACTATCAAGTCAATTCTGACTCACAACGACCCCCACAGGGTTTCCAAACCTGTAAATCTTTACGGAAGCAGACTGCCTCATCTTTATGCTGCAGAGTAGCTGGTGGGTTCAAACTGCTGACCTTTTGGTTAACAGCCATCGAGACATTTCTGACTCATAGCGACCCCATGCACAGCAGAACGAAACACCGCCCGATCCCACGCCAGCTTCACAATCCTTGCTGTACTTGAGCCCATTGTCGCAGCCACCTTGTCAATCCATCTTGTCAAAGGCCTTCCCCTCTTTCGTTGACCCTCCACCTTACCAAGCATGACATCCTTCTCCAGGGAATGGTCCCCTCTGACAACATGACCAAAGTAGGTGAGATGAAGTCTGGCCATCCTCACTTCCAAGGAGCATCTCAGCTGCACTTCCTC
>NW_006921729.1:7250684-7260621 GCF_000298275.1 Orycteropus afer afer
AGCAACATGTCATCACAGCAGGACAAACTGACAGACAAGTTTGTCTCCCTTAGCTGTTGGAAACCCCTCCAACCACCCTTACCTGGATCCCTGTGGCTAACTCCTCAATCTGTTCCAGTCCCCTTTGCCTTTTCTGTCCTCTCCCTGCCTTCCCACCTCTCTCCTTGTGGGGTGTGGCCTGGGTTCCCTGTCTTCACCTGGGTCCCTGTGGCTGACTCCTCGATCTGTTCTGGTCCCCTTTGCCTTTTCTGTCCTCTCCCCACTTCCCACCTCGCTGTCTGTTCTTAGGTCCCTGGAATCCAAATGAGAATGCTATCACTTTAAAATCCAAAATGATTGCCACTTGTAAACGTTAAAAATGGCTGCGCCCTCGGCCACTTTAAATATCCAAAATGGCCACCGCTTGTAAACATTGAAAATGGCTGCACCCTTGGTCACTTTAAATATCCAAAATGGCCACCATTTGTAAACATTCAAAATGGCTGTGCCCTCAGCCACTTTAAATATCCAAAATGGCTGCTGCTTGTAAACATTCAAAATGATGAGGCCATAGGAGCCTAGAAAAGGAACTAACTGCACCTGAGTTGTTTGATGTTACGTGTAGGTTGTATAAAACAAACGTCCAACAACAAAAATCTCCTACATAGAAAAAAAAAAAAAAAACCCCCTTTTTTTTTTTTTTTTTTAGTAAGACTGCTTGAGAACAAAAATAAAGCAGACTTTCTCATTTTTTTTTTTTTTAACTGAAACTGTAACTTATTTGGGCCCAAGTTTAGTTTCACAAGTTCAATTTACCTCTGCATTTTAAAAGTATTTTCCTTAAGAAAAAGAGGATATAATGAAATCCAACATGCTTTGTAGTGTTAAAAAATGATAGACATTTTAGACCAGGCTCACTGGTCTGATAGAGATTGGTGAAATCCCCGAGATTATGGCCCCTAGTTACCCTTCTGGTCTGGAATTGAACTCACTCCCATAGCTTCCAGTCACACAATAGACAGGCATATAAAGTGAACATTTACAGCAGGTAGGTGCACTCCTTAGAACAAGCAATCATGGGAGATCAGAAGGGCAGTATTTACACATGGAGATACTTCAGAGGGCAGGAATGCATAGGAAAGAAGGACACAGGGAAAAGGTAACCATAGGGGAAGTAGGAAAACAGTTGTTATACAGTGGGGATTGCAATCAATGTCATAAAACAAAATGTGTATGAACTGTTATATGGAAAATGAATTTGCTCTATAAACTTTCATGCAAATCACACACATACAAAGATGGACCTTTTAGACATGGACAGCTTACATAATAATGAACTTATAGATGCAAAGGACCCAAGTGACAAACAACTGATTTACTAAACCTATACCTACAGTATAAAGTGGATGGACATTTCAGGAGAGCTGGAAACTATTTCCTACAAGTCTAAAAACTTGCTGTTGCTAGTAAGTAAATCCTAAGTAGTCCATGTTAAACCCTCTTGTTGAAACTTGAGAGGATGTTTAGCTTGACTGGATTGATACCAGACATCAGAGTAATGGGCACTGGCAAGAACTACAGATTAACATCAATTGACATTTGACCATATTCAGTTTTATCATTTTTATTTTTGCAGTGTTTCCTCCCCTCTCCTCTTACCCTTGGTAACAAACAAAGAAAGTTTCCTTCCATATGTAAACCTTTCTTTGACATTTTACAATAGTGAACTAATACAATATTTATCCTTCTGTGACTGACTTATTGCACTGAGCATAATGCCCTCCAAGTTCATTCACATTATGTGGTGTTTGTAGACTCCACATTATTCTTTAGTGTTGCATAGTATTCCATTGTGTGTATGTACCATAGTTTGGTTATCCATTCTTCTGTTGATGGGTACCTAGGTTGTTTCCATCTTTTTGCTATTGTAAATAGGGCTGCAATGAATGTGGGTGTGCATATATTGGCTCTTGTCCTGGCTCTCACGTCTTTAGGATATATACCTAGAAATGGAATTCCTGGATCAAGTATTATTTCTAAATTTTTAAGGAATCACCATACTGCTTTCCACAGTGGTTGTATCATTTGACAGTTCCACCAGCAGTGTATGAGAGTCCCAATCTCTCCAAATCCTTGCCAGCATTTGTTATTGTCTCGTTGAACTTTGTTATTAGTGCTGGGGCCAGATGGTATCTCACTGTTGTTTTGATTCGATCTCTCTAATGGCTAATGATCCTGAACATTTAATGTGTTTGTTGGCTGCCTGAATATCCTTTGATTAAGTGTCTATGCATGTCTTCTGCCCATTTTTAAATTAGATAGTTCATCTTTCTGTTGTTGATGTGTTGGAGTTTTCCATAAATTTTAGAGATAAATCCCTTGTCAGATATGTCATTGCAAAGTATTTTTTGTCAATCTGTAGGTTCTCTTTTGACTCTTTTGGAGAAGTCTTCTGAAGCACATAAAAATTTAATTTTTAGAAGGTCCCATTCATCTAGTTTCCCTTCTGCTGTTTGTGCATTTTGGGTTATGCTTGACAGTCTATTTATGCCATACATCAGGGCCCCTAAATTTGCCCCTATTTTTTTCTTTGAGGAACTTTAGGTTTCATATTGACCTCTTTGATCTATCTCGAGTGAGTTTTTGTTTATGATGTGAGGTACAGATCTTGTTTCATTTTTCAGCAAGTGGATATCCAGCTTTGTCAGAATCATTTGTTAAAGAGCCCATCTCTTCTTCATTGAATGTATTTCAGTCCTTTTTCAAATATCAGCTGACCATAAGTTGATGGATCTGTTTCTGGGTTCTCAGTTCTGTTCCACTGGTCTATGTGTCTGTCATAATACCAATATTAGGCAGTTTTGACTACTATGGCTGTATAGTAGGTTTTGAGATCCAGGAGTGTGAGATCTCCTACTTTGTTCTACTTCTTCAATAGTGCTTTACTTATCTGAGGTCTCTTTCCTATCCATATAAAATTAGTGGTTTTTCCATATCCTTAAAGAATGTTGCTGGGATCTGGATTGGGATTGCATTGGATGTATAGATTGCTTTGAGTAGTATTGACATTTTCACAATGTTCAATCTTTGTATCCATGAGCATGGTATGTTCTTTCATTTATGTAAATCTCTTATGGTTTCTTGAAATAGTGTTTCACAGTTTTCTTTGTACAGGTCTTTTGTGTCCTTATGAGATTTATTCCCAAGTATTTTATTTTTTTGGTAGCTATTGTAAATGGTATTGATTTCTTTATTTCTTTTTCAGCAATCTCTTTGCTGGTGTAGAGGAAACCAACTGATTTTTGCATATTGATCTTGTATCCCACAACTATGCTAAATACCTCAGTTAGTTTCAGTAGTTTATTTGCTGAGTCTCTTGGGTTTTCTAGATATAGGAGCATATCATCAGCAAATAGGGATAGTATGATTTCCTCCTTACCAATCTAGATGCCTTTGATTTCCCTCTCTTGCCTTATTGCCCTGGCTAGGACTTCCAGTGCAATGTTGAATAAAAGTGGTGATAGAGGGCATACTTTTCTTGTTCCTATTCACAAGTGGAATGCTTTCATCTTTCTCCATTGAGAATAATGTTGGCTGTTGGTTTTGCATATATGCTGTTTATTAGAGGAATTTCTTTTCTATTCCTATTTTGCTGAGAGTTTTTGATCAGGAATGGGTGTTGGACTTTATCAAATGCCTTTTCTGCATTGATTGATATGATCATGTAGTTCTTTTCCTGTTTTATTTATGTGATGGAAGATGTTGATTGTTTACTAATGTTGAACCATCCTTGCATACCTGGTATGAACTCCACTTGGACATAACGTATTATTTTTTTGGATATGTTACTGTAGTCTATTGGCTAGGATTTTTTTGAAGATTTTTACATCTGTATTCATGAGGGATATATTGGTGTGTACTTCTCCTTCTTAGTGATGTCTTTCCTGATTTTGGTATCAAGGTTATACTTGCTCCATAAAATGAATTAGGGAGGATTCCATCCTTTTCTATGTTCTGGAATAGTTTGAGTAGCACTAGTGTCAGTTCTTCTCTGAATGTTTGGTAGAACTTGCTACTGAAACTGTCTGGGCCAGGGCTTTTTTTTTTTCTGTTGGTAATTTCTTATGATCTGTTCAATTTCTTCTTTTGTTACAGGTCTGTTCAAATTTTCCACCTCAGTCTGTGTTAGTGTAGGTGAGTAGTATGTTTCTAGATTTTCAAATTTGTTGGAGTACAGTTCTTCATAGTATCCTGCTATTATCCTTTTAATTTGTGATGGTTCTGTTGTGACGTTGCCCAATGTGTTTCTTATCCATGTTATTTGTATTCTCTCCCTCTTTTCCTTTGTTAAATTTGCCAGTGGTTTGTCAATTTCATTAATCTTTTCAAAAAACCAACTTCTAGTCTTGTTGATTTTTTTTCTATTGTCTTTCTATTTTCTGTTTCATTTATTTCTGCTCAGATCTTTATTATTTCTTTTCTTCTGGTGATTGCAGGTTTTTTTTTTTTTTTTTTTGTTTTTTTGCTGCTCTTTTTCTAATTTTGCAGGGTGTTAGGTTAAGATGTTGGATTTGGCTCTCTCTTCTCTTTTGATATATTGCTATAAGTTGGCCTCTGATCACTGCTTTTGCTCTGTCTCCAAAATTTTGGTATGTTGTGTTTTCATTCTTGTTTTAAAGAATTTTTTTTATTTCATTTTTTATTTCTTCTATTGCCTAGTCATTTTCAAGTAGGGTGCTATTCAGTTTCCATGTATTTGCTCATTTTCTGTTGATCTCCCTATTGTTGATTTCTAATTTGATAGCATTGTGATCTGAAAAGATGCTTTGCAGTATTTCAATATTATTACATTTATTAAGGCTTGCTTTGTGGCTTAACATATGGTCTATCCTGGAGAATGTTCCATGTGCACTGGAAAAGAATGTATATTGTGCTGTTGTTGGGTGAAGTGCTCTGTAGATGTCTATAAGGTCAAGTTGGTGGATTCTATTGTTTAGTTTGTCTGCACCTTTGTTTTCTTTCTAGTTGTTCTATCTTTCATTGAAAGTGATGTAGTGGGGAGATGGGAAGATGGTGTCTTACTTGTAGCCCACGTGTTAGTTCCCTCTAACATTGTAGTTCCTGAAAATCTAGGTGCAGTAGTTTGAAGTGAGGATTCAAGTGCTCTGAACAGCTCATTAAGCCAGAGAACACCAAACTCAGGGGAGTAGGAGCAGAAAGGAAGGACAGGCAGTTTAAACAACTGGAAATAATAAAAACAGGTGAACCTGCCTTGTGGAGTGCTGAATGTCTGACAAGATGGGGCACTGGAGTGCTCCCTGGGGCAGTGGAAAGAATGCACCAGAGAACCTACGGCCACTCCAAGTACCTTCAGCACCCACTTTTATTGGTAAAATTGGGTTCACTGGGAGGGAGAAAAGGCCCCTCTGGCTCCAGGTGCTGCTGAATTGGAACCAGAGAGGGCAGCATGCTGCAAGTGGTTGGGCCCTGGGACCAACCTGCAGATCAGGGCAGGACAGCTATTACAGGACAGCTTTTTGGCACAGAGGGGCATGGAGTATGGGGTTTTTGTGGCTGTTTGAACCGGGCAGAAAGTGGCAGCCCCCTAACCATTGGGGTCTTTGCCAAACTTGAGCTGCGGACCTATGAGTAACAGTATAACATCATCATTAGCAGCCTTCTCAAAGCCCTGGTAATGACTACTGGTTGTTTTTCTCTTTTCTTCCCCTTTTCACCACCTCTACCCTGCCTCATCCAATAGAAGAACCACATTAAGCCACCACAACACCAGCTGGCTTGAATCCTAAACTCCCTTCATGATGAACAGAGACCTGCATCCACATTCCACACTGTGATTCCATCATCACAAAGAAAACTGCAGAGCAACCCAGCACATCTGAATTAATAACTAAAAAAATAAAATACACTAGCTATACATTTGCAAAAATATTAAATCATAAAATCAAGACAAAACAAACCAGTACATAACTAACAGTTAAAGATAACTTCAAAATGTCTAGGAAACAACAGGTAACCTCAAACCAAACAAATCAAAAAAAAAAAAAAAAAAAAACAGGATAAGACAATAGAAATAAAATCCCAAACAAAAGTCTCATTACACATGGAGGAAGAGGAGGCAATAGAATTATCAGAGAAGGAATTTAGAATGTATGTTTATAGAACTCTACAAGAGCTTAAGGAAACCCCAAACAGAATCATAGAGAACACAGACAATGCCCTGGAAGAACTCAGGAAAACCATTCAAGAACAAAACAACAAGCTCAATACACAATCATAACTCATACTAAAACAGAAGTTAGAAATCCAGACGATGAATACCAAAAGTACAGAATTACACAAGATAGTGGAAGCACAAAAGAATAGGCTAAAACTGGCTTAAGAACACACTTCCCAACTAGAAGATAAATGCCTTTACACCAGTCTGTATGAAGAAAAATCAGAACAAAGATTTAAGAGAAATGAAGACAACCTAAGTGTTATATGTGACAACATGAAACAAACAACATACACCTCAATGGAATTCCAGAACAAGAAGAGGTGAAAAAAAAAAAAACACTGACAAAATTCTGAAAGACTTACTGACAGAAAATATCCCCTATATCATGAAGGAAGAAAAGATATCTGTCCAAGAAGTTCAAAGAACCCATACAGGATAGATCCCAAGAGAAAAACACCAAGGCATATCATAATCAAACTCTCTGAAACCAAAGAAAAAGAAACAATCTTGCAAGCTGCCCAGGACAAATGAAACATCAGTTATAGTAGTCAAACAGTTAGGCTGAGTTCTGCTTACTCAGCAGAAACTGTGTAGGTAAGAAGGCAAGGGGACAGCATATATAAAACACTGAAGGAAAAGAACTTCCAACCAAGAATCCTATTGTTGTTGTTGTTGTTGTTATGTGCCGTCGAGTCGGACCTGACTCATAGCGACCCCTCCTTGGGTTTCCGAAGCAGTATCACTACGGAAGTAGATTGCCCCATCTTCCTTCCGAGGAGTGGCTGGTGGGTTTGAACTGCCAGCCTTCTGTTTAGCAGTCAAGTGCCTTAGCCACTATGCTACCAGAGCTCCCAAGAATCCTATATCCAGCCAAATTATCCATCAAATATCAGGGTGAAATCAAGACATTCTCAGACAAACAGAAATTAAGGGATTTTGTGAAAACCAGACCAACTCTATAAGAATGCTTAAGAAAGCCACAACAGAGTAGAGAAGCCACAACAGAGAACAACAAAATCAGGACACATGACATCAATACTAAAACCAAATCAGAAACAGATGCTCAAAATAAGGCCATAAAACACTGCACACTGAAAAATAAGGGAGTCAATCTGTATAAAACAACAGCAACTAACCAAAAAGACAGAATAAAAGTTCTAGGTACAAAACTTCCAAATGGAGAGGAAAACAGGACAATGTCCTCATAGAACAGACTGTTCCAGACATATAGAGACAAGAATTCACTCCAAGGTAACCACAGAGAAAATTAACAATCCCTGTAAGCAAACCCAGAAGGAAGGAAAACATATGGGGTTAATAAGCACAAAACCAACAATAAAGAAGAAAAGAGAGGAAACACTTGACAACAAAATGAACTCAACACTGAAAAGTATATGAATGAAGGAAACTCCAACAACATGACAAAAAAAAAAAAAAAAATAGAATGACAGCAATCAATTCATACCTATCACTAATTACACTCAATGTGAATGGACTTAATGCACCAATCAAGAGAAAGAGAGTGGCACCTTGGATAAGAAAAGGAGACCCACTGATATGCTGCCTACAAGAGATCCACCTTAGACACAAAGATAAAAACAAATTAAGAGCTAAGGGGTAGAAAAAAATATACCAATGAAAGTGCTCCAAAATACATAAAGCAAATATTAATTGAATTGCAAGGGAAAATAGACAACTCTGCAATAGTAGTACGAGAATTTAACACACCACTTTCAAGGAGGGACAGATCAACTAGAAAAAAACTCAACAAAGTACAGAAGAACTCAACAACACAATCAACCAACTCGACCTCATAGACATATATAGAGCACTCCACCCAACAAAAGCAAAATTCACATTCTTCTTCAGTGCACATGGATCATTCTCCAGAACAGATCATATGTTAGGATCTAAAACAAGCTTCCATAAATTCAAAAACAATGAAATACTGCAAAGCACCTTCTTGGGCCACAATGCTATAAAATTAGAAATTCATAACAGGAAGATCACAGAAAAAAACATCAAACGTGGAAGTTGAACAATTCACTGCTCAAAAACTACTGGGTAATAGAAGAAATAAAAAGTGAAAAAAAATTCCTAGAAACAAGCGAGAATGAAAATACATCTTACCAAAACTTATGGGACACAGCAAAAGCAGTACTCAGAGGTCAGTTTATAGCAATAAATGCATACATCAAAAAAGAGGAAAGAAACAAAATCCACACTTTAATTCAGCAACTCCAACAATTAGAAAAAGAACAACAAAAGAGTCCTACAGTATCTGGAAGTAAGGAAATAACAAAGATCAGAGCAGAAATAAATGAAACAAAAAATAAACAAACAAACATAACACTAGAGAAAATCAACAAAACAAGAAGCTGGTTCTTAAAAAGATGAACAAAATTGGCAAACCATTGGCAAATCTAACAAAAGGAAAGAAAGAGAAGATGCAAATTACAAGAATAGTAAACAAAAAGGGTGTCATCACAACAGAAGTAACTGAAATAAAAAAGATACTGACAGAAATTATGAAAAACTGTGCTCCAACTGATTTGAGAACTTAGAAGAGATGGACACATTTCTAGAATCACAAGACCTACCTAAACTATCCCACTCAGAGACAGAATACTTAAACAGACCCATAACACAGAAAGAAATTGAATAGGTCATTAAAAACTTCCCATAAGAAAAAGCCCTGGAGAATTTTACCAAATATTCAGGGAAGAGTTGTCACCTATACTACTCAAGATATTCCAGAACACAGAAAAAGATGGACTACTCCTAAGCTCATTTGATGAAGCAAGCATAACACTAATACCAAAACCAGGGAAAGACACCACCAAAAAGGAAAACTACAGACTAATATCCCTCATGAACACTGATGCAAATATCTTCAACAAAATCCTAGCCAACAGAATCCAACAACAAATCAAAAAAATAATACATCCAGACCCAGTGGCATTCATACCTGGCATGCAAGGATGGTTCAACATCAGAAAAGCAATCAATGTAATCCACCACATTAACAAAACAAAGGTAAAGAACCATATGATTATATCAATTGACACAGAAAAAGCATTTGATAAAATACAACACCCATTCCTGTTCAGAACTCTCAACAAAATAGAGATAGAAGGGAAACACCTCAGCATAATAAAGGGCATATATGCAAAGCCAACAGCTAACATTATTATTAATGGAGATGCAAAACATTCCCCTTACAAATGGGAACCAGTTAGGGAAGTGCTCTATCACCACTGCTATTTAACATTGTATTGAAAGTCCTAACCAGGGCAATAAGGCAAGAAAGAGAAATAAAAGGCATCCAAATTGTCCAAAAGGAAGTAAATCTATCTCTATTCATGGATGATATGATCTTGTACCTAGAAAACCCAAGAGACTTAGCAAAACAACAACAAACTACTGGATAGAGAGGTTCAGCAAAGTGGCAGGATACAAGGTCAACATACAAAAATCGGTTGGATTCCTCTACACCAACAAAGAGACCTCCAAAAAAGAAATAAGGGAAACAATACCATTTACAAGAGCTACTAAAAAGATAAAATATCTAGGAATAAATCTTACCAGAGACACAAAAGACCTATACAAAGAAAACTATAAAACACTACTACAGGAGACAACAAGGGATCTACATAAACCTGCCTTGTTCATGGATAGGTAGACTGAATATTGTGAAAATGTCAATACTACTTAATGCAA
>NW_006921729.1:7260721-7265973 GCF_000298275.1 Orycteropus afer afer
GCTATGAGTCGGGTCTGATTCGACAGCACATAACAACAACAAGAACCTAATGCAATCTACAGATTTCATACAATCCCAATCCAAATACCAACAAAATTTTTTAAGGACATGGAAAAACCAATTACTAACTTCATATGGAAAGGAAAGAGACCTTGGATAAGGAGAGCACTATTGAAGAAGAAGAACTGGATCTTAAAACCTGCTATACAGCCATGGTGGTCAAAAGAACATGGTACTGGTACAATGATAGACAGACCAATGGAACAGAATTAAAAACCCAGAAACAGATCCATCCATGTATGGGCAGCTGATCTTTGACAAAGATCCAAAACCCATTAAAAGGGGAAGAGATGGCCTTTTTAAAAAATGGTTCTGGCAAAATGGGATATCCACTTGCAGAAAACTGAAACAAGACCCATAGCTCACCCCATACACAAAAACAAACTCAAGTTGGATCAAAGACTTAAATGTAAAACCCAAAACCAAAGACTTAAATGTAAAACCCAAAACTATAAAATTCATCAAAGATAAAACAGGGGCAAATCTATGAGACCTAATTTATAGCATAAATAGACTATCAAGCATAACCCAGAATGCACAGGAGGCAAAAGAGAAGCTAGATGACTGGGACCTTTTAAAAATTAAATTCTTAGGCACATCAAAAGACTTCATCAAAAGGGTAAAAAAAGAACCTAAAGATTGTGAGAAAATATTTGCCTATGACATATCTGACCAAGAACTTATCTCCAAAGTCTATAGCAAACTTCAACACCTCGACACCAAAAAGACAAACAATCCAATTCAAAAATGGTCAAGAGACATGAACAGACACTTCACTAAAGACGAGACATGCTGGTGGCCAACAAACAAATGAGGAATTGCTTGCTATCTCTAGTCATTAGAGAGGTGCAAATCAAAACAATGATAAGATATCATCTCATCCCAGCAATAATAGAGAAGTTCAACAGTACAGAAAATAACAAATGCTGGCGAAGTAGTGGAGAGATTGGAACTCATACAATGCTGGTGGTATTGTAAAATGGTACAACCATTGCAGCTAACAGTATGGTGTTTCCTTAAAAAAGTGAAAACAGAAATACCATTTGACCCAGCAATTACATTACTAGGACTATATCCTAAAGAGGTGAGAGGCAGGACACGAACAGACATATACACACCTATGTTCATTGCGGCACAATTCACTATAACAAAGAGATGGAAACAACCTAAATGCCCATCAACAGATGAATGGATAACCAAATTATGGTACATTCACACAATGGAATACTATGCTACATGGAAGGACAATGAAAGATACATGAATCAGCTCACAATGTGGATGAGCCTGGAGAACGTTATGCTGAGTGAAATAAGTCAATTGCAGAAGGACAAATATTGTATAAATCCATTAATTTAAAAAGACAAAGAAGGGTTTGCTTAAGGAAGAGAACTCACTTTGTAGGTTACTGGGGTGGGGAGGGATGAGGAGGGGATAATTTTGGGCTAGTTGGGGGCCACACGCTGAGGTGGGTAAGGAGAGGAATGGTATGGAAAGAATCTGTGACCACCATGATAACATTAGGAAAAGGGAGGACACCAAATTGTGCACATAAGATATAGATGACAGAGCCTAATACCAGTATATCCATAATACTGCATTACTATTAACACCAAACACCAGGCTATAGTAAACATATAAACATTTGAGAAGATCAGACGGGGTCAGTGAACAGGATTATACTCTAGACCAAGGATAGATTCAGCTGAGGCTAATCTTGCACAGATACCAGTGATACAAAATACCCACAATCCTTACAGAAATGACAGAAGATAGACAGAGAGCAATACCCCACAGATAGCCAGACACTGTGGAAGAGAGGTCCAACAGATCTACTGACTCAGGACTGTAGTATTTGGGGACAACAGACTCAATTGGCACAAGAAAATACATAAAAATCTTGTTCTGCAACCTACATTGGTGAGTAATGACTGGGGTCTTGAAAGCTTTCAAGCAGCCATCTAAGATGCAGCTAATGGTCTCCTATCATTGGAAGTGAAAAAGAGTGCAAAAAATCAAGGGCATTTGGAAGCAATCAGCCCTAGGACATGATGGACCTTGAAGCCGGAAGAACTAGATTGTGCCTGGCTACCAATGCCAGCCACTCAGAAAAGGATCAAAACTGGAGATCCTGGATAGAGTGGGAGGAAAAATGTGGAACAAAATACAAAAACACAATAATAACCAGAATTACTGGTCAGATGAAGTCTGGTTGGACCCCCAATACTGTGGCCCTGGGATACACTCCAGGCCTGGAATAAAACTTCACTCCCAGGGGCTGGCTGTCAGCCCCACAGTAAATAAGACATACATACAGACCATTCAACCCAGGGTGATGCACCCACATACTCTATGGAGATGCATCCCTTGAAGCCATCGACCATGGCACCAGAGGGACAACATTTGCACGGAGGAAATGCAGGACACACAGGAGTGCATAACTATGAGAGACACAAGTCAAGAGGTTACTGGGAAGGGAGGGGAGGAGAGTGGGTTAGGGTTGGGGATAGTAATTAGGGAGTGAAATGTACATGAAATGTTGAATGTACAACTCTGCTCTGTAAATTTGTGCCTAAAGCACAATTTAAAAAAAGAAAGAAAGTAGTGTATTAAAGTCTCGGCATTTGACTGCTAACCAGAGGCTGGTGGTCCAATCCCAGCAGCTACTCCTCCGAAGGAAGGTTGGGCAATCTACTTCTATAGTGGTACCGCCTCAGAAACCCAAGGAGGGGTCGCTATGAGTCACGTCCAATTCGATGGCACATAATAACAACAACAACACTATGACTGTGGAGTCATGTTTGTCACCTGATTTACGTATTTTGGGGCTTTTTCATTGGGTATTTATTATGGTTATGTCGTCTAGTTCAATCGATCCTTTAATCATTATATAATGTCCTTGCTTGTCTCTTATGGTGGTTTGTGTCTTAAAGTCAATTTCATCAAAAATTAATATTGCCACTCCTGGTCTTTTATGGTTGCCATTTGCTTGATATATCTTTTTCCAACCTTTGATTTTTGGTCTACTTTTGTCTTTGTCTCTAAGGTGTGTCTCTTGTAGACAGCATATTGATGGGTTATGTTTTCTTATCCAGTCTTCAACTCTCCATCTTTTGAGTGGTGCATTTAATCCATTGACATTCAGTGTAATTATCAACAAGTATGAATTTGATGCTGTCATTTTGTCATGTGATTTTTCATGGTGTTACTGATTTCTTTGCTCCATATAATTTTCTGTGCTGAGCTTGTTTTGTTTATGAATCATGTTATCCCTTCCTTCATTTCTATTGTTTTAGTATTTGCTAAATATTTGTCCTCATCTGCTTTTTTATGTTGATATGAAGGTTTATCATTTTTCTTTGAGGTTACCCTCTGATATAATTTTCTTCCCATGTTTAGAAGAGTCCATTCTATTTTGCAACTCTCTTAACTTCCTCACCATTCAGAAGTTCTATAACTACACAATTTTTTCCCTGTCTTAGGTTTGTAGTTGTCCTCATTTGCCAATTGATGTCTCTGGTTTCCTGTTTACAATCTTGTAGGCTTATTTACTTTGGATACTTTCATAACTGCTTGGTTTCTGAGTTATGTCATCATGTGTGTTAATGGTTGGTTGTTGTTTGCTGTTGAGTCTCTGTCCAAAGGACTCTGTTTAGCATCACTTGTATGGTTGGTCTGGTTTTAACAAATTCCTTTATTTTCTGCTTATGTGGAAATGTCCTAATTTCACCATCATATCTGACGGACAATTTTGCTGGGTATATAATTCTTGGTTGGAATTTTTTTTCTTTCATATATACCATCCCATTGCCTTCTTGCCTGCATGGTTTCTGCCAAGAAATCCAAGCTTAGTCTTATTGGCTGCCCTTTGTAGGTAACTATTTGTTTTCCCATGCTGCTTTCAGGATTCTTTCTTTGTCTGTGGTTTTGGTGAGTTTGATAATAATATGTCTTGGTGATTTTCTTTTGAAGTCTATCCTGTTTGGAGTTTGTTGGACTTCTTGAATGGATATATTCTCATCTTTCATCATATCAGGTAAAATTTCTTCCAACCAATCTTCAACAATTTTCTCTGTAGTTTATTTGTCTCTTTGTGTTCTGGAATTCCGATTACACATAGCTTATTCCTTTTGATGGTATCCCCCATGAACCTTGGGGTTTTTTAATTTTGTTTTGATGTTTTTTCTGATTGATCCCTCTCCAAAGAAGTATTGAGGTATTTGTCTTCAAGCTCACTAATTCTGTCTTCCATCAATTCAATTCTACTCCTTTGCCCATTCAATGTGTTACGTATTTCTGAAAATTTTGTATTAATCTTCTGGATATCTGTGTGTAGATTTTGTATCATTTCTAATTTTTGTTTTATCATTTTGTTTTTGTATTGTATTTCAGAATTGTTCTAGGGTCTTCTCTGTGTTTTCCTCAATTTTGTCAGTGTTTTCCTTGATCTGTCTCTCAATCCATTGAAGGTACCTAAATTTAATTCTTTTGAATTCCTTATCAGGGAGTTCCAACGTTGCTTCTTCCTCAGGGATGTGTTCTGGGTCTGTATCCTGGTTGCTCGTTTCTCCTAGTTTATCTTGCTTCTTTGTTTGGACTGTGATGATCTGTTCTCTCCGAGACATTGTGACTTTTTGTGTTTATATTTAATCGGTGATTGTATGTTGGAGTGATTCATACAAGATTGTCATTTTCTTTGTTGTGTTTGGATGTACCTGAGTAAGCAGGGTACTGTGCTTCTCTATTCACTAGTTGGCAGCAGTTATGCACTCACCACCTGTCTCCTTTCCAGTCATCAGTCTCCCATATATCTGTGCTGTTTTTGGGAAGTGGAGCCTATTTTTAGGTCCCTGGAATCTGAATGAGAATGCTGTCACTTTAAATATCCAAAATAGCCACCATTGTAAACATTTAAAATGGCTGTGTCCAGCTGCCACTTGTAAACATTCAAAATGCTTCCTCTAGACAGCCAAAGGTCCATAGCTCAGTTTTTCTCCTTTACTGTTTCCCTTTTTAGTGGTCAGCTACTCGTGCAGCAATCCATGCAGCCCTTAGTGAGCAGGGCCAAGTTTTAGGTTTATTCTCAGGTCCTAATACCATTTGGGAGGACTGGTGGGGTAGCACCTAAAACATTTGACTTCTAACCAGAAGGTTAGTGGTTCAAACTCACCAGCCACTCCATGGAAGAAAGACT
>NW_006921729.1:7270738-7275689 GCF_000298275.1 Orycteropus afer afer
GATGATGGGATCAAGTATAGCAGGGATTGCGGGGCTGGCGCGGGATCGGGCAGTGTTTCGTTCTGCTGTGCATGGGGTCGCTATGAGTCGGAAATGACTCGATGGCACTTAAAAACAACAACAACATCATGAGACAGAAAGAACCATGTCAGTATCATTATTATTATAAAATATAGGTAGTTTCTTTTTAATTAGTCCTGTTGTTGGGCAAATACGCTGCAAAAGACCTCTTTTAAGTTTTACAAAGCAAAGATGTTACTTTGATAACTAAGGTGTACCTTGCTCAATCCATGGTCTTTCAAGTCACTTTATATGCATCTAAAACCTGGACAATGGAAAAGGAAGACTGGAAAAGAATTGATACATTTGATACTGTGGACTGCCTGAAGGATAAACAAATCAGTCTTAGTAGAAATACAATCAGGATGCTCCTTAGAAAGGGGAATGGAGAAACTTTGGCTAGCTTACTTTGTGCATGTCATCAGGAAAGACTCATCACTAGAAAAAGACATCATGTTCAGTAAAGCAGATGATCAGCAAAAATGAGAGAAACCCTTCATGGGGTAAGAGTGACACAATAGCCACAATAGACTCAAATATACCAACTATTATGAAGATGCCACACAACTTGGCAATATTTTATTCTATTATTCATAAGGTTGCTATGAGTCAGAGCCTATTTGATGACATCTAAAAAAATGACAAAAATCTTGCATTTTTATGCTCTCTTTTTTTAAATATTGTATTTATGTAACTTAATAATACACAATAATAAAACCAAACCAAACTCACTGCCGTTGAGTCGATTTGACTCATAGCGACCCCTCCTTGGGTTTCAGAGGCAATATCTCTATGGAATATAGCCAACAAAATTCAAATATCAAAGAGAACAATTTTAAAAAAGAGTTAAATAAGTTATAAGAGGACAGAAACATTATACAAATCTTATATTTTTCTCACATATCACTTGTTTTATTAATTCTACTAATTATTAATTTCAATTGCTGCTGTCAACTAGTCCTATTGTTGTTTTCTCTAATACTACCATTCATGTAAATACAGAATAATATATGTTTTCAAATAAACATCTTATTTCATATTTTATATTAGATTAATAGGAGCTCTGGTAGCATAGTGCCTAAGGCACTTGACTGCTAACCAGAAGGCTGGCGGTTCAAACCCACCAGTCACTCCTCGGAAGGAAGATGGGGCAATCTACTTCCGTAGTGATACTGTCTCGGAAACCCAAGGAGGGGTTGCTATGAGTCAGGTCTGACTCGATGGCACATGACAACAACATTAGATTAATAAAATGTACATAATTATTTATATTATTGAAGAACTTTTTTTTTCCTGCCTAATATGACTATGTTGTGGGTGAATTCTCAAAAAAAATGGATAATCTCATCCAGAAACTACACAATAGTCAGACTTTTAGTTAAAAGGAAACAGGCATGCTGGAAGTCTGGTCAAGAGCCTACTATCTCCATGCAGAAGTTGGGGTAGAAGCAGAAGCTGATAGGAAACTTGTGTCCAGGGAGGGATAGTAGGGCTGTAGCAGTATTGATAGGAAATGTGCTTACTTGATTCTCCCTGGTAACTTTAGAAAATTTTGGTGAGTAAGAGGACTCCACAAGTCACTGGGTGGTACAAACAGTTAAGCACTTGACTGCTAACCAAAGGACTGACTGTTTAAACCCACTCAGAGGTACCTGGGAAAAAGGTCTGGCAATCTGATTCTGAAAGGTCACAGCCTTAAAAACCCTATGGAGCCATTCTAACACATGGGGTCAAGATTAGTTGGAATGGACTCAATAGCAACTGGTTTGGTTTTGGTTAGGAGGCCTTTAGAGGAAAAACTAAGGTCTTCCATGAACACGTGTGGTCAAGCACTGGTGAATTTGAGTTATTAATGTTAGTGTGACCCCAAGTAGTACCCCTAGGCAGGCAAAGCCCACAGATTAGAAAACAGAAATGAAGTCGAATAAGAAATGAGACCAAATGGAGAAATAACAGAGGTTAAATGCTCCTTTTTTAATGATAGATGGTCTCAGGTGGAGTCCACAAACAAAATCCAACCGCAAGCTACATACAAGAGACATGTGTGAAAAAAAAAAAAAAAGTATATGAAAAAGTTGAAATTAAAAGAACGGGCACAGAGATCCTGGATAGAGTGGGAGAACAATGTGGAACAAAACTCAAAATCATTAAAAAAAAAAAAAAAAGACCAGGTTTGCTGGTCTGATAGAACCTCGTGAGACCCCTGAGGCCATGGCCCCTAGTTACCTGGTAACTTCAGGTCTGGAACTGAACTCATTTCTGTGATTTCCAGCCAAACAATTGACGGGTATATGGGGTGAACAATTACATCTGGTAGATACACTCCTTGGAGCCATCAATCATGGGAGAACAGAAGGGCAGTGATTTCACAGGGAGATAGCTCAGGGGCTTGGGAGTGCATGGGAGGGAAGGATACAAGGAAAAAGTAACTACAGGGAGGAAGTGGGAAGAGAGCTTTTACACTGTGGGGAATTGCAGTCAGTGTCATGAAACAAAATGTGTATGAACTGCTGTATGGAAAATGGATTTACTGTGTAAACTTTAACCCAAATCACAATTTAAAGACAAAAAAAAAAAGCACACATAAGTCACCCAAGTATAAATAAAAAAACCAGAGTCTACAAAAATGATATCAGAATAGACACAATTGAAGACTAAATAAAATCTGGAAGGGAGCACAAGTGTAATTTAATATCCATTCAAGGTATAACAATCAAAATAAAGATAGATCCCCAAGAACATGTCAGAGATTTTCAAACTCCCTGTGAAAAACTTGCTAAAGTGGGAAACTTTAATAAAGTATCTCCCAGTCTTTGAAAGATTGTTGTTGTCGTTGTTATTTGCCATGGAGTCATAGCGACCCCTCCTTGGGTTTTCAAGGCAGTATCACTACGGAAGTAGACTGCCCAACCTTCCTTCCGAGGAGTGGCTGGTGGGTTTGAACCACCAGCCTTCTTGTTAGCAGTCAAGTGCTTTAGGCACTAAGCTACTGAAAACCATTGACTACAATAGAGAGGATTTGAATAATAAACTCAATGAAGTTTATTTAATATGTATCTAAGCAAGTCTGTATTCTCTAAACAGAGAATGCATCATTTTTTACTGTCTATTTTGTTACACATACACACACACATATTCCACACTCTTTGTTCACAATGCCACAAAACTTGAAAGTAATAAAAACTTCTAAGCACTTGGGAATTTAAAACACTATCCTAAATAACTCTTGAATCAAAGAGAAAATCAAGACTAATTAGAACAATAGAAATAATTATACAACACAGTCACATTTGTGGAATAGCCCTACAGATTTAATAAATGGAAAATTGGTAGACTTCAATTGAGTCATTAATAAATAGACAATGAAAATAAATGAACTCAGGATTCCATTCAATAAGTTATATAAAGAACATCTAATGGAGAAAAAAATGATGATGATAAATGCAGAAATTAAATAATTACAAAACAGAAAAGCAGTAGAACTGATAAATACCTCTAAAAGCTGTCTCTATGAAAAGAGAAAAAACAATAATAAAATATTCTGACCAGTCTAATAAAGACAAAAAAGAGAAAATACATAATTATGAAATTTCATAATGAAATTATGAATGAGTAAAAGATGTAACCAAAATGGCATCTGAAAAATGATTTTAAAGGGGTCAGGAAGGCTCTAAATCTACATGGAGATCTAGTTCATTTATTTAAAATGCCAATATTTTCCCAGTGTGTTAATTTATCACAATATCATTATCTGTTTTCCTATTGATGGATATTTAGGTGTTTTCTAATTTTTGCTAAAATAATTAATATTGCATGAATATTGTGGTATAAGTACCTTGGATATATGTGCAAGAATTTTGCTAGGACAATGATTCTCAAAGTATGGTCCTTGGACCAGTAGCTGGGACTGGTTAGAAATGCAAATTTGTGGATCCCAGCCCAGATCTACTGAATCAGAAACTTTGGGGTTGAGGCCCATCAGCCTGTGTTTTAACAAGACCACAAGATGATTCCCAAGTACTTTGCTTTTTTTTTTTTTGGCCATTTTTGTATTGACCTGATGATCTCTTTCTTAATGACATGCAATTTTTTTATATATATGTCAGGCATGTATAATCCAAATTTATTTTCCTATCTGTGGCTTGTATTTTTACTTTAATTATGGTGTTTATAATTATATAGAACTTTTACCTTTTATGTGGTATTAAAATTTATCACTTACTTTTCTAGTTTTCCCAGTTTTTCTCTTAAGTTTACATCTTATTTTGTTTTTGTATGTTTTTGTGAATCTTGTCCAAGAAATCTTCACTGACTTTAGTGCCATAAAGATAATTTCCCTACATTTTGTAAGAAGCAGAGACAGCCTGCAAAAAGATAGTTTGACACTTAATAATGATTTTACCCAAGATTTCATCCCAGCCAAATGTCTTTCATGTACACAGCACATGACTTTATCAGATAAGTAAAATCTTCAAAAAATATCCCATTAGTGTATTCTTGTAGAAACTACTAATTCAACCAAACGAGATGAAAAAAAAAAAAAAAAAGGAGTTCAAGTATAAAGCCAGTTTAAATAGAGATAAAGATAACTGATATATGTAGATTATAAAACTGAGTAAGTCCATGGAGCTTTAGAGGAATAGAAAGGTAGTCAATAATTGTGTGGCTCAAATGTGGAGATTAAAGGCAGGCTATGAGCTGGATAAGTCTACATGAGCCTCATAGGCCCGGCACATTTTTTTTATTAATCTCCTGCTATGGGACAAGTCCATCTAATATTCTTTAAAACTTATATGGATAACTTTTAAAGGTCTCTATCCTCAAAATGGAGCTCTGGTAGCGTAGTGCCTAAGGCATTTGATTGCTAACCAGAAGGCTGGCGGTTCAAACC